>NW_015961948.1:664947-1206378 GCF_000497045.1 Kalmanozyma brasiliensis GHG001 | reverse complement strand
GTACCAGGCGGAAAGTCAGTCAAGCGATCGACTCTTCCTGTACATCGACCTGCCGAGGTTCGAGCTGCCGATCGTGTTCTGCGAGGCCGAGTCGATACTTCCCTCGGCTGAGGCTTCGAATGGGCTTTCGTCGCTGTCGGGTCCGCTCGTCGGTTCTGGCTCAGGAGCGCAGAGCACTGGAGCTGGTGTCCCGCACAACGAGGCTGGTGCGCTAGCGGGTCAAAATGCAGCGGCAAGCGGTTCGTCGACAGCATCAGGCAATCCCTCCTCGGCCGCGGCTGCTGCTGCCGCTGCCGCCGCCGCGCTGTCGACTGCCGATCCGAATCGCATCACCGCCTCGCTCTTCACCATCTTCGATCCAGAGATCGCTCGGTCCAATCCGGTTGAGGCTAAACACCGTCGACTCGTGCGATCGCACCGCTCGGGCCCGCTCGACCGCGAGCTCAAACCGTCGGCAGAAGTGCGAGACGAACTCAACGACATCCTCTCGTATCCGCCAACACGCGTGCTCACGCCCAGCGAGATGGACAGGGTGTGGTCGTTCCGCTTCTACCTGGCGCGAGATCCTAAGGGTCTCACCAAGTTCCTGAAGTCGGTCGTGTGGACGGATCAAGGCGAAGCAAAGCAGGCGACAGAGGTGTTACTGCCGATGTGGGCGGAGCCAGGTCTCGACGATGCGCTCGAGCTGCTTGGTCCCACGTTCAAGGACCCACGGGTGCGATCGTACGCCGTTCGCCAATTGGAGCGCGCGGAAGACGAAGAGCTGATCCTGTACCTGCTGCAGCTTGTGCAGGCGTTGAAGTTCGAGAAGCCAGTGACTCGCAGCGCTGGTGGACTGACAGGGTCCGCTGTCGGTGACCGTGACTACGACGCTCGTCGACAGCCTACGTCGCGCCATCCCACGAGCTCGCCTTCCAACTCGCTCTACAACCTCACAGTGGAAGATGACGCAAGTGGCCTGGTCGATTTTCTCATTCGTCGGGGCCTGTCGAATCCGCTGTTGGGCAACAACTTGTACTGGTACCTCGAGGTGGAGTGCGAAGACCCAAAGACGGGATCGCTGTTCAAGACGGTAAAACAGAGCTTCTTGGACCGGCTCGCCGCTCTCCCAGCAGGTGCGGAGAGGAAGGACACGCTGACGAGGCAGGCAAAGCTTCTAGCGACTCTTTCGAGGCGCGCCAAGGAGCTGCGCTCGAATCGAGATGCGAGGCCGAAGAAGATCGAGAAGCTCCGTGCGCTCATTACAGACCCCAAGAATGGGCTCAGTCGGTTCGATCCGCCGCTGATGCTGCCACTGGACGCGTCGGTGTCGGTCACCGGCATCGTGGCGGAGAAGAGCACCATCTTCAAGAGCAACCTCTTTCCGCTTCGACTGGAGTTCACGACTGTGGTCAACAGTGCAGTCGACTCGAATGCCGAGGGCGATGCTAGCAGTGTCCTGCCAGACAGCATCACTTCGAGCCTGGTCGAGGACGAAGAGGAAGTGTTGATCGATGACCAGGCCGCCGCCGCCGCGAAACGAGGCTCGAAAGGCGAAGTTGGTCAGTACACCCTCATCTTCAAGAACGGCGACGATCTTCGGCAGGATCAGCTCGTCATCCAGCTCTTCTCGCTAATGGACCGACTGCTTCGAAATGAGAACCTCGATCTCAAGATGACGCCCTACCGCGTCCTTGCGACGGGGAGCGTGGACGGCATGGTCCAATTCGTCGACTCGCTCTCCATCGCAGCGATCCTATCTGCGCACCAAGGATCGCTGCTCAACTTCCTCCGTGCACACCACCCATCCCCTACCTCGCTCGCCACCTACGGCGTGGACCCTGTGGTGCTCGACACCTTCGTTCGCTCCTGCGCCGGCTACTGCGTGGTCACCTACCTCCTTGGCGTCGGGGACCGCCATCTCGACAACCTATTGCTCAGCAGCGACGGACACTTCTTCCACGTCGACTTTGGCTACATCCTAGGCCGGGACCCAAAACCCTTCCCGCCGCCCGTCAAGGTGTGCAAGGAAATGGTCGATGCGATGGGCGGCACGGCCTCTCCGCACTATGCGAGGTTCAAAGCGTTCTGCTACACGGCGTTCACGGGGTTGCGCAAGAACGCGAACCTCATCTTGAACTTGGTGGCCCTGATGGTCGACGCCAATATCCCGGATATCAGGCTCGAACCGGACAAAGCGGTGTTGAAGGTGCAGGATAAGTTCCTCCTGCATCTCGGGGAGGACGAGGCGATCAAGGAGTTCGAGGGGCTGCTGAACGAGACGAGTTATCTCAGTAGCATGTTTGATAGGTTGCACGATATGGCGCAGTACTTCCGGCAGTAGGGGCCAGTTTGCAATGGACGCTGTTACGGACTAGAAATACAGTGTGTGATGAAGGACTCTCAGGCACGTTGTGCATTGCGCATCGATGCGGGTGCTCTCGGTGGTTGAGCTGGCGGTGGTTGTGCGAATACCGGTTGCGCTGCCGATGCTGGGGCTGGAGCTGATGCTGGTGGTGGTGGCGGCTGATGCAACCATCCGGTCTTTTCGTCCTCAACGATCCCCTCGACATCATCGTCATTGAAGTCGCTCGTCTCGTCCCACATCTGGCTGAAATCAAGGTCTTGGGTGCTCCACACCCTGTCTCCGTCCGTGTCCTCCCTCTGCTCTCGGGGCGACGCTGGCTGTTTGCGTGTCAGATACGTCGGATCCAACTGTTCTGGTCGGGTACCGAAGAGGGATTGATGGGAGAAAGCGGTAGGTGGTAGAATCCACGATCGCTCACGGAGACGCTTGTGTCGTTCACGATCCTCCTCTATACGACGTTGCATGTCGGTGGGGTGAAGGAGCGTTGAGGCGCGTTGACCGGGGGAGAGGGTGTACAGTGCAGTCTTGCGGACGGACAGCATCGTCTCCAAGTCCTCTATCACCGACGCTTCGAGCACGAGCCGTGTCTTCCAGGCACCGAGCATCTTGGTTACAGCCGGCACATTGAGCAATGCATCCCATCGCCCTTCAGGGACCGCCAGGTCGAAGAGAAGGTAGACATCCCGCTCGAGGTACGGTCGGAAGAGCGATCGGATGGAAGATGACAGCGTGTCATCGGTGAAGATGGCATCGACGAGGAAGAGCAGGTTGATGCGGCGGCTGATGGAGCCTGAACGAAACTCGTCTAGGATGCAATCCCAGAGCTGGGCGTGGAGCGAAGGGTGGTCGACGAGAAAGGAGAGAGACTTTTGGATGGTTGGCAGGGAGGCGTTGAGTCGATGCAGGGTGCTGATGAAGCGGAGACGGAGCTGAAATGGGTCCATCGCGGCGGTGTGGCGATGGTGCTAGGTGGAAGGGAGGGGGTGAGGAGGGATGGTGGTAGGAAGGCCTGTGACGAAGGGAAAAAGGCGGATCTCGGATATGTGGAGTGCAACACGCGCCGAGAGCAACACCTCGCTCGCTCCTTTCACTTCTGTCACTCTTCCCACAGGCTCATTCACATCTGTCACAGGCTCCTCCGATCCGGCACCACCGACGATCGAGGTCAGACTCACTGTCTCATCCGATGGAAGCGTGAGAACATCGCGGCTGGTCCGACCCTCACTCTTTGCGTCACCTCTCCATCGGCCCCTCCGCAGCACCGCTGTTCAACCCCACGATGCCTTCCGCGCAGCAGCTGCAACAGGACTTCGCATCGCGCGACATCTCGTTCCAATACTCGCAACTCTGCTTGACCTCCAACAGTCCCTCTGGTATCTATGTCTCCCTGGACGACGACGACACGCATCTCTGGCACGGCGTGATCTTCGTTTCTGGCGGTCCATTCAACGGGGGCATCTTCCGCTTTGACATCGTCTTCCCCGCCAGCTACCCTTCGTCGATACCGCAAGTGTTCTTCCCGCCAACACTGCTACATCCGCTCGTGGACCCTGACTCAGGTCGACTGCTCTTGTTGTCACGCTTTCCGACATGGAACCCAAGGAGGGACTTTGTCAGCCACATTCTACATTTTGTCAAGAGTGCCTTTGAGGAAGAGACGCTGGAAGGACTCTTGGAGGGGGCAGTGTCAAATAAGGAGGTGTACCGCATGTTCAGAGGGCACAGAGGGCTGTTCGACAGGCTGGCTATGCAAAGCGTGGCGCTGAGCACAAGTCCGAGTAGTTTGTATGATGTCAGTGGCGGAAGTGGGTTCCCCAACTCGAGCGTGCAGACGAGGAAAGGGGGAAGGGTGGGGACGGCGAGGGGCGAAGAGGCGAATGGTGTACTTTTTAGAAAGCTGGATGAGGACGAGATGATACAGCTGCGGAGGGAGATCTTTGGTGACGGGGCGGAGGCGGAAGCGGAGGAGGGATAGGAGGATTAGTAGCATTGCAAGCATTCATAGGTTTCGTCAATATACCCGTTTCGCAGCCACGTCGATGTCACGGCCTGATGTCTGAAGGCTCAGCGCACTCTCGTTGACGTTTGAATGGGTCAGGAAGAAGAGCAAATGCGATACCAACGGGCGAGTGCTGACGAGGAAGTGATGCAAAAAAAGAGAACTGCAGCACCTAGGATTCCCGCGTGGTCCCCCACCGCAGTACTGACTAGGCGATACCTTGCTTAACTTCGCAGATCGGACGGGATGCGGTGCTTTCAAGGTTCTATGGCCGCAGATGTTGAGGTCATTCCAACAAATCATAATGTGACTGCACATGTAAAGTGGTGTGATGTGGTGAAGAGGATTGACGAAGATGGAATGGAGCTGCTGGCTGCTGATGCTCGGAAGCCGGCCAATTTGGGTCGCGGCTGAGCAGCTGATTAGGCACGCAGGCCAAAAGTGTTGGTTCTGAGTCGGCAACGCGTTTCGTGACATTTTGGTTTCATCATCATCATCATCAGCGCTTTGTGTTGGACGCGAGATTCGACCTCATTCGACGTTCGCCTTTCCGCAGCCGGTTCCGCATACCTCGCGAGCCAGCCCGCGCTCTCTTCCCCATCCTCAGCCCCAACATCACATCAACCTCGACTCAAGACCATTCTCACTTTACGCTACATCTCGAATCTAGTTGCATCGCATACTCTTATCGCGGTCCGACCACCACTAGAGCGGTCCCGCCAACGAAGCATTCCGCCCCCCGCATACACTCCGACCAAGTTCTCTAAAGCCGCAGAACAGTTTGTGACGATGTATGCATTATCGTAAGGCTGATCGGCTAGCGTCTCTTTCCGCACTCGCCCACGATATGCCACAAAGTGCCAGCAATCAATGCCAGCGATGACTCTTCAATCCGCTCGGGCGCTTGCCGGGCCCTCCAAATCTCCAACGCATCGAATCAGACCGGCAAGCGCCTCGAACTCGCTCGCCGACCTCTACAATGCGCGACATGCGCAAGAATTGACTGCCTCGTCACCAAAACCGGCTACATCGAATTCGCTCGCCGATCTGTACAACAAACGACACGATGCGGAGCTGCGCAAGCAGAGGCCGTCTTCGACCTCCTTGGCAGACCTCTACAATCAGCAATATGAAAAGGAGCAGGAACAATCAGATGCGGATGGCGCAGCGCATTCAGTACCACGCCGGCCGATCAATGCTGCTTCAGCGGACCGCGCCGCTGGACCCTCTACGACTGCATCAGGCTCAAGACTCTTCTTGCGAGCGGTCTCGGTAGAATCGAGCGGAGGAGATACGCCAGAACCGCCTAGTCTTTTGTCAAGCGACGCGGATGAGCTCATGGAGGACGAGGATGACGAGCAAGATGACAACGAATCAGAATCGTCGCGCAGCAGTCGAAGCAGAAGCCATACACGCAGTGATTCCGACGTCATGTACGTTTCGCGATCTTCTCTTCCAAGAAGAGGTGCCCTTGGCTCCGCAACACGATTAACTATGGACAGCGATGACGAGATGGACGCACCTGAATCGCTCGAGCTCGAGCTGCCCAGCGCATCTGGCAGCTCGAATCCAGTCCTTGCCCGTCCGCATGGCTCGCCTTCCAAGCTCGTTGTCGAGTCGAACGAGAGCTCGCCCACCGATGTTCATTCCGGACTGTCTACACCTCCTATCCCGCCGAATCATCGAAAAGGCAGTAGCATTCCACAGCATTTGTTGGCAAGCACACAGGAAGAGGAGTCAATCACATCGATGCTGGATGCTCAACCTTCAGCGCATCCGCCGCGCGCGGAAAGCCAGCACGATGCGGACCCACACTCGGCAGCGTCGGCAACACACAACATCGAACATCCCGACGAGATCATCGTCCTCTCCGACTCTTCCATGGACGATCCGCCGCAGCGATTGACACCGCCTTTAACGCCGCCGGCCGTCACCATCCACTCCGATCAGCCACATCTCATGCAACGCGAGATCTCGGGCGCAGGGTCAGATGTGCTTAACATCACCGACGCTCGTATCGCGCAGATGCAGGCAGCCGAATCAAGCGCCTATGCGACCGACTCAGACAGCGATGCTCAGCGCGGTCGCTACCCGAGACGTGCCCGCAACGTCACCGACTATAACGTAAAGCGGGCGTTTGAGCGACTTGAGACCGAGCATGCAACGAACGACCGCGTGCAAGCTCCGCCCGTCGCGACACCGGTTCAAAAGCCCAAAAAACAGCTGCTACCTGTTGTTGCTGCTGAGTCGACTTTCTTCGACGCTCTACGAGCACAGAGAGCCAATAAGCCGCCAGGAGGGGATGCAAAGGAGACACCTTCCTTTGCCGACTTCTTGGTGAGCAAGACGAAGCCGCCGAAAACAGCTGCGGCTTCAACATCATCTTCAACCTTGGCTCCCACGCGCACTGTTGAGTCAGAACCGGCACTGACGGAAGCGCAAGCAAATGCCATTCTTCGACCCACACTCGGCCCACAGCCACTGCGTAACATCACGGTCAACACTGAGGACCGTGCCAGCCTGTTCCAGCTCAAGGCGAGCACACGTCGCTGGCTTGGCGTTGGTCAGGATTCCGACGATGAGGTTGGCACAAAGACACCGACACTACCAAACACCAGCACACCGCTGACCATGAAGCTCGGCTCGCTCATCGCCTGGCATACGCACAAAGACCCATTGACGCCCGCCGTGCTGCGCGACCTGCTAGCCTCGGACGACGGCTCCAACCCCATCGGCCGTGCCAAAGATGCTACATCCCTCGAAACCGATTCTCGCCGTCTCAAATTGGGTCGCGCATACAAGCGCCCTCTACCAAGCACACTGCGCGCCTTCGAGGATATGGAACACCAAGAGTGGGTGCGACTGGAAGAGTTCTTGCCTGAAGTGCACAGGCTGATCGACGAGGGGAAAGCGCGCGCCCAGGGCAAGATCATCATCCCGATGGAGGACGATGACTGGGTAGAGACGGTGTATGACAGCCAGGGCAACGCGGACGTGCGCACGTTACGATGCATGATGGGCGGTACAGTGACGTTGTATCGTTCTGCGGGAGAGGAGAGTGCAGCAGAGGTGACAGGAGGTGAAGAGGAGTCGCAAGGATTCGAGATCGTGCGGATGGTTTCGCCGAGCAAATCGGCGTCGTCGAGGTTGGCCTCTGTGCCTTTGCCTGTGAGGCAGGAGGGGGCCCCGGAGGAAGAGCCGAATGTAGAGCGTGACGACGATGGAGTCGATGAGGAGCAGGACGTTGAAGTGGCCGGCCGTGAGATGTCGAGCTCGCCCACGCCGGAGCCTGTATTGCTATTTAAGGCGCCAGCGGCACCTGTACAAGCCGTGCAAGCACAGCCGGCGGCAGCACAGAGGCTTCCGCAGCATGCCGAGCTCACGTCAGCAGCCAAACCTGTCGCAGCATCGTCTACCAAGACTGCCACATCGTCCACCTCCCACACAGCTTCGGCCAAACCGACTGCAAGCTCCTCACGAGCCAAAGCCGCCAAAGCAGCCCTCAAGGGCACCAGCAAGCGCGACCTCCTCTCGTACTTCAGCAAGCAGGCTGCTCCTTCGCAGGCTGCATCCAAGCCTCCCATCCAGTCTGCACCTGCACCCAGCACATCAACCGCGAAGCCGACCACCTCCTCAAAGGCAAAAGGCAAGCAGCGCGCGCTGGACGAAGATATTCAGGCCTGGGACGGTCTCTCTCGCTCGCAGGAGTGCGAGGTCGAAGTTGTGGTCGACCTCACCCGCTCTTCTACGCCATCCGAGACAATTGGAAGGGGCAAGCATCCGCGTTCGCCTTCACCACCGACGATACCGCTGACCAAGAAGTCCAAGCACAAGGTGGGCCCTGCCACTGCGTCCGGCGGCAAGGCAAAGAAGAGCGTGACTGGATTGGAGGATCCGTTCCTGCAAGCGGAGGCGCGGAGGCAGATGCAGCGGCAGAATGCGGCTCGAGCTGAAGAGGTCTCGTTGGACGAAGAGGAACACGGTGGACTCGCGGTGGAAGTTCTTCTGCCACGCGAAGGCGCATCGGGCAAGCGCAAGCACGTGGACGACGGGCCATCGCGCCAGCCAGCAAAGAAGACGGCTGCAGGGGAGGTGTTCGTCCAGCTGCGCCCACCTCCGTCCATCGCAGGATTCAAGCCGCCTAAAAAGCCAACCAGCTCCAGCACCGACCCGCCTCAAGCTCGAACGTCGAAATCAAGCACGAAACATTCGTCGAAACCGTCCATGAGCAGCAAGAAGCCCAGCTCGAGCAGTGCCAACGCCAACGCCAGCGGGAGCGGGAGCAGTTTCAACCCGCGTCTCCCGCAAGCGACCCCCTCGCCCACGCGCGGCGGCTGGAAGGGTATCACGGGCTGGTACAGCGCGCGGGATGCATTCAGCCCCACACCTGCGGTGCCGCCCAAGAAGGGAGGCAAGAAGTGAGCGGGTCGCGATACAGGTGGAGAGTGACATCGGAACGGTCTTGGCTGCGATGCGGAGGGTCAGGCTCAGGGAGGAGTGGAAGACGCTTCGCATCGGTCGAGCAGCAGCTCAAGATAAGCGGCTCGAGAGGGAGCATCAGGTTTGTCGCAATGCATGCACATTTGGTCTTCGATCAGCCAGCAGTGGGTCAGGTTTCGAGTGTGACAAGCAGTGTGATGAGGGTGTGATTGCAATGCGACAAGGAGGTGCTAGGCATCGTGAATGGAAGCGACGCTCTTTCGACGTTTTGTGGAGCGTCCTTCCTCCTCCTTGTCTTCCGCTTCGTCCTCTGCCGCTCCCTGAGTGGTTGGTGCCAGGCTCCCAGTCGCACTCTCAGCAGGAGTGGTAGTGGTGGAGGTGAGCGCGTTGACCGTGTTTGTTGGGTTGTCCACCTCGTCCACTTGGCCTGCTGGTACGCCCAACGGCTCGGTTGGCCCGCTCGGGACCGCAGCTGGGGCTGGTGCCGGGGTGGGAAGGGTGGTAGCGTCCACCGCAGCTGCGATGCTGTCCTCGCTCGCCGGCGCTGTAGACGCGATCGCTGGTGCCTCTTCTGACGCTTCCCCCATCTGCTCATCCACCTCTGCCTCTGGCTGTGTGGACTCCGTTTCTGTGCTGACAGGTGCCGGGGCGAGCACCTCCTTCGCCACACCTTCTGGGGCTGTCGTGCGATCCGCCCCGCCCAACTCGAGGTCCGGAATGTGCTCTTCCCCCACGCCGTTTTCGTCCCGCACAACGAAGGGAATGGGCGAGAACAGCGGTTCTGCTCCGACACTCACGCTTGAGCTCCTCGACCTTGCGGGTGGGAGACCATCCATACGGTCCAGCTCGCCTTCTGACATCGGGGCTGCGTCTTCCGCGTGGCCGTTCACCGCAACAACGCCCACCGGAGCCTGAACGGGGCTGATCGGGAACGCGTCCCTCGTCGCAGTCACGGAAAGACACCGCTGGATGGCGCAAACCCACTTGAGCGGGTCGTTGTAGTGCTTCGTCGGCTCGACAAGCAATTCGCACAGGCGTTGGATCGTAAACGGCGGTTGCAGATCAAACTCGTCCAGCATACCAAACAGCAACCTCGTCTGCCCGTCCCGCTGCTCCTCGCTTAGCGCCTTCACCGTCGTTTCGGTAAGCGGCCGTTTGGTGGGGTAGAAGTTCTGAATGTCGGCACGATGTACGAAGGGCGGATGCACCGTTCCTTCCGGCAGGACGGTGTTGGAGCGGTAATCGTACTGCGTGCCATCCTCCTCGGTGGACTCGATCGGGTCGACGGGTTCGAGGGGAAGTTGAGGTTTGCCCTCGGAGTCGAGACAGAGCATGCCCGCATCCGCACGCTCCCACGTTCGTTCTAGATCTTCACCGTCTTTCATGTAAGGAACGAGCGCTGTCGCCGGATGCAGAGATAGCGGACGTGAGGCGAACGAGTCGAGACACGAACGGATGCGGTGCTTGATGGCGTCCCGAAGTGAGGGCCAGTCGTACGAGCGGGAGGATGAGGAGGGTGAGTCCGGGAGGTATTCGTCGGTCGATGCGATGTGTTGGAGGGTCGCGAGGTGGGAGGGGGTGAAGGAGGTTGTCGGGGAGGGGTCGTGGAGCGTTTCAGAGGTCATCTTGGCTGAAATGAGGTGTGAATCGATGGGTTGCGTGGTGAAACGACCTCGATGTGAGGCTTTGATGAGCGAGAGGGCGAGGTCAATGGCCCGAGTTCGAGAAGCTGGTATTTGGTCAACGAGACTGCCTACGAGTGTTGCAATTTGGCCTTCGTGTGAGCCGGTCACTCGAGTCTAGTCGAGAAGTACGCGGAGGAGCACTAGCTGGTGTAGCGACTGCTGTTGCAGCGTGTCCTCGAGAACCGTGTCAAAGCGAGATTCTTGATGAATCGGCGGCGTCGGTATAAGGCCAGAAAAAGCCTGCTCTAATGACGAGCTTGCCTTCTGCAGCAGCGTTCTGAACGCCCTTCGGCAGTCGTCGAAGGTGTTGAGCACTTGATCTGTAGCTATGCTGATGATAGTCTGATGTGGAATGAGCGCCGTTGGTTTCCGTCTACTTTTCAAGTCGTCGTATGATGATGGTGTGCGGCTTGGTAGAGAATGCTCCCGCAAGCTCGGATGTCGGAGCTGCACCCTGGCGCCCCCCGCTCTGCAGAGTCGCTCTCGCGTCGAGGGAAAAACTTTCTCTCCGTTCAAAATTCTGACAGGACCCTGTCCTGCAATCAACGCGACTCGCAGCCTCTTCCTTAAGTCGTCGGCCGGCTCTAACATCTGCACACTTCATACGAGCCCGAGTGGTGACGAGCTGCCATGCCCGAGGACAGGTCGTGTTGCACAGCTTCGTGGCGCTCAGATATCAGACCATGGCAATGGGATGTAGGAATGCGAATGAGATTGTTCATGAGTGAGATGGAAGCATGCTTGTAGACTAGAAGCATTACACTAATTGAGCACGACAGCCTGGCGAATGTCCCTCGACGAAGCGCCAATGACCACCTTGAACTTGCCCTCCGGCTGAATCCACTGCTGCAGCTCATTGCACCAGTACGACACATCGTACTGGCTCAGCGTGAACTTGACCTCCTTGGTGTCGCCCTTGCAGATCTTTTCACGGCCAAAGTTGCGCAGCACCTTGGGTGGTTCGCCAGCCGAACGAGGGAACTCAAGATAAGCTTGCCACACCTCGTGACCGTCGCAGCTGCCCGAGTTGGTGAGGGAGAAGGTGACCTCGTACTTGGGCTGGAAGAGCCAGTCGGGAAGACCGGTGGATGCATTCGACGACCCCCACCAGCTGTTGTCTGCATGTCCGACTTGTTGCGTCCAAGCGCCCGAGTAGTCAAACTTGGTGTACGATAGACCGTAGCCAAACTCGTAGCGCGGCTCG
The DNA here is from genome assembly GCF_000497045.1 of Kalmanozyma brasiliensis GHG001. NCBI lineage: Eukaryota > Fungi > Basidiomycota > Ustilaginomycetes > Ustilaginales > Kalmanozyma > Kalmanozyma brasiliensis. The sequence continues at coordinate 1,194,703 of NW_015961948.1, read as the reverse complement.
ATGTTCTTGGCATCGAAATGGCGGTAGTCAATATTGAGCTTCTCGGTGTAGTTGATCTGTGGTGTGACGGTGTCGTTGTAGTAGAGCACGTCGGCAGAGTAGTCCGTGCGGTTCTTGCCGATGGTATAGGGCAGACGACCGCTGGGGTTGAAGTCTCCGTACAGAACATCGACGAGAGCGCGGCCGCTCTCACTGCCGGGCAGGTTGGCCCAGACAATCGCAGTCACGTTGGGGTTCTCGGCGAAGCTCTCCATGTCGACAGCGCCGACCGAGTGGACAATAACGACCGTGTTATTGTTGACAGCCGTCACATTGCGAATGAGCTGCTCGCCTTGGTTCCAGAGCGTCAGGTTGTTGCGGTCTCCCTCGTTGTTGTCAACGATGATGTAGCCCTCACCACTCTCGGCGCTGACGAACACGAGAGCAACGTCGGTCATGTTGGCGATCATGACACTCTGAGCGATGTTGTAGTCGTCAAAGTTCCACTGCATGTCGGTGCGGTCCTTTCGGGCGCGTGCTTGCAGCGACTCGTAGGGCGAGAAGAAGTAGGAGTAGTCGGTCGAGCCCGATCCCCAGCCCTGACCGAGGGTACCATAGGGCAGTCCGCCATTCTGAGCGCGGTCAGGCCAGTAGTTGGCGCCCTGATAGAGAGGACCAGCGTCAGAACCAACGACAGCCATGGTGCGAGGCTTGTTGAGAGGCAAAGCATTGCGATGGTTCTTAAGCAAGACTGTACCGGCGCTGGCGACCTCTCGAGCAACCTTGTAGTGATCCGCAGTCGCATCGACGAACTGGTTGGTGGCAGGATCTTTCTTGTCGAAGAAGTTGAAGTTGGGCTCGGGGTAGCCTTGGTCCTGTCCAAGGAGGAACCAACCGGCCAGGATACGAGTGGCCATGTCGTCGAGGCGAGTGCTCTCGACGGACCCATTGTTGACAGCCATGGTGAGGTTGCCGCCCCATAGAGATCCCTCCTGACGCGAGCAGCAAGTGATATCACCAGGCATGGTCATGTCCAGACCGGCATTGGCAGTCGCCACGCCGGCATGCTGAGCACCCCAGTCCGACAGCACGTAGCCCGGGAACTGGAGCTCCGTCTTGAGACGGTTGTTGAGCAGCTCTGAGTTTTGGCACGCCCAGCTATTATTTAGGAGATTATAGCTACACATCGTACTGGCGGCGCCGGCCTGAATGCCTCTCATGAATGGGTGCTGGTAGAGCTCGCGTTCGGTACGAGCGTCGAGGTTGGAGCTACCCTCGTTACGGAAGTGTTCCTGCTCGTTGTTGATGTAGTGCTTGAGGTTGGCCTGAACACCCGCATCTTGTGCGCCGAGAACGGAGAAGTAAGAGCCCTCGCCGCTTAGGTAAGGATCAGCACCGAAGCCTTCCCATGATCGACCGCCCTCGGGAGAGCGGGCGAGGTTCATCATGGGACCGAGCCAGATGTTGGCACCCTTGGTCTTGAACTCTTCGCCCATAGCGTGAGCACGCTTATACATGAGGTCACGATCGAAAGAAGCTGCTACGGTGATGGCGTCGGGGAAAGAAGTGACACGGTCGATACCTCGTACGCCGGCTGGACCGTCCATGAGACACAGACCTGGGAAGTTGACACGAGGTATGGGCGAGATGTTGCCGACGCAAGGTCCACGAGTCCATCCCGATCCGGTGGTGAGGATCACCTTCTCCGTCTGGTTGAATTGCTGAAGATACTCGCGAGCTTTGCCGATGGCGTCTTTCCACTTCTGGGTGGTTCCCTGAGTCTGAGGCGTTGGGTAGAAGGATGGCGAGTAGGGGAGGGAGTCGTTACCATCGAAGGGAACACTGGGTACGGTCTGATAGCCGGGACCGTTGCCTCCAGCGCCCCCGATACCTTGCTGACGTCGCTCGAGGAAGTGTGCTGGGCTGTCGACTTCTCTTTCTGCGAAGAGCTGTTGGTAGTCGGGCTGTGCGCTGCCTGCCAGACTGGATCCTGCGCAGGCTAGGACTGCCAGCGGCAAGAGTGTGAAAAATTTCATCTTGACCGTTCACAGAAGAGACGATCGAGTGAAAAGTGAATGATGTTCTTCTGATGGTCCTCGTGTGGCCGAAGAAGGAGGGATGATGGTGGAGGAGGAGGCAAGAGGTGACCGGTTGATGAGGTCAAAATGAGCTGCGCATTGTTTCTGGCCATTGATGCGCTATGTCAAAAAGCGGGGATCGAAGCGCTCATTTCTGTGGGGGCCCATGCAGAAGACGGCTGCGCAAATTCACCGGCGAGCGAAAGAAGCCCAATTTTGAGATTTGCACCGACCCACTTCTAGAAGACGGCGCAGTCAGTGGTACAGCACGAAGGAATGACAATTTGCGAAGCCGTGAGCATTCCATGACGGCACGATTCACTCTAAGCCGAGACGCTGGCAAAAGTCACCGGCAAGATGACAAGTGACGTGCCCATAAACCAACGCTTGGTACAGCGCCAAGGCCTTTGATGGAGCAAGCGAGGGGAAAATGAGGCATTGAAGCACGCGGTCTACTGCTAGCGAGATGAGAAGAGGAACGACTCGCCAGGCTGGCGCGGAAGGGGCAGTGCCGTGGTCAGCGGCAGAAGCCAACGGCGGCGGAAGCAGAAGCGGCGGAACGACGCTGCATAGACGCAACTCTGGCGAAGAAAGAGGGTAAAGAAAGTTCAGCCAGACATGGCGCTTGGAGAGTCGCTAAACGAGACAGGAATGCTGCCATCTTGGCTTTTTGGCGCACATCACGTCTCCGAAGAATTGACCGGTGTGAAATTGGGGTGCGCCTCGAAAAAGGCGCCGTGATGCAGAATCGTATAGCGAGAAGCAGGCGGGAAAGAGTAGACAGTCGCCGAGTGAGTCGACTCTGCGCGTGTGTCATGGTACAGGAGATGGCCGAAGCGAGCTATGCGGTGAGCTCATACGCAGTTTGCAAATGGCCGCGCTTGCTCGGGTATGCATTCGCGACTTTTGGACAAGCGGCGGCAGATCGGCATCCCGTCTGAGTTCAGAATCAAAAGGAAGCAGCGGAGTCGGATTTTTTCTTCTTTTTCTCTCCGAGACAGATCTGCATTCCACCAAGCTGTACGCGCCGTCAGGTGAAAAGAAACGTCGAAAGCGCGTTCTGTAGCTTGTGTCTACGCTTGTTGGGTGAGCAGCGTGGTGTGCAGCATCATCAAAGCACCGAAGCAAGAGAGATTTGCGGGCTTGGACTTCGCTAGGATATGCGAGCTGTGTGAATTTGGAGAGATTCCCGCGAGAAGACTGGAAGCGCTTAGCGAAACGGTCGCCGGTGCCAGCCGAATTCAACAATGCAAAGTTGCATCTGCCAAAGCTATGCGTCAAACCATCTCGCCGGTGACTGCACGCAGTTCGCTTAGCAGCTCAATCCCACGCTAAAACAGAAGTGCGTCCCAATCACCTTCCCTTGGTCCAAGCTTTTGCTCGTTGTGCGTTCTCGTGCGATCGAGTCTGCTGCTGTTGAAGGAAGAACCGAGACGATCTGACATCCTCCCACGATTGCGAGTCGAATCGGTCAAGACGCACGACGGCAAGCAGCCGCAAGACACGACCTGTGGCCTCGGAAAGACCTGAAGAATTGCGACCTCAGCTGGGCTTTCAGACGACCAAGCGCCCGGAACATGCGATGCGCTGACACTACCACTTCCACATGTGCTGGTTGGTGAGACAAGCAGAGAGCCGTGTCGGCCGGGTCTCCTTTCCCCGATCTATCACGTCTGTTGCTCGGGTCGCGATCCGATCCGTCGGATGAAGCGTCGGAGTCACATGGCCAATCAGCCCCTTTGGATGCACGGATGTCACGGAGTGCGGCGCTGCGATTCGCTCAAACCAAGAGCCGATACAGTGTCGGTTTCGAAACGTGGTCGCGCTTGCCGAGGTCGGGTGGGGCGCAATTTTGGCGCTAAGGCAGTGACAAATAACGTTTGTCACCACACCCATGATCGTTAGACAATGGCGCCAACCACGGAACCATCACGCTTCTGACGTCGGAACGGTGGGCTGAGCGGAATGGTCGATCCGACTCAGCCTAAGTTACCTGCGTTGTCACGAGCATTCGCGAGCTCCATGGCTGCAGCACATGCTGCCGACGGACCGGACCCATTGCGCCCGCGAGTTTGTCTCTCAGAGTTGAGCAACGCTCGCGTCGCGGTCTGCTGCCAACAGCTGACCTTGCTGCGTGTTGCCGCAGAGATGGTTCCTGGCCCTTGCTTCGCCCCATTGACCGTCTTTGCTGACATTCTACCCCGCAAAATCTGAAGGAGATCAACAGCTAGATCCGCGGAATACTAGCGCGAGAACAAAGTGCCGAGCAAGCACGGTCTCGATGGTCCTTCACGATCGTCACCGGGCACAACGTTGCCGGCAGGTGGTCTTGCAGCATGATTTGCACTAAGCTGCGAACCCAACTACCATTGTGCACGTTAGCCTCGGTTTGCACTCTGCCGCAGCTCGCCCAAGTCCCTCAAGCTTGATCGTTTCGAACAAGCTTGCCGCCACCAGCTGCTCGTGCTCGTCACTCCATTGGGCGGCATCGAGCCTTCCGTTCAGCCCTTATTGTCGGACTGACTCGTCTTATCAGATCTTCATGCAAGGTCAGCCTACCTTGAGCTTAGTGCCAGTCGGCAGTAACTACCCATCCCTCCGACCAGACTCAAGCTCCTTCAGGTGGATCGACATCGTACCGGCAAGCATCGAGATGCCGGTCACAATGGTTTCCGGTCCATCCATGCCGTGAGGGTTATCAACTGTCTGTCTGAGAGCGCAGCTTACAGTGTCTACTCAGTCTTGACCAGCTTCCCCTCAAGCTACCGCATGAATGCCTCGATTGTACCGCGGTCATGCAATCAAGGCAGGCGTCCAGCCAATGGCAGCTGTCGATCCTGCCCGGCGCGCATATGAGCAACCTCTTTCGTAGTAGTCCTCGTCAGCATCGTAAGTCTATATATGCCAGGCTGTTTTGACTGATATCGCCTCATTCCACACATCCCAAGCTCTCCTCTCCAAGCACACTCTCAAAGACACGCACTCCTCAAGACATCCTCCCTCTCCCCTGTTTGAATAGCCAGTCAAGATGCTCTTCCAATCGACTCTGCTCACCTTTGTCCTTGCTGCCGTCGGCGCCCTTGCCGCCCCGATCGAGAAGCGCGCTGGCTGCTCCAAGTACATCATCATCGACACGCGCGGTACAGGAGAACCTCAAGGCCCCTCGGCCGGGTTCCGTTCCATGAACTCGCGCATCTTCTCCGCCGTCCGTGGCGGTACCGAGTACGACACTGTCTACCCTGCCGACGCCTCGCAGGTCTCGACCATTGGAACCGCCGACATTGTCAACAAGGTCCAGACGAGCCTCGCTGCTGACCCCAGCACGTGCTTCATTCTCGAGGGCTACTCTCAGGGCGCTGCTGCTACATGCAACGCCATGCCTATGCTCACTGGCGCCGCTTTCAACGCTGTCAAGGGTGTCGTTCTCATTGGAAACCCCGAGCACCAGCCCGGCCTGGCCAGCAACGTCGATGGTAACGGCGGCAAGACCACTGCCAACGTCCGCGGCCTGCAGGCCTTCGAAGCAGGTATCCCGTCCAACTGGGTCTCCAAGACCCTCGACATTTGCATCTACGGCGACGGCGTCTGCGACACCACCCACGGCTTCGGCATCAACGCCCAGCACCTCTCCTACCCGTACAACTCCAACGTCCAGACCATGGGCGCCAACTTCGCTATCAAGAAGCTGCAGTCTTAACGCTCGACCACATGATGTGCGAGCTGTACACACATTTTCCGCTTTCTGTTCCTGTCCGTTCTGCTCTGATCCGTTCCCGGCCTACTGTAATTGGCCTGCTTTGTCTTCGTAACAATGATTGTCATATTCACTTCATCGTGTGAGAACGAGCGCATACAGCTGCAGCCTAGCACAAGTGAGCTGAGTTGACGGGGTCAGCAGTACTCTGCCTCAATCATGCTGACTTGTGCTCGCAAGAACATGAAGCAGACATGAATGTCACCATGAGGACGTCCGCCTTCCGAAGCATTTTCTCGTCCCCTTTTTCCCGTTTCCATTCTTCTGGGTTCATTCATATTGAGCTCAGAATCCTCCACATCCGCGCAGCTGCTTGCGCACGGACTCGATTCCACGTCGGGCTGGGTCGACTTTGACGTCCCTTTCCCTCCCTTCCCCAAACTTTCCCTACCTCTGGCCATCGTCGTACCTCAGTCTGTCTCAGATGTCCGAACAAAGCGGGGCAGCTGGCCATCTGCCAAAGAGCGGATTCTATCAGGCGGCCTCCTTCGTAGAACGAGCGCTCAGCTTCCGGGGCAATACGCAGCGAGCCGCGTCCTCCTCTTCCAATCCGAGCAACGATCACGCGTCCTCATCGTCACATCATCAACCAACGACCAGACCAACGATGACCGCTCCACTCAGTACTAGAGATGTAAAAGAAACTGCTGAGTTCTTTCCGACGGTGCCCGACTCACACATAGAAGCCTTGCTTCCGGGAGACGACCTGGACCAAGCTCGCCAATGGATTCGAGCTGCGCTGTCCGAGATGCACCTCAACTACGATCTCGATCCCAAGCTCCTCGGTGAGCGGAGCGATGTTAATCGCGGGAGCGCACTGATTGCTCTCCTCCTCTCCCGGATAACCGTCCGCGAGCCTGACTCGCACCTCGATGAGCGGGGCGAAGGTCATCTTTCCGGCGCAGTCATCGACCAAGATCTCGCTTCGCAATCCTCTCCCTCGGCTGCCTCCACAACCCAGCACAAATCGACGGTAGTGGCGCCACCAAGAGCATACGAGACGCACGACCTCCTCAAAGCTATTGACAAGCGCGACGTCGAAACCATCCTCGCCATCCGCAACTTGAACTTCGACCTCCTGCTCGACCTCTCACACTCCGGCTCCTCCACCAAGACCTCCGCCGCCTCTTCCGCCGGCGGAGCGTCCAACACGCCGCTCGGCTACGCCATCTCTCTGGGCAAGGGCTGGGAGGGCGTGAGCATTGTGCTGGTGGGCGCGCTGTCCAAGTTTGTCAACCAGCTGCCAGACGATGAGGACGAGTTCGAACCCGCCTCGTCCACTGGACCAAAGAAGAAGAAGCCCAAAAAGCTGCAATTGGATCCGCGCACCATGCAACGTCTTCGAAAGATTCGAGTAAACCTCAAGCTCGCCATCGATCACAGCATCAGTCAGGACCAAACCGCGCTGCTAGCGAGCTACCTGCAGGTGCTGGTGATGTCTGAGGGCTCGCCGTTCCTCGAATCGGCCATCGAAGACGTCGCGCACTGTCTAAAGAGTCGTTCGGAGGGAGGAGCGGACCCGGTCGCACGGGCAAGAAGCCAGGTGATGCAGTTCGTTACCGACTCGCTAAGGCATAAGAGCGATAAGGTGGCGAGTGTCAAGGACTACATTGCGAATGCGCAGGGGGATCTGTTGTTGATGGCGCTGTGGCGATTGGTCAAGCTGGGCAAGGGGCAGGTGGAGGGAGAAGGGGAAGTGCAGGATCTGGCGAACGATTTGCCCGGGTTCTTCTTCGCGAGAGACGACAGGGTTGCCTCCAACTATGTAGTCAGGGTGGGGAGGCTGGGTCATGTAGCGGACGGGACGAAGGGGGCGCCAGCTAGCCTGGTCAAGCTGGCAAGCCGGGTCGCCGAGGCGCTGCAGGAAGGTGCGAGGCGCAAAAGCTCCTACGAGCGATTGGAGATCATCACCGCCGTCCTCGAGGGCAAGCGCACCAGCATTCACACTTGACCACGTTGATCGAAGTTGTACAAGATACCCATTCACGCCCGCAATACCATCACTTCCTCAACCCCTCCTCGTCCCCTCATTCGCCATCCGCATCGCCACATCTCTATCCCGCTCCTCTCTCCTCCTCCTCTCTCTCCTCTCCTCCATCTCCGCCAGCTCCCTTACTACCTCCCTCTCCCTTTCCAGCGCCTCCCGCTGCTCGACCAGCCGCAACTTCAACCCCGCCAGCGCACGCGATTCGCCGCTCAACCCGCCCTTCTCCGCGTCCAGCGCGAGCTCGCACAGGTTGCTCCAATCCAGATGACGTCGACACTTGCGTTTGGCGAGACCGCAGACGGTGTCTTCGAGCGTGCCGTCCAGCGGCAGGTCGTGTTTCAGCATAAGTGAGCCAGGTGGGGCGCGGGACCACGCGTCGAAGGTGTAGTTGTCCCAGTGCAGACGTGCGTCGTAGCCACACCGCGGACCCGCGTCGGTGGTGGGTTTGGGTTTGGACCCCTTCTTCTTTTTGGGCTTCACTTCGGCCATTTCTTCGTCCTCCTCATCGCCGGCTGGACCGTTGGCGGTGGAGATGGCTGGTAGAGTGGGCACTCGGTCGGAGACCAGATGGAGAAGGTCGCTGCGTGAATCGAGACGGTCTAGTCGCGCGTCGAGGGCGGACTTTTGCAGGTCGACCGAGTAGATTTGGTGCGTGATGAGGGAGAGTTGCTCGGTGATTGCCAGGAGGGAGGTTGCTGAGGAGGTGAGTTTCGCTTCGTGTGCGGTATTCGGTGATGCAGATGGTGCTGGTTCGAGAGATGTGCCGTTGACTGCTCCGTTCGATGTGGTGGCGCGAGCTGATGTTGGCGAGATGGCACTCTTGAGCAAGAGATCGAACGCGCCTGCGAGCCCTAGCCGCTGTATCGATGAGCTGCTTCCACCCACATCGAGCTTCTCTACCACTGTCTCCCATTCGGCTTTAGATCCCTCGCCCTGCTGCGTCAGTCCTTCCGTCCTCCTCGCATTCCCCACCCTCGCATCTCCCCTCCACCCCTCCACCGCCCCCGCACTCCTCACGCCCAACCTCCCCATCCTCTCACTTACCATCAGCACCCCGCATCTCTGCGAGCAAAACTTGCTGAACGGCCCCCCTGCTGCTCTTCTACACGCCTCTCTTGCGCATCCCACCTTGTACGTCGTCTCCTCCCCGGTCACCTCGTGGCACGGTGGACAGATGAATTGGTCCACCAGCTCAGCGTCGAGCTCCGTGATCCGCATGCATCGGTAGTGATACCACCCGTCGCAGCGATCGCACATGATCATGCCGCCCTCCACGTCGTCCTGTCGCCGCTGGCAGGTGCAGTAGAGTGCTTGATCCTCGTCTTCCTCGAGCATGGGCGGTGGGGGTGTAGGCGAGGGGCTGGGTTTGGCTTTCCGAATGGTCTCGGTGGAAGGAGCGCTGGTCTTCTTGGGGACCTTTTTGGGTTTTGAAGAAGACGCCTTGGTGCTAGTCTTCTTCTTCTTTGTCGGTGGGACTTCCGTCACGGGTGATGCGGAGTCGGCAAGCGTGGGCTCGAGCTTGACAGCGTCCGACAGAGGCAGCCCGGCTTCGGACGCTGATACCAACACCTCCTGCTCCGCCTTCACAGCGCTCTCCCCAGCAAGCGCCGACACTGCAGCAGCCTCATCAGGCTCGACAGACGTCTGCTCCGACTTGATGCGCTTCGTCGTCGGTGTCTCGTCTGCATCCATGTTGGGTGGAATGTGTGCGTGTGGGAATGATGGAAAGGAACACACCACTTTCAGGGTCCAAAAAACGCCAGAGGCGTACGCGCAGCTCGCGCTCCAGGGCTTCTGACCGAGTCCCGAACCTTTCACACTGCGCACGCTGCTCATGGTCAGCCCTCCCTCACTGCAATCGCTTACATCCATCGACGCCGGCATTACTGCAGTCGCATACATACGCCAAAGCTATTGTATTCAGGGGAAGGTTTGTTGACTTCTCAGAGCGAATACGGTCATCGCTGGGGCGGGCGGAAGAAGAGATTGTCGAGATCGACGCTGCTCGCGTCCCACAGCGCCACTTCGCGCGTCGAGATGCTCGAGTCTCGTGTGTTGGCTGGACTGGCAAGGTCTGTGTCTCCCACTCCAGGGGTGATCGGCGGAGCGAGACCTGCTGGTCGAGCTCCGACTTCTGCACCGTGGCGCGTCGATGGCGTCGAGTCGCTGCGACTCGTCAAATCGCGCGAGGAGGAAGACAACGCGGGTGGCTCGATCACTTGCGGAAGCTCGATCTCGCCTTCCTCGATGTGCCGACGCCCTCGCAAGGTATCCAAGATGCTCCGCGTGAAAAGGGCCGAGTCCTGGTCGAGCCAGGATGCGCCATCCCCATTGGCCCCAAGGTCACCATTGACGTCGAGCAAAAATGGTGGACGCGCTTGCCAGGGCAGGTGCTCTCCGAGCTGGGCCTTGATTTCGTCCCTCGTTCCTGCAGGTCTGTATCTTGAAGGTGACGCATGGTACTTGGTCGGCGATGCTGGACCTGATAGTGCTACGCCGAGGCGCACATCCTCCCGAAGTGGACTTTCTCGCCGCGCCGGTTCATCGTGGTCTGGACGCGGTTGTCTGCCGATGATGACAGTCTCTTCCGTGACCAGCCTGCGTCCCCTTCCGATTGATCCGCCTGCATCTCTCGTCGACTGTACAGTGTTCGCTTGATCGGAAGCAGACGGCCTCGAACGCAGGCTGTGCGATGCTGGTGTAACACGTCCACGAAGCTTGCTCGTCCAGGAGCCTAGCCGCCGTGTCCAATGTCTGACGAAGGTGTTCCGCTGCTTGCCAGGCAGTGTTGCCCCCCGCAACTCAGGACTGCTGGCCGACGCGACGCACTTGCTGTATGGACGACTATGTTGAGCCTGAACCACGAGAAGCGTCGGGTGGGTGCCGTCTCCGTTTCGGACGCGATGCACCTTGATCGGGCTTGTATTGTCGAAACGTATCGCCGTTTCCGACCGATGTCTAGCAAGCGGGCTAGCGGCGGACGACGTATACCTGACACAAGAAATTGATCGACCTCGCATGGGGTGAATATTCGAACCTAGGCTTGATTGATGCTCCTGTCGCCACGCCTGTCGGTCCTTATCGAGCTCTCTGTTGCGCTGAAGGAGATCTGGCGCGTCCAATTGCTCGAGCGATTCGGAGCTTTCGCGGCTTGTCACTCTTCCGGCTGTTGCTGGTCCTGGTGTCGCCTGAGGAATTGGAGTAGACGGCAGCGATTTCAAAGGCAGCAATTGACTCGAGGGCACAGGCGAGTCTTTGGGAGGAAGCGGCGGCGGAATGTTCATGTGCAGCGTTAGGCGAACGTCCTTCTTGGTCGGGTGTGCAATGCCAAGATGTGTCTCGCTACGCGCTCGGAGTGCGTACTCAAGCGGATGTTGATGTCCGACTATTTTCGATCTGGATACCAGTACTGGACCTGGCGGATCGTCGGTGGCACCGTTGGTCTGCCAAAAGCGTTCGGGCACTGCATGAACCCTGTCTACCACGATGGACGGAGTAGCACCAACGCTTCGCGATCGTAATCGCGGTCGCGGTAGCATTATGGCCTCGCACTTGTTGTACGGCTCCAGAAAGTGAGGGCCGTAGTCGAGCTCTGCGACTGTCAGAGGAGCTCGAGATTGCTGAGCAGGCTGATGGTGAGCTGTTCGCTTTCCTGCGATCAAGTGTCTCTGGTGCTCGTCGTCGGACGTGGCTATGCTGAGCAAGTTAGGATGCGATTGCGACACCCAAAGGCGGCTACTGGTGTGATCTGGTGCCCTGTTCGTAGCAGGCGATTCAGGGCGCCGCCTGCTGCCTTGAAATTTTGAAGAAGAGATGCTGGACCCCTGTATTACGGGTGACATTCGATAGTCTCGGTCCAGGAGTGCTGGAGCAGATGGCCGTCGATGCTCTGGTGAGGGCGCCAATTGCTCCGAGCCACTGAAAGACCTACTGTAGCCACGATTGTGACTTTGTGAAGTGGAAGCAGCTTCTCGTAAGGAGCTTATGTGCGTAGCACTGTTCTCCGTGGAGGTCGATTGGTATGGCGTCTTCTCGGGCTTGGACTGGCAAGTAGACCGCGGTCGAGGCCACTCGGTGAGGCTGCTGAGATGAAGTGGTGGACTCGGAAACAGGACAGGAAGCGAGGGTTTTCTTTCGATGCCTCTTGGCGAGAACGTCGCCGAGGCTAGCGAAGCTGAACTCAGCGCTTGTGGAAATGAATGTGGCGATTGTGACGATGCTGAGGAAGAGGAGCAACGAGAGTGGTTCCGGTTGTGATTGTACGAAGTTGGCAGACCTACGCCCATCTGCGGGCGCTCTCTGGCACTTTTGAAGTGCTGGCCTGCTGTTACTGCCCTCTGGGGCCATTCTTGCAAAAACGGAAGTCCCGAGCTGTTCCTGCGATGAGATGACTCATAGTGATGGCTGCTGAGCTGCTCCAAAGGCTCTGTGCTGGCATGGTCGGTCCAGCCGGACGAGCTCACAGGCTGCGTCGGACGAGATCCGAGGGGCTTTCGGGTGGATGGCCGAGCAAAGTAGGGACGATCCGTGGAGTCGTCTTTGTGGATGTGACCGGAGCCCGCGCAAGTCTCGATATTGAAGGCGTCGATGGAGTTTGCCTTCCACAGAACAGAGTGCGGACTTGCGTCCATGGCTGTTACTTGTACCGGCTTCGCAATTGCTGCTCTTGTAGGCGAGAGTGCTTGCGCATACAGCGTACACTGGGAGCGTGAGCGTGTTGGCGGCGTTCGTATCGATCACGCCGCTGAGTCTGACATGTTTGTCCAGGATGAGGCGATGCTGTGCCGAGCAAGTGAAGCTCGGGCGAGTCCGATAAGGGAAGGGAGGGAAGATGTCGGATGTGAAGCGATCGTGAGCGCTCTACGGATGGAGGTCACCTGCTTCGGCAAACTCTCCGATGCTGTTTGTCGAGCGTGTGGACGAGATGAAGTCGTTGACAGGGATCCGCCCGGCAGTGCAAAAATGCGCGGCAAGCACCACATCACGGTTGCATGCTTGCAGGTGGTTGATGCTAGCTTTGAAGACAGACAATGACATTCTCCCACCTCTTCGAGTGTGTGAGATGGACAAGGCTTCGACCACGCTCGGTCAGATCGTAGAGATCTCGGTGGCAGCGGCTATGGCTTTGGGGGCTGGTGATTTACCAGGGCAAAGCACTCCTCTAAGTCGGAATTTTGGTGCAGAACCACGCAGCCGCAAACAGACATACCACAATCAAAGCCAGATCCAGCTCACGCACGCCTCTTCTTGATGTGGCAGGATCGGCATCAATGCGCTCATTGTGCTGCAGATAACTCACAGACGCTCGGATCGCTTGGTTTGTCCATGCACAGATGCATGCAAGCGAAGAGGCTTTGCTGCTCTGCAACTATTTTCCTCCTGCATGCGCAAGGTGGACAATGGGGAATCGCCCGATCTGAGCTTTCAGTGGTCCGCACCGCCTATCGAGCTCCTCCAGGGAACTCTGCAAAAGCCATTGCAATCCTACGGTAGTGCCGACATGGCTGAGTCGCGCGCCACATCGAGTCGACGGGGACCGGTATGAGCGCTGAACACCATTTCCGTCTCGCATGTTTCAGATAGAGTGGTCTTGCCTCGCATGAGACGTCAAACAAGGCGCATTCGATTGGGCTCGACGTTCGCCTTGCTCTTTGGACCCTTGGATCTCGAACGCGATCTTGTCAGATCTGCCCTCCTCCAAGCCCTGCTACAAAGTGAAGCTTCATACGACAACACCAACAAGCCGCTCGTGCCTTGAATCGGCGCAATGGGAGTGCGATCTCGGATTTCAGCAGTGCATATCGAGTTGTGCATCTTGGAAGCCAGGGTATTTCGGTCTTCTTGCTCGCTTCAACTGACCTAACTCGAGAGCTGCCTGACATAAGAGCCCGTCATTTGTCAAAGGAGGCAAGAAATCATCGATGAGGTGTTCAGAGCCAAACGTGTAAGCGCTACTTCGAAAGGTCTCTGGGATACCGCTGACAGCTGGAACGCTGGCGCAACTTATCCGGAGGGGGCCCATGCTTCATTCTTCCAATGAAGTCGCTTGCTCCAGCCTCCCTTTTCTCTCATCTTCTTTCACCTCATCTCTCACAATAGACTCAAAAGCGGAAGCTTGTCTCGTTGCAGAGTTCGAGTGCAACCTTCATTGTCCTGCTTTGAGCGTCCTTTGGCAGTGCTACGACCAGACTCACGTTCATTTGCCGTATGTAAGTGATGCTGCGCCCTCTCGACTTGTGCTTGTGCTCTCACATCAGTATGTGCTCGGACGCAAAGCTGTTCGACTGCATGAGGTGTTCGCTTTCGTCGATCTGGATGAGAGCCCTTCAAAACACCCGGCCAGTCCGTGTCATCAATGTGTCGCCTCTCTCCTCTTTGCTTTCCTGCTTGCCCTCATCATCTGATCTGGCAAGACGACTCTAAGGTGTCGGTCTCACACAAGACCGAGTTCTACCAGCGTTTGTTCGACGTCAAGATATGCCCTCCCTCACGCCGCTTCTCCCGCTGAGACAGCTCGACGTGTCCTCGAAAGGGCAACTATCAGCTCCTGTGCGAAGCTCCTGCGATGGCTGCATCAACAGCGTGTGGAGCGATGACCTCGATGCTATCGATCTCACAAGTAAGTCCTGGTCTCCTACAGCGAGCGGAAGCCAAGTATGCATTGCACTCACGCCTGTTTACGCTCTTCGCTTGGCCCCCTCCAGGCCCGCAGGATCCGTTCAATGGCACCGATGAGGACACCGTCTGGTCATCCCCATCTTCTCTCACCAAGGGCATGCCGACTGAAGCACCCCCCGATGAGCTTCAGAAGCCTGCAAAGGATCATCTGGAGAGCGTCGAGGATGCCAATCTCGCTGAATCATACGATACTGCTGAAACGTTGCGCGTCACCATCGAAAGCTTCCCGACTCCGCCTCGACCAACTCGCATCCTCAGACCTCCGCAGAAGCTGCCTCTGTGCGGAGAACCAGCCCCTCTAATTGCCGAATGGTCTCTGCTCTCTTCTTATTGCAGTGAACTCTTCGCAGAGTATGACGATCTTCGCGAGTCTTTGGACGTCCCGCACGGCTGTGTTCGAGCAGACAGTCTAGACCTCGACCCCGTCTTGCTCCGAACGTATGTACAAGAGGCTTGCCAGACACGCCCAACCTCGGATCATCGCCTCGAGAAACCGCTCCCCTCGACCCCACTCGACGTATCACAGCGCCCTCTTCTGCACCGAGCAGCAGTCGCGCAGCCGCCAAGACCATTACGGCACCCCATGAGACCCCCGGATTATCCCAGGAAGTTGTCGCAATCGACTGCAGAGGCTAACAGCGCTGACATTGGTGTCATCGCCGAGTCTGGCGAGCTGGGCTCAGGACCTTGTCCTCGGAGCCCAGCGGTCAAGCAGAACCGTCTCGGTCTTGCGCTCAAGCGAGTAATTGGGCAATCGTCTTACCGAAACGAAGCGGCAACGACAGTCCTCTCGGCGAAGGATCATTACGAGATCACGCCCTTCCCCTTCGAGAGCCCTAAAGAAGAGGAGACGCCGTTGCCCGACCACAGTGGCAGCCGCTTCGCGGAAGCAGGGATCCAGCTCAAACTCCCGGACTATCATCGAAGTCTTCGCAAGCAGACATATCCTCCTCGAGTCCGCTATGCTGTCCAAGAGGTTCGCCACGTCGGGCCGGACCGACACGCGCCGGCGCCGGTGCTCTCTGCATTCGCAGGCTCTCCCAGATTCGCTTTCTATCAGCTTCGCCCAGCGTTGTCTTCTTGATCCCTGCTTGTCTTTGCGACATGCACTCCTTCGTTTCAGCACTAAGGTACCGTACCCCGTGCCTCCTCGTCCACGTCATTCACAATCCTTCCCACTTTACCATCTCGTCCCCTCATTCTAGCGCTGTCTCTACATACCTAAGGATCGCATTGCACATACCGCATCATTCAAGCCGCATGGGATTCTTGAAGGTCGCCTCAAACGAGACTGTCTGCCATGAGTGAAGGTGGGCTCGAGGCGTATCTGAAGCGTCTTGTAGCAAGACGTGCAACGGCGTTGATGCCAGCCTGCTGTTGCAGACGCACTTTCACGCTCGACAGGCTCCTTGCTGTGCTGCTTGAAAAGTCAGGGTCCTGCCTCTCGCTGGCCGGCGTTTTGTTGCCCTTCTGGCAAGCGAGCCGAGTTCGCGTTGAAAATTGAGATTTCTTGGGGAAGAGAAGGCCCTCCCGCTTCTCAGAAGGCGTCGCGGAGGGTCTGAGCCGGTTAGATCGGTAAAGTGCTTGCAAATGCGCGTCTTGCCGGAGGTCATCGGCTTGGAAGCATCTTCCACTCAGAACAGACGCACGTTTCACATCAACACCAGCTCTTCGATTGTTCCCTCTTCCTACAGCACGACAGCTTCCGCCTTGCGCTTCAGCTAGTGACCGTTCGCGACCACAAGACTTCAGGCTCGTCGCAACTGACTCTGCTTCATCAGGCAACGGATCTGCCAATCGAACGCTTTCCATCAGCAACGGTGACATCGAGCCTAACGCGACCAACTGCTACTCATCACAATGTCGAAACCGGCACCATCAGGAGCAGCGGCGATGAGGCGACCATCGCGCACGCCCAATCCGACCGACAAGATCCTCGGTGTCTTCTCCAACGTCGAGCCATCGCCGACGCTCGACCACATGATCCGCTACCTCTCCACCTGGTCGGGCACGGACAAGTGTCTCATGCTCACTCAATACTCGTCCAAGCTCGTCATCGCTCTGCTCAACCTCCAGTACGCACTGCGACTGCGCTTGCTCGGCATCAAATCCACCAAGCCCTCATCCGTTGGGCAACGAGTGGCCAAGCTCAGCTCGCTCATTAGCGATGCTAGGATGCTGTACCGTATCTGGGGCATTCTGCCGATCATCAAGTGGATGATCGGGCTGGAGAGGTCGCCGCCTCCGACACGACTTCTGCACAACATCGAGCGCATTCAGGGCTGGTCCATGCTGGCGTACTGCCCGATGGAGGCGCTGGCCTATCTGGGAAGCCACGGTGTTGTCTCGGTGCCGACTACGATTCAGAACGCCTTCTGGCTTTGGGGCTCGCGGTTCTGGGCGCTCTACGTGGGTCTGCAACTGCTCCACCTCGTCGAGGACAACCGACTTCTTCGACTGCGCGCAAAGGCACTCGAGCGCTCCCGCGGTCACCCTACACCCAACAAGATCCAGATCAACACCAACGGCTACCTCCCCTCCTCGGGCGCAAACACGCCAGCAGCCTCCGAAAAGTCCGGCTCTGCGTCGCAGGAACAGGTCATCACGCGCAGGATGTGGGACGAGTTGGACGACAGGAAAGCCGCCATCCTCAACGAGCTCTGGGTCAACCTGGGCTATCTGCCGCTCACCATCCACTGGTCTTGTACGAAGGGGTTGATCTCGGATGGCTGGGTGGGACTGTTTGGTACCATCGCGGCCATGGCTGGATTGCGGTCGGGTTGGAAGAACAGCGCTGCTCCGCCAGTGCCCCCTGCTGCTGTAGCGAGTGCGTAGAAAGAGCATGTTTCGTGTTGTTGTAGCACTCTTCAGGCCAATACACGGTCATACGGCGCTATTTCTTTTGGTGAATCGTTGCGTTGTGTGCATGGGTATATAGCGGTGATGGACATGATGATGTGAAAAAGTGTGCGAACGACTGCGATCACCGCAACCGCTTCTGCGATCCGCTGTGACTATTCGACGACCGCCGCTTGCCAGCACTCTTGGAGCCATCGTCATGCCGCCCCTTTTGAAAGTCGATGCTGGTCCTGTGTCGCCGTGCGCGGTCGGCTGCTGCCTTCTTGTCGCTCGCCTCCCGATCCTGCCTCTGCTCTGCCGCTATTGGGTCTCCTCTAATCAGATCCTCCTCGCTGAATGGGAACTTTGCCCTCCAGCTCCCCGCCTTTCTTCCCGTATCTAGGCTTGTAAAGTTCGACCGTGTCTCGTCGATCCCCAGGAACTCGACGAGCTGTGAGTAGACGTGTGGATTATTGAACGACCGATTCTCCATGAGCGACTGGTTGAAATGCGTTCCCTTTCGCTTGAGATGGTGGAACCTTTCTACGGTCTGATGCACCGTTTCTGGAAGCTGTAGTCTCTCCTTATATTCTGGATCGAAGAACATCATGTCTTCTGGTTCGAGACCCCAGAACGGCCTTGGCTCCCAATCCACCGCCGAATACGCAACCGCCGGTTGTGGCGGAGGGAACAAGACAGACATGTCCCGGAACAGCTCGGGATCACCCACCTCACGCAAGACGCGGTCTGCGAAGAAGTCCTTCATCTGCTTCTCCGTGCCGCGGATC
This sequence comes from Kalmanozyma brasiliensis GHG001, assembly GCF_000497045.1. Classification (NCBI taxonomy): domain Eukaryota; kingdom Fungi; phylum Basidiomycota; class Ustilaginomycetes; order Ustilaginales; genus Kalmanozyma; species Kalmanozyma brasiliensis. The sequence goes on along the minus strand of NW_015961948.1, from coordinate 1,176,601 downwards.
TTGTTGCTGGGCGGGACGTTGGAACGTGGTGATAACGCCGGGGTGTCGGAGGTCTCGAAGAAGGGCTTGCTGTGCGGGCCCGCCTTGGGCGGGAAGTCCTCGTCGTAGTCCGAGCCCTCGGGGTATGGGGTGACGGCTTGAGATACGTCTTGGCGGACTCGTGAGCGTCTGCTCGGACGGATCGCTTCTTCTGGTTAGAATAGTCTGCCTGGTCGCCCGCGAGCACGTAGTCCGGCGTGCTCTCTGGATGGTCCGAGTCGCAGTCGGCCGCGTTCTGATGTCGAATGTCTGTGGGGATGCAGAGCGGCGATGCAACGAAGCTCATTAGCAAGTGGTCAGATCTGTGCGGAGACGAAGACCTACTTACTTGGCATCGCAGCTGTGCCGCCGTCGATCGTGCACTTGCTACTCGTATGAAGCCGTTCGAGGTCAAGGCATGGGTAAGGATCCGCAAGTGATGGTGGTGGTTGGTGAAGGTGGAGGCTTCGAATATTTGATCGGTGTTAGACCACTCGTTCCAATCACGTGCTCAGCAGGCTGGAAGAAAAGTGGGAAGCTTCAACACTTTACGAAGTCACCGTCCAACACCATCTTGCTTTCATCACAGAGGTCGACCACACCGGACATTCTTCCTTCAAGGCTCTCCTGAATCACTTCATAGTGTCATCATGATCTTCGCGTCAACATCACGACTCCTGGCGAGCGTCGCTGCGCCGGCCTTCAGCGCACTCCGAAGCCCCTCTGCAGCATCATCCTCCAAGCTCGCGTCTCCACTCCAGACTCTGCCTGCAGCCCGCCCCTTCTCATCATCAAGCATCGCAGCATCGAGTCCGCGGACAAAACACCTCGCACAACACGGCAGCGGCGGCAAGCCCAAATCGCATTCGGGCACCAAGAAGCGCTGGTCACCACTCGGAGGCGGTAGCGGCAAGGCGTATCAGCTCACATTCAAGCGTGGTCTCGCAGGAAAGAGCCATTTGAACTCCGGCATGGCTAGGGATAGACTCAACAACCTCGGCGGAACAGCGCTGAGTCCAAGAGGCAGGATCAACAGGACGTTGCGGAGGCTGCTCGGGCCAAGCCTTTGATGCATCTCGGATCGATTTGACGTAGACGGCCCTTCTAGATCGCGAGGAGTGACGCTTTTGGACCATCACACTACTTTTGGTGTATCACACACTCCGACGATCTCACACGCTGAACATCACATACGCTCATCATCGCATCACACGCGATGGTCTGTAGGGATCAAGGTTTAGCTTCGGCATGATCACACTCGCTACGATCACGTTCACGATACGGGCAGCCGACGGAAGAGCTAGTCAAGCTTCGTCTCTAGCACCCTCATTTGCAGCTCTTGCCACAAAGCTTTCTACCTGCATATCTCGACTCAGCATCACACATCACATCAACACGTTCCGCACCATCACCTGTACACTACACTCCAATCAGAACGCTCACACGTCGATCTACCCTCTATCTTCCGATCGCGAAGCTTTAGCTCAACGTCGGATCTTTCATCTGGAGGCAAACCTTATTTGGCTCCGAATGCAGCGAAGGCGACTTGCTCGAGCCGTGAAGCTGAGCTAGAGCGATAGCTGTAGGAACACGCTTTCAGCTCCGCTCAAATGAAGTCCGTGGCGAAGCGGAGCGTTGTTCTCTTTCCAAGGAAACGACTCAGAGCTTCAGCTCCGGCCGAGCACGAAACGCTAACTCTAATCCTACGTCTTCACACAGCTTTTACGCGAGAATTTGACCAACTCCGTGGTGGAGCGGAGCGTTGTACAGTAACGCATCAGCGCGATGATCACCAGCAGCTTCAATCAGCCCGGAACTCTAACTCTATTCCTTCATAACCGCACACGTCAGACCGATGCGCGATCGTCCGCGTCGAACCAAACAACAGATCTCGTTTCATCTCAGCCCGAAACCCTAATTTGGCTTCTGTATCATCACACATCACCGAACCATCACACAGCTTCTTTCGATGGCTGCAGCTGCCGCAGCGCATGGTGTCGGAAGGTCTCCCGCACCTTACACAAAGTTGTTCCGCACCACCTCACACTACCTGTTCGTCTTCACACGGCTCAGTCTGTCTCTCTCCGAGCTATCACACGCCCTAGTTCATCTCTCTGAACAATCACATCGCCGGATCGATGCGGAGCATCGTAGCTGCCGCAGCACACATGTGTTCCGCACCTCACACAGCGTTCTCAGGCACTTCAGCAGTGAGTGCGGGTAGCCTCTCAGCACGATGCGGGATCTCCGTATAGCGTACACGTTGGAAAGATCGAGCTCGACTCAGCCCGGCCTGGAAAGCATATAAGCAGGCCCCTTGATCGTCTCCTCCCCCTTTCCGCCCCTCACCCGACTTTCCTGACACACTCAACACCACGACTGGAGCACACACTCCACGCACGCACACCTCAAGACACATCTCACGCACATACACCTCAATACACACACCACACTCACATCGTCTCAAAGATAGCCACAACCGTCTTCACACATCACCATCCCTTTCGCGCCTCCGAACTCCTGCTCATCCATCAAACCTTCTCAAGACTCTTCACGGCCCAATCTCCTACGTCTTTCTCGTTCATCTTTGCCGGCATCTCTGCCTCCGTCTCCGCGCTTCAAGCTCCTGTTCCTGCGATTCGACTGACTCGGCCTGTTTCGTCCTAGATACTCTATACAAAACCCCATAAAAAAGTCACTGTCCAGTCATCAGCTTCCATCATGTTCTTCGACGGCATTGGTATCGACCTTCACTTCATTCACGAGCAGCTCGGCACACCTCCGCAGGCAGCTCAGACCTTTGGCGCCTTCCACCATGCTGGACGGCGAACGCGCCCGGACGCCAAGGCCATGGTCGCTGCCTTCCTACTCAACGAAACGGACCAAAGCATGGAGAGGTACGCGTACCCGTATGCTACTTCTGTCAACAGCAACGCTTCCTCGAGCTACAGCGACGGTGCGGACCACAAGGAGCTCGTAACTCTCAACGCCCATCACACGTGTGATCAGGCGACCTTCCTGGCCCGCATCTGGCGATCGGACACCGTCCTCGGCACTAGCGGGACGAAAGAAGACGACAGGGTTTCGGTCAAGATTCTCCAGAACGTCCCTGGACAGGAATCTGTGGTCCTACACGAAGCTGGACCTTTCGCATTTCCTGCCAACAAGAAGTCCCTCTGGATCGACACTGGTTCCACTGCCGCGTACATGAAATACGACATCTGCGTTGAAGGTAAGCGGCAAGTCAACTCCTCGTCACGGACTCGAAATGTTCATGTGAAGCTGACCAATCCCTGACTTTCTTGTTGTTCTCCTTGATCAGTCGAACGACCCGGCAAAACGCAAACGATCAAGGCCACGTATGTACATCAACGTCAGTCCAACTTTGTCGCTGCGTTCCCTGGTGTACGCGTCGACCAGGTGGGCTACGTGCCATCACTTCATCCACGTGTCGTCGTTCCTGGCTCCGAGGACGAATTCGAGCTCTGCAAGCACATCGAGGCGCACATCGGAGGCACCAGTGCCAATCCTACTGTTGTAGAGGTCGGTGCCACTCGATCTCAGAAGAATGATGGCGCTACCCGGGTCCCCGCTTCTGCCTCTATCTCGCAGACGACCTCGCCCGCCTTGAGCGAGCTTCCGATGCCGCCACATGCTTTCAAGACTCTGATTGGATCTCCTCCGGCCGGCAGTCAATCGACAGAACAAGCTCCCACGCCCTCGGCTTCTTCGCCAGCAGAGGCCGACGTGACCGCTCAGCATGCGAACGTTCCTCAGCCCAGCCAACCGTCTCCTGCCTTGCCCTACCTATCCTGGCAAAGGATCCGTGGAGCCGCGGCTTCGGCCATGGCACCCATACTCCCGAGCACCTCTCCCGGTCTGGCTTCGGCTGTGCTCCCTCCGTCGTCCCAGATGTCTGCACAGAGCATCAGCCGAGACCAAGCGTCGACCATGGACACTTCCGCAGTTGGATCCTCGTTCGGTCTCCAGCCTCCTCTCCAATCGCAGGGTGCCGCAGAAGCCAACGGATCAGAGACTCAGTCGGTGGATGGGGCCGCTCAGGTGGCTCGATTCATCGTCGAAATGTCCGACATACTCCAGGAGGCTGCAGACGACTTGGGTTGTGGAGCAGATTCTCAGCAGCGTGGCGATGTTAGCGCCAAGGATCAAGCTATGCAGACGGATGCAGCTCCACAGAATGCAGGCATAACCGGCGTGAGCTACGTCCAGGGCTCGGATGTCAACATGGCAAGCGCAGAGGCAGGAACTTCGTTGTCGTCCAATGGGCCCCTTCTGCTGCCTGCTGGCTCTGGTCAGCCGTCCGGCAGTCACACGAAGCCCGCTACCGATCCTGCGATGGATGTCGACATGGAAGATGGAGAGCGAGTCAGTCTGCCTCAGGGTCCCAGTGTCGCCAACGACGTCTGCGCCGACCTCAATCCATCCGGTGGATCCGCGAACATGGCAGCCAGCCAAGCTTCGGGCACACAGACCGGCGTACCTTCCGCTCCCGACAACGACGATCGCGACCTCAACGGTCAAGCCACCGGAATGACTGACGCGGTTCCGCTCAACGACAACGCAGGGAACAGCTCGACTGGACAGATAGTCGTTCCACCTTCGACGGACTCTGATGTGCCACTGGCCCAGCTGCACGCAAACCAGTTTGCATGCAACGGCTCCGTGGCCGGATCGATGATTCAGTCCGGCCGTCGAGGCTCACTTCGCGCGAGTGCCAGCGTGACTAGCAGTCAAGTTGCTCGCCGACGAACTGTAGCGCGCCGAATTCCCGCCTCGGTTGCCGCTTCCGTTCGATCTTCATCGATGGCATCCACGATCTCAGATGCAGTACTGTGCAGAATCCCACCCGAGCGAAAGAGAGAGATCGGCGAATACTTGACCAAACTGATCGAAGATGACAAGCGCCCTGACAAGGAGAAGATGCATAAGCTTGGAGAACAACTAGACACAGCGGATCGCACTTTGGAGACGGCCACGCAAAACTACATTCGGCTCAAGACGCTCAACAGCACGGAGCAAGAGAGGACGAAGAATGCGCTCAAGCTCAAGCGCGAGGCAGCAAATCTGGTTCGGAGCGCTTACGGCATGCAGATCGATGATTTCAGAGCCATTCGAGGCGGGGGATCGCGCATCGGCAGCGATCGAGCACGCAGCAGAAGCCGCACGGTGGAGAGGGAGTCGGAACCTGTCTTCCTGGGGATCAATAGGTCGCGGGCGACTTCGCGAGCACCTTCGGAAGTGCCACCCCACCTCTTCACCCGAGAACGTCTCAGTCCAGCTCCCGGAGAGCTCGCCAGAGGTGCTGGCTCAGTTGCAGGCGGAGTCGGGCCGGCTAGGAGCCGTGATACCTCCGTGGCCCGCAGCAACCGAAGCACCACGCCAGCGCTTGTGGCGACTTGCAAGCCCGGCAACTTCGCAGATCTACTGCAGAACCCGCCAAAGGCGATCAAGCGTTTAAAGAGCGTCATGAACGGCTATGCGGGGTCGGCGACCAGCCAGACATCTACTGTGCGAGCCCAGTCCCTGATGAATCTCGATGAAGACGAAGCGAACGTGATCCCTAAGGGTACTTTCGTGACTGGATGGCTGTCCAGGCACACCGGTTCACGTACGGTCAGTCGGGCCGGCACTCCGGGCTCTGCGTTTGGGCCCATGGCACCACCTGCCGCTCTCCGAAAGTCGTTCTCCAATGTCGACACTCCAATCGAGATCGAGGACGACGATGCCACCGTCCGTGCCGACAACAGCGCCATTCGCCAGGGCAAGCAGCGCGAGCGATCGCGCGCCGGCTCAGTCGTTAGCCAGGTCAGCAACATAAGCGCGCGCCAACAGCGCGCCGAGCCCAAGCAGATGTCTCTCACCCTTGGCGTCATGGATGGCAGCGACCCTTCTGCTCCTATCACTATCGAGGACAACGACGCTGAGGCTATGCAGCAGATCTAAATCTCGTACCATAGGTTTCGATCTGCCTCGGCGGCAGCTTCGCGCATGTCCGGATCAACCACACTCATTGAACAAACATTTCACACAGGCGATCCTCCGCCAGCAACTGGCTCGATTTAGCAGCCTTGATCATGCAACTGCTACATCCAGCCACTGCAAAGAGGGGAGGGAGGGAGGGCGAGAAGGTACCGCAACTCAAGGTACTTCTCGGGGCTCGATGTGCGCCTACTCGGTCTGCATCGCCATTCATCGCATCGCTACGATAGACCACACACAATCTTTTGTGTTCCGACCACGCACCATGCACCGTCGTTTGCAAATCGTCGTCCACCACTCCGCATGGATAGAAGCCGTCAGCAACAATCTTTCCATTCTTGCCTTGACTAAAACCTTGTCGAAACGACACTCGTTGCATCTGCCCTCGCAAACGCGCATCCCCGGCCTCGATCCACATCATTCGCTTCCTCGCCGGTCACCTCTGCACCTCTGCACATACCGTCTCTAGCGCTGGCCGAACCCATCTCAATACCCCATTACTGCAGGCGCGCGTCCACTCCGTCCATTCCTGCCTCGTCATCCCGAACTTACGCCCTAGCTCAGGCCTGCCGCTCCTTCGCATCGCTCGCAAGGCAAGCACTCTCGCTCGTTCATCGCACGGCACAATCTGCCACAAGCATGGTCCACCACCACACTGTCTGCTCCGGGCATCCCTCAAGACTTCCTGCCTTTAGATCGAGCACGGCCGCTCCTTCCCTTGTACTTTAAGCCACGACCATCCCCCTCGCAAACCCGCTCGTCGCCCTCAGGCGAAGCATCACACCCTCACCTCATGTCGCTCGAACACCCCTCGTCATCGCCTGATCGCATGCCATTTCAAGCTCCCTCATCATCCCACGCGTCAACTTGTCGCTCGCACGCACCGTGTCGAGCAGGCTTGTCACAAATCAAATCCCCTTTCATCCCCGTCTCACGGTCTGTGTGTGTGTCTTGCTGAGGCGTCGCAGTCGTCTGAGATTGCACGGTTCTTGCAGTCTACTTAGGCCGTCTCAACGAGCTCTGCAGATCGTCCGGCAACGTCATGCACAACCTCTCCAACTGCTCCATCAGCCTCTTCTTCTGCTCCCTCAGTCTCTTTTCCGTCGTCGCAGCGTCCGCCGTTGACCCCATAGTCGGAGTATTCCTCCCCGACTCGTTCTCCTTCTTCACCGCGATCTGATCTGTTCTCCACCGACTCCCCGGTCCCGGCGCAGTAGGAGCAGTGAGCTGCACATCCACACTCCGAATCTCCTCCACCAGCCGACCGTACAGGTCGATCGTCTCAATTTCGCCCTTTGTATGGCCGAAGGTGGTCACGTCGCCCTGCAGCAGCGAAGCAATGTATCGCCTGCGCTGCTCCTCCTCCGCCGCGGCCACACGCGAGTGCAGCCACAGGGAGAAGTTGGGACACCGCAAAAAGTCCAAATACAGACTCTGCCTCACGCTCGCACCCGTCGGCAGGGAGCGTGATCGAATGGCCAACGGTGTTCCGTGTGCTTTGAGCGACGCGAGGAAGTCGGTGGTGTTGAAAGGTCGAATGCGCGGCACCTCGCTAGGCGAACTTAAGTCGAATGATGCAGGCACGAGGGAGGCCACGTACCGATTGAGCGGGGCGAGAAAACGCTCGGTGAGATCGGCAAAGTAGCGTCGCATGGCGACGTTTGCTGCGAGAATGTCAGCTTCTGAACCCGACTTGGCAAGGTCCTGCAACCGCTTGAGCAAGGCGCGGTCCTTGGAGATGCGTCGTTTGCGTTTTGTTGTGAAGCCAGGAATGTGATCCGGTCCACCACCACCTGCGCCTTGGCCGCCACCAATTCCCGAGTTGGGCTTCTTGCCAGAAGGCGCACCTGCAAACCCACTCCCACTGCCACCTGCACCATGCTTGATCTGGATCAGCTTCACCGCCGCCTTGCCCACTCGCAACACGTGGGGCCAGTGCCCGCACGCAGTCGCGAAGAATGGATTCGTCGACGCGATGAGTGTCCCCGCCTGCGGCTTGTTCTTCGTCACCAGCGTGCGAAAGTCGTAGTCGTGGATGTGGAAATACGGTCTAAAGTCACCGGCGTACGGGATTGGCCGGATGAGGTCCAGCATGTGCCAAACTGCTTCAGACGCGATCTTGGGTTCCGGAGCGATGACCAGGATGGGTTCGGCAAGCAGCACGCATTCCCACAGGAGCCAGAGGTCGGAGAGGGCTTGTTGGAAGGTGTGGAAGAGCGAGGTGGTGGGGATGGAGGCGAGGAGCGGGCCTTCGGGCGAGGGTTCGGAGATGTGCGGCGCGAGGGTGCCGTTGGCACTGGGCTGGCGCGAGCGCGAGCGGATGGTTGCCGTGGCGGCGTTCATGAAGCCACCTGATGAGGTGGAGCCGGGCGCTGACAGGGTGGCTTGCATCGGCGCTGACTCGGCGCTGGGCGAGTTTTGCGGTTGCTGTCCGAACGGGATGGCTGCCGTGATGATGCTGCCTAGCAACGGCAGTGTGAGGATGGTGCCCGGGTGCGGCGCCGGCCAGGACATGATGTCGTTCGCAAAGGCCTCGAACATCGACATGCCGTGCTCGAAATAGAGCGGGCCCAGTCTAGCAACCACTTCGCTGAAAAGTCCAACCAGCGGCAGGTGCGACAGGATGACGACCGACTTTTGGAAGTAGCCACGTCGGTTGGTCGCGTCCGGCTTTTGTCGGAAGAAGACGTAGCCATAGATGTAGCTGCTGCTCGTGCTGTTGCCCGCTGCGCGTTTCGAGTTGATGAGATCGCTAGTGGGCACAGACTGGTTCGTGCTCGCTGGGATGGTGCTGCCGGTGGACGTTGCGCTCGAGTCCACCGAGGCAGCCGGAACGGTGGTATCGCCGTCATCATCGGCCGAAGCCGAGCTCGTGGAGTGCGCGCTGCTGTGTCGGTCGTGCGACATATGCCTCGACATCGCGGACGAGCCGGAAGATGAAAAGAGCTTCTGCGTAAGCCTCTCGTGGAACGACGTCGTGGGAGGCGCACTTGCCGGTGTGACATCGATCCCACCATTGCGCAGATTCACGTTGGATGTCGGCCTGGACAAAGACTGGGAAGGACCCGACGACGGAGCAGAGGCGTCCCTGAAAGCTGATTTGGGCGGCACGGGCGGAGCCGTGGACGAGGACAGACTTTGACCAGCATCAGGGGCTCCCTTCTTGAGCATGGCATTCTGCAAAGCTGTCTTGTTCAGCGAGGGTCTAGGGGTCTCGTCATCACCTAAAGTCGACGGCTGTTGCAGCGCATCGTTGAGCGTCTTGATGGTCGGCGGCTCGGAAACAGACGAATTGAGCGGCACTTCGCGCACTCGCCAAGAGAAGACGAGGGAGCCGTCGTCGAAGATCGAGGTGTCCGGGAAAGAGGAGAAAGCGATGTTGTCGCGTTCCTCGCGGCTGATGCCGAGAGGAGGGTATAGGAACTCTAAGTCCGGACCAAGCTCGAGGTCAAAGTTGACGCAGCCCACCGAGAGCACCCAGCGCTGCATGCTTTCGCGGTCGAGATTGAGTGAGTTGAGTTGCTTCGGCGGGGCGAGCTTGGGTGTTGCGGCTGCCTTTGTTGGGTAAAGACCAGCGAGAGCTGCTTTGCCGCCTGACGAAGGTCCCCGCGATGCAGGTCGAGATGTGGGCGGTGACTTTGTGTGAGAACTCGTCCTGCCTGATGCTGGTCGTGCTGCCGTGGTTGAGCCACTCGCCTGACCGTCGAGAGGAGAGTGAGAGTGATCGGCGGAAAAGGTAGGGGTCCTCGGAGACGGGGCTTGCAGAGAGGTTCTCCTGCTGGGCAGAGGCCGTCTGTTTGTGTTGCTGGACTCTGACGTTCTTGGCGAGTCCAGATCGAGGAAGCTCGTCAGAGAAGGCGATGAGGGACTCGTGCCTGATACACTGAGCGCTTCTGCACCGAGATCACCGTAGCCGTTGCCGACCGAGGTACGTTTGGATGCGTCACGGAAAGAAGTGGCTCGTGGAGGTGCACTGGGTCCGCCTCCACCGACCGGCAAGCGATCCTGCAGAGGTGGAAGCCCGGATCGGCGACTGCGGCGAGAAGAGCGACGAGAGATGGCCTCTGCGTCGATGGCTGTTGTGGAAGCGGTGGGTGAAGGATCGAGATCGGCTGCGAGCTGCTGCTCCAGCTCCTGCTCTACGCTTATTGCTTGCTTTTCAGTAACACCGGACGTTGCGAGGCGTGGAGATGACCACTTTGCATGAGTGATGGTGGTGGTGGATGCGAAGCTCTGCTGGGAAACGGATGGTGTCGGTCTGGATTTGGGTGGCACTGGCGGAGGCGTAGACGAGGGCAATGAGGCTTGCGCAGGAGCGGTCACAGGAGACGGAAGCTTTCGTGAAGCGGTTTCAGAGGCGGGACTCTCGGCCGCCGAGGTATAATTGGAGCTTGAAGAAGAGATGAGGGCGGCGCTAGGAACAAGATTGCTGGAAGCGGAGGATGAGGCCGCAGATGAAGAAGAGATGGAGGATGACGCGCCTCGGGAGGCGGGCACGTCGTTGCGAGCAGACTCATCCTGCAATGACATGGCAGCCAAGCGAGATGAAGTGGTCTGTTCTTTGGACGGCGGCGCTGGTATCGATTTCGATAAGCCCGTGCTGACGGGTGTCTGCGCGGAAGCGCCGATGTTGTAATGAATCGAAGAGACGTCGGCTGTGCCGTTGCTTGTGAGAGTCGGTCCATCCGAGCCTGTTCTTGAGTCTGGACGATTCAGGACGGAAGCCGCCGAGGCAACGGGACCCGGGTAAGAGGGCACTTCCATCAACTCAGCCTGCGAAGGTCGCCGCGGGATACCAGTGTCATCGTATGAGGTGGACGACGGTCGCGATTCAATCGCGAATAAGCCCAGGTCTCCGTCGCCTGTATTCGGGGACGATGCTGTGTGGAAAGCCGCCATTGTTTGTTCGGTTCGCAACGCCTTCCGAGCGTGCTGAGCGAGATGAAGAGCTGCCCCCGCGAGAAGATGCCTCTATTTTTGATGAGCAGACGGTGCTGTCGAGACTATGTTGAAGTTGCAGACGGGACTGTGCGCGATTGCAGCATGACCCGAAGAGTGTCCGAATGAGCGTGCTTGGCAGAGACCGAGGTGAAAGTCTCAATTGAGGCCGTGCGTATCGAGTGCGACAGATCAGACTTCGGCGCTGTCGTCCGAAAAGTCTAGTGGGTGAGATGAAGTTGAGGCGCACGAGTTGGTATTTACGCCAGAGGAGGCTATGACGCGTGTGCTCGTGCGAACGACGGGTATACGGGTGGAGGCGTGGAGTGAAGCAGCGGTGGCCCGTCTACCGGAGATCGTGGAATACTGAGAGCAAGCTGCTGGCTGATGTGCTGTGGTGTCGGTCAATTGACGTCCACAGATGAACGCTGAAGCGATGGTGGTTAAGGGTGACAGGGAGCAAGCACGCTTGACGATGACAAGAGCTGGTCAAGTGACGAGCGTCGAGTGGATGCAGCTTGAATGGATTGACAGAGCGGCGTCTGTTTCTCCCTTTTGTCGGTGAGCTGCATCAATTGCATTTGGGTCTCAGTGAGGGTTCCACACCTGAAGATCCACAGCGCTGTTTCACATCTCGTCACATCGTCACACTCACGCGCTGGCTGTCACTCGCTCGCCCGCTCGCTTTCTCCCTTGCCCATCCGCGTTGGATCTCAGGGCAGATGGTCGCGGTCACGGCGGAGAATCAAAATAATCAAATTAAATTCGGGTCTTTTTTGGCGACTTTTCTCACTGACCGCATCCAACCACGATGAGCAAATGGATCCGCTTGTTTGGACGGCAAACGTCAAAGACAGAGTCTCACCTTGCAAACCATGGGCTGAGACGAATCATTGCATTCGAGCCAACACAGGATGCTAGCAAGACCTTCATCCTTTCTAGATTGGCCGACGGCAGGGTGTCTAGCAGGCCAGAACGATACCAATGAGATCCATAGATCAGCTCGGCTCCAGCTTGACCGCTGCGTCGAGTTTCTCTTGCATTTCGCCAATGTCGATCAGCAAATGACGTCCAATAAGGGTCTGCCCGAGGCGCTGCTCTGCTGGTCGTGACAGCCGTGCATCGTGGAACATTTTCAAAGAGTCAAGGTGTTAGGCCTTGGGCTGAACTGCCTATGAGGGTCTCAACGTCGTCGACACCCGTCCAGACAGCTCGTTCCAGATTCAGACATGCACAGTCGTAGCATGGCCAACTCTCAACCAATCCGACATCAACACAGGCAGAAACTTTGGTTGCAACAAGAGTCTGGTTCATTTCGTGAATGCCAAATCTCCATTTTGAGGATTGTAGGATGAGAAAGTACTCTGATTGATGTACAAGGTGGGATTGCATGGTTGGAGCACACGATCGTCGAGTGCGATGCAGATATGTATGTGACTGTTTTGAGGTGGGAGACGCATTCGAGATGCAGAATCGAAAGGCACAGCTGAACCACCAAACTATGCTATCCGAGATGAGAACAGATGCGAGACCGGACCGAGAACACGAAACAGAAGCAACTCCATGACCCACAGAGGAGCCAAAAGAGCCGCAGTGTGAACGTATTTAACGGTACGATTTCTGGCGACGAGCACGGGCACCGTGACCACCGAACTTCTTGGGCTCCGATCGTCGGGTGTCGGCGATCAAAAGGGTGCGGTCGTAGGCAACGAACAGCTGGCGGAGCTCAAGAGCCGAAGCGGCGTCGTAGTACTTGGCATAGTAGGCGACCAGCGACTTGGCAATAGCCTGACGGATGGCGTAGATCTGCGAAGTGGCACCACCACCCGAAACACGGAGGCGGATGTCGACGGTGCTGTTGCATGAGGATAACAAGAGAGGAAGGATAGTCAGTCGACTGTTACTTGTTGAACGATTCATGCACGGTTTCGCGCAGCAAGGAGAATCCGGAGCAGTATCCTTCAGCGGCCGTCGTCCACGCGGTCCCATCTGGTTGATCTTCTGACCCCATGAAGTCGACCTCCATCCGTGCGTTCTCGACCAAGATTAGTGCAAACGATCTCCGGGGCAAGTGCGCAACGCTGTTCCGGCGACACGAGCCTACGACTTCGCCCGCCACTGACACCCGAACAATCAACGACCGACTGTGCCGTGTGAGCGCACCTGAGCTTCGAGACAAGAAGCATGGCACCGCTTCCATGCCTGCAGTAAGACGATCCTGACTGATGCGTCCGAGCGTATTGTCGAGTGCACGAAATACCAGCGACACCCTTCCAATGTTACAACCGTTGATCCCGGCGTCGCGAATGTCTGCTGCCTTTGACTGCGATCCCGACGTGTGATATCGATCTCCATCTTGTCTCCTTTGTCTTTCTGCTATCCCTGTGTCCGATTATCGATGCGATGCTGTTTCTTCTCTCTCTCTCTCCTTGCCTTTGTACTGCAATGTCGGTATATGTCGGTGCGGGATACTCACGAGAACTTGTCCTCACCAACAACGAGGACGGGCTCGAAGACCTTCCATCGGAGGATCTCGGGCTGGACGAGCGAGATGGGCTGGCCGTTGAGGCGGATGAGACCCTTGCCCTCCTTGCAGTGGGCGACGGCGGTGGCCGTCTTCTTCTTGCCGAAGCACGATACGGAAGGAGCGGACATGATGACTGTGTGTCGGAAGTGGTGGTTGAAGGTGCGTGTGCGATTGTGCAGATGGTTGATTGTAGGTAGGATAGTTGGACGAGTCACGAGAAGGACGAGTGACGAATTCGTATGCGGACAGGTGGTGCAGAGGTGGACGAAAGAAAGAGGTGCGATGCAAGAATAGTGTGTGTCGAGTGAGGATGTCGGTGCGAGATGTGAAGAATGTTGAAATTGTAGGTTGAGGTGTGCGTGTGAGGGAAGAGCAGCAAGCCGATGTACAGATAGTCAGCGTCTGTATTCCGTGTAGTGGGATCCTGCAATTTGCTATGAGCTAGCGACCGAGATTACCTACCTTCTTGATGATGCGGAGAGGTGGAAGAAGAAGGTATCAATCGATGGCGACGACCACACAAACCTCGAAACGGTGTCCACGGCTCACACGCTTCACTCGCTCGCTGCGGGTCACAACTGGAGAGTCGACCTTGAGGTTGCCCGTCGCTTTGAGGCTTCCAAGCAGCTCTGAACCGATCGCAGGTCGAACTGCGCGTCTGTTGCCTTGAATTTCATCGCTTGCGACCTCCAGGCGCTATTTCTGTGTTTGCGAGAGCAGAAGAGGCTTCGGCCGAGGTCACGTGCTAATAGTCGCCCAGACAAGATGTGTGCCACAGGTGTCTAACATTTCCATAATATCCATCGCCGATACGGTCTTACACGCACATCGCTCCCGATAAAGCACGGAGCTGATCACGCGGCTCCCGAAGCAATTTTTGAGTCGCCTCGGAAGAAATCAGCATCGAGCTCGTCGACTGCCGAGGCTAGCTATCTCGACCACCTACACCATCACCACCGTTCGACATCTTCAGCCCATCAATCGGAGCAAATATGGCCGCTCTTCCATCGAAGAGGGCGCTCGCCTCGCTCGCATCGCTGCGATCAGCACTGCAGACCATCAGCGCAGCACGAGTTGCGCCCATCGTCCATCGCTACGCCTCGTCTTCGCTGCACACGTCAGCATCGTGCTACAACGCCTCTACATCGGCAGCCTCCTCGTCTTCATCCACCATCCTGCCGCCAACACCATCCGCCGCCTCACCAGCAGACGACCTGCACGCAACGGAATTTGACTTTGACGGCGAGACATACACCATCCCGCCCATCTCCGAGGGTGACCTCATCGCCATGCCTAACAAGCCCGACCTCGTGCACGTCAAACTCTCCACCCTTCGCCCACCCTCACCCGCAAAATCATACGTGCCCCTGTCGACACACGTATTCGACGCGCCCGCACGACGAGACGTGATCCACTCGGCAGTCGTCTACTATCTCGACGCGCAACGTTCCGGCACGGCATCCACCAAGGGTCGATCCGATGTGCGTGGTTCCATGCGAAAGCTTCGCCCACAAAAGGGATCCGGTCAGGCGCGATTGGGTACCATGTCGAACCCCATCTTGCGCGGTGGTGCCGTGGCGCATGGACCACGACCCAGGGACCATTCGACAAAGCTCCCCCGACGTGTGCGAGAGCTGGCCTTGCGGTCAGCTCTGAGCTCAAAGTGGAGGCAGGGTGATTTGTGCGTGGTGGAGAGATTCGATTGGATGGCACCGCCCAGCTCGACTGGTCCGCTGTCGAGGTTGTTGGGATCCAAAGGGTGGTCCGATGCACTGTTCTTGACTGCACCAAGGGACCCACAGCCCTCGATCAGGTCGTTGATCAAGGACGACAGACCGTCATCTGCCGACCCGGTCTACGACGAACAGCAGAGACTCGACCACCAGCAGGCGATTCGCAACTTTGTCCTCGCTTCCAACAACCTGCCGCGCGTGGAGCTGATCGAGCTCGACTCGTTGACGGAGGAGTATAGGGACAACATTGCAAAGACCAGCGAAGATAAGAAGAAGCCCGGCGAGCTGCACGCTTACGAGGTGCTCCGTCGTCAGAAGGTCATTTGCGACCTGGGCGCGGTCGAGTGGCTCGAGGAGAAGCTGGGCGGTGCCGTCTTCCACGAGCAGGCCGAGTTGGACGGGGCTGCCGAGGAAGTAGAACAGCAGCAGCAGCCAGAGCCAAGCAAGACAGCTGCGCCAATCACACAGAGTCAGTCCGTGCCCGAGTCAACTCCCTCAGCCACAACAGCAGCTCCAAGTGCATGAGCATGCACTTTCGCCAGATATTAACGTCACTTCAGCATCGGGCATACATGTACTCATACATCAATCAAGCCATCTGACTTACAACCATGATCGCAGGCCGAGTTCAGAGTCTCGTGTCACACCGAGTAGATGGAGCTGGAACGCAATTTGTTGGACACAGGTGAGCGGGGGCCGGGATACAAGGGTCGACGAGGTCGTCGGCGTTGTGGTGATCCTAATGAGGGGACGACGACCGTGCATCAGAATGGGAGCGGAATAAAAGCCTTCAGCGGCTTTGTCGTTCTCGCTCTAGCTCGTAAGCCTCTGCCATCTCCACAATGGATCGAGGAGCGTACTGCAGTGCTTCCCAGTCGATGCTGCCGTCGTCGTTCAGTATCTCCATATCCTCTGCCATCTCCCTCGTCATCGGGAGAACTTCGTTGTCGTCGTCGTCGCCGACGTCAAGGTCGTCGTCACCCATGCCCAAGTCGGCGGCCATTTCTTCCTCTTCCATGGCCAATTCCTCCTCGAGATCGTCGAGCTCGCGCTCGCTCAACTCGTCAACCCAGTTTTCTTCCATGTCTTCATACCCCCATACCCCCACTGCGCGTTGTTGAAGAGATGCTCGACGCTGGCTCGACTTTCTCTTTTCTTCGCCGACGTCGAAACCGAGAATGAGGCCGACTTCCGCCATCGTAAGACTCGTATTGTCTGATTCACGACCCGCTCCGACCGAGGCGCCTACGGATGCTTTGATGGAACGCTCTCGTAGATTGGGAGCCGCAGGTGCGAGCGGCATTGTGTCCTCGCGCTCGAGCTTCACGTGCACAGAAGAAGAGGCTGCACCCGGCTGACCTAAGCCCTCCATCGTTCGACTGCTGGACGCGCCCGAGCTCTCTGCAGCAGCGGATGAGCCGGCAGCGGCGACATCTGCCTCGACAGTAGCACTTTGAGCTCCTGCTATATCGATGCCGGGAGCAGCGTGAGTGGCGAGGGCCATGCCGCGGCGTGAGCGTTCCTCCGCCACGCGCATAACTGCGTCCTCGATCGTGTCCTTCATCTTGACGCGGAGGATCGTGGTCTCGCGTCGCTGACCGATGCGATGTATCCTGGCCACTGCTTGCGCCTCGAGCGCAATATCAAGAGCCGGCTCCATGAGGTACGCCAGATCACAAGAGGTAAGCGTAAGGCCTGCCGCGCCTGCACTGGCCCGGAAAGGCACGAGGATCACCCTGACATCGTCATCGTCACGGATGGCCCGCAGCGCTTCCGATTGCTTAGCCTCGTTGCCCCCAAAGACCACTGCTGGCACGTCGTTCTGTGTCATAGCATCGCGCACGAAGGACAGCATCTTGGGCCAGTGCGAGAAGATAACGGCTTTGTGTGTCGGGTCTTGCGCTAGTCGTGCCTTGAGATCCAGAATGACACCTGAGATCTTGCCGCTCCAGTCGCCGGCCACCTCGTCAAAGCCATCGGTCGAAGCCGATCTTCCTCGCTCCATAATTCGTGTGACGCGATCCGGGGAGAATTTGAGTCGGCATGAAGGGCAGCGTGGCATGTTCCAGCTGCTCATGACGTAACGCGATCTGGGCGTGTTCTCGCAGAGTGTGTCGATGCATTCGACGCAGAAGGAGTGATAGCACGGGAGGACGCCGATTTGGACCTTGGGCTCGAAGCAGATGCCACATTCTGCGCCTGAAGACTGCAAGGCAGCTTGATCGGGTGAAGAGGCTTCAGGTGTGCTATTGGTGGTCTGACCAATTTGAGCATTGGCCTCAACGGTCTGGCCCTCGAACAATTGCTGTCGGAGGAAGGCAAGCTCGTGCTCCTTGCCTGGAAGCAATGCCTGGAACTGCAAAAGTCGTGCATGCGTCGTGTCGAGACGCTCCTTGGGCTTGTAGAACCAGACGCGCTCGATCTGACGTTGCGATGCTTTGCCGCGAAGGCGCGACTTCTTGAGCGTGCCGGGCTCGAATGCGGGGTCCATCTTGACCTTCTTTCGTGGTTCGCCGTCTTTGGCCATTTGGGCGGCCTCGATCTGAGCCAGGTAATCTTCCTCGTCCATGTCCTCGGCACCCGCATCCTGTACGACAAGATGATACCTGGGATCTTTCAGATCGACTGTCTTATCGTCCGCGTTCTTGAACTCCTTGTCAAACACGGACCGATTAGGACGTTCCGGATCCCAGCGCCTTGGCGGTTCGAGCGGTTGAGTCTGATGATCGCCCGAAGAGGGATCGGCATGCTTTTGCAAGAGAGTAAGGAGCCAATACTTGGCCTCTTCCCAGTTGATGCCAAATCGGATGGCGGGATCGGCTCGGAGGCGTGCGTACAATTCATCGTCGTCGACCTCCGGGGGCTCGGTTCCAATCGCCCGTCTGACCTGAACTTCGTCCAGGGCAAGATTGACGATGCGCAGGGTCGATTCGAGCAACTTGCGAATGTCCTCGGGCTTCTGCAGCGGCGATGGGCCTCCGCGCCAATGACGTTTGTCCTTCTCTTCGTGGTAAAAATCGTGGCCCCAAACGAGCTGCAGGGTGTTGTTGATGACATGTAGGCGGGTCGAATTCAGTTCGGCTTCGGCTTGTTTGCAGAAACGACGGAACAGTTCGGCGAACGAGAGACGCGAGTAGTTGTGGAAGAGCATGAGCTCGTCGGCGACCTGAGGGTGGCTGAGCAGTTGTCGGAGATGGACCAGGAAGGACGGTTGAGGAACGTTGGCGACGCCACGTGCGGCCTGCTTGGCGAAGCTCTCGCGGAACTTGCGCACTTCCTTATCGTAGAAGAGCCTCTCTACGTGCTTGAGGTTGATCTCCAAGACCTCACTCTTACACGGAGGCAGCACGATCTCGTCCTCGACATGAGCCTGCGTATGTCGCCAGACGAAGCGGGGGAGGATTGCTCGCAGGCGGCGAATGCCTTCGACACAGCCGCGAGTGAAGGGCTCTTGGAGGATCTCATTGAAGAAGCGCGGCGCTGCGAACGGATCGTGGTCCATGAAGGCGAAAATGCCTTGGATATCGCGAATGCCTTTGGTGACGGGCGTGCCAGTCACCATCCAGCAGTTACTGCGCCAAAGCTCGTGAACCATGTTGGTGGCCTTGCCCGACGCTCCCGCGACGATCTGAGCCTCGTCCAAGAGGATGCGCCAGAAATGCACCTCGAGCAGAGGTGTCCGGACTTGATCGTCGCTGACTGGCACGCGATGGCTTTCGGAAAGCTGAAAAGCCAGCTCTTCGTAGGTTGCGACGACAATGTCGGGCTGGGTGAGCCTCTCTTTGGCAAGGGCTCGAACTTCGCTACGCGATGAACTGACGTTCCAAGCAAAGTCGCTGTGCTTGTAGCGCACCACTCCTGCCTGCTGATTGAGAATGGTCGCATCGTCCGACATGGACGTGTCCACATCGAGAGTGAGACGGCTGCGGAAATGCTTGCGGATCTCATCCATCCACTGTTCGACCAATGCAGCGGGACAGACGACGAGTGTCGCCCGAGAGACGAAGGGACGCTCGGAAGGCTCCATCTCTGCGATCATCCTAGCACTGCGGGAGGTATCGTACGCGAGGAGATCCGGATTTTCCGGTCGCGGGTGAGCTGCAATGAGAGCTAGACTTTCGAGCGTCTTGCCAAGCCCCATGGACTCGCAGAGTGCGCCTCCTGGCTCGGTCGGACGACAAGAGAAGCGACGGAGACTTAGCAGGCCAGACACTTGGTCAAAGTAGAAGACCTGGTCGAACGGATCGATGAAAGGTTCCCTCTTGAGTTCACTGCTGAGGTTGCTCCCCGAATTGACCGGGTTCTTTGCGCGAGCGCCCCCTTGCCCGGATGCGGTCTTGGAATTGCGTGGGCCTTCGTCGAGAGTCTCGGATTTGACTGCGCCGATGGCGGGATGAACAGTCGCTTGAGCAGATTTGACGAGGGCATTACGACGTGATCGAGACAGACCGCGGTGCATTGCCTCCAGGAGTGCTTCGCGTTCCGCTTCCAGCTGCAGGCGCCGATGTTTGATGAGGTCGGCATTCTTGCATCGCAGGGGGAACCAGTTGGGCATCAGATGGCTGACGTCTTCATCCACCACAGTTTCGCGCTTGATCATCCACGCTAGACATCGAGCTTGATAGCCCAACAAGGGCGTGGGAATGATGTCGGAAGGCGGAAAGACCTCGGGCCCACCAAGAGGTGGACGGCACGCCTCGAGCAGGCTTGCGATGTTGACGTCGAGGGGCAGGAATTTATCACTCGTGATATCGCCGAGCCTCGGGTCTGTACTGGTGATTTGCTCTCCGAGCGGCAGCACATCAGCCTTCGGACGAGGAGGTTCGGCTGGTCGTGAAGCTTCAGCTGCTCTTCGAGCGGCCTGACGACGGCGGCCACGACAATTCGGGCAAAGGCACAGGTCGAGTCGATCTTCCGGCTCCTCTTCATCTTCGAATGCCGACGTCGGAGCAGACAAGAGTGAGATCCTCGAAGTCGATGTTGACGATGGCCTGGACGCGGTGGACGACTTTTTGCGCTTCTTGCTGGGAGACTTGGAAGAGGAGGCGGGCAAATCGACCGATTCGACCTTGTCGAGCACCAGGTGGCGAGCCAACGTTCTTTGCTTGGGAGGTAGATCGTAGAACGACTCGTTGCGGTCCCAAAACGTGTGGGCCTGTTCGTCGAGCTCGATGAAGCCGTCTTGCCAGTCGACAATGGCGGGAATGACACGACGGAGGGCCCTTGCCAAGCCTAGTGTGCCTGCGGCGCGTGTGTCCTTGAGATCTTGAACCGAACCCACAAAGCCGTCGACGTCTTCGTTGCCTGCGCCGTACTGGAGTGCTGCGGGCTCCAGACCGACCTGCACACTGAGCACCCCAAGCAGACGAGTAGAGGGCACGTTGGATCCCTCCGGCGAGATGAAACGGCTGCTGCTCACGTCATATGGGAAGTCCGTCCAAGGGTTCCTGGGGGGATCGTAAGGCTTGGCAGGCGCGGTCGAGCCCTTCTTTGCCGAAGCTTCCCAAGAATCAGGACCAAAGATCTCGTGCCTGGGCGGAAGGAAGGGGGGAGCTAGTGTGACCTCGCCGTACAGTTGAATCCATTCCTTCGACAAGAGAGTGGGGTCGAGATGGAGGAGAGGGTGCCATGCATCTTTGAAGGCCGAGGGGATGATGTGTCCAAGCAACAAGGTCTCGGGATCGTCGATCATAGGCTCTTCCGACAAATCTGGACTTTCGTCTCGTGCTGCGGGATCTTCAGTGAAGGCAAGCACGCTTTCAACCTTGACTTCATCGGGTGGTGTATAGTCCGGAGGGGCGAGTGCGACCACAGCCAGTGCATTGTGAGGCTTCGAAGATGCGACGCCCGACCAGCCCTGTGAAGTGCGGGGCAATTGCAGGTCTATGTCCGAGATGGTGGCAGGCACGAACTCGACCTCGAGGTGAATGCAATCGGGCTTCTTGGCCTTGCCCTTGCGTTTCGACGAAATAGTCTTGTTCTGTTCTTTCGATGACGGCTGCGCAGGGGCGGCCGACTTCTTCTGGCCTCCCTTTCGCTCGACGTTGCTGTCTTGCCCGACTGCGCTTGATGACGACTGCGCAGGCCCGTCATGCTCATCATCGTCTTGGATCGCGAGGTCTGGGAACCACTGCTTGAATCTGTGTTGCAGGGCCTCGTAGGGTGCGGGATTGAATGCGGAGATGCGCGAGCCGTACGGAGTGTCGAGCTCGAGCGGAAGATCGAAGTCGAAGAGCGGGATGGTGGGCACGTCGACGAAAGCATTGGCCTTTGCGGAAGAATCTTGATCATCTGCGGACTGTCGGGCAACAGCCTGCGACTTCGGAGAGGGCGACTTGCTCGGCGATGAGGCTTTGCTCTTGGACTCTGAAGGGGATGTAGACTTGTTCTGGCTTTTCTTGCCGTTGCTCTTTGACGATGTCGACGAACTAGGCGTGGCTCGCCCAGCCGACGAAGGCGTTGCCTGCTTCGCCGCAGCTGACTGACTGCGGGTGCGGGTCATCACAGCTGGGCGATGAAGCGACGAAGAGTCGTCTTGAAAATGGGGCTAGCGTGGAACGGGGTGTACATATACGCGGAGAGTAGGTGACTGTGGCAGGTTGTGAAAGAGATGAGAGGATGGAGAGGTTGAGATCGGAGTAGGAGGTGCGAGTGGTGAGGAGGAAAGGAGCGACTGCGATGGTGAGAAGCGGATTGGGTAGGGCTGAGTCGAGCGCGGTCAGGCTGAGCGGACCCTTCAACGAGTGGCTAGCTAGGAGATCTTGCTGTGGCGGTGTGCTTGCGTGCCTTTCATAAGTCACAGGCGGAGCGGCTGACGAAAGGTGGTGGAGAAGGTGGTGGGAGAGAGCTGCGCCTCGAAAGTGACTGTGATGAAGTGCGGAGAGGAGCAAACTCAGCCGCAGCCTCTGTTTGCTGCTCGTGTGATTATAGAGAGAAAGATCGATGTGACTGTAGCGAGAGGCAAGGAAGGGAGGAAGGGTGTCCGAGCGTCGGCCAAGGCTTTGTATGTGTGTGAGTCAGAAGTCAAGCGAAGAGACGACGCCAATTCTTGCGCCCCGAGCGTTACCCTAGAAGGTGGATCGAGGCTTCGAACGGAAGACGTGCAGCGCTGCTGACCCTCAGGCACTGTGGTGTGGGGACAAAGGGCGGCCGGATCGCCGTATCCATCAAAGCTTGCGAAGTGGAAGCTCGAAGATGCTGAGTTTGAGCGTTTCAGGGTCCAGTCGGTGCGTCTTCTTCCTGGTGCCGCCCATGCTGCTGATGCTCCGGCTGCGCGCGGAACGCTTTGTTTGCGGAGCGGAAAAGGGTCCGAAACATCTGTCACCGCCCTTGTCGGTCCTGCCGATAGCTCGTTTGTCACTTTCGCACGCCTCACGTTTGGACTTTTCACACTTTCACTTCAGAGAGCTGAGATACCGCCAGACAGCATCTTGTGCTGCGCGGAAGCTTCCTTGCCCTTGCATCGCAGCTCGTGCATGCAAGCAGATGCCTCCACCTCAGCCGAGCCAAGCTCATGAAAATTTCACCTCGGCTTTCGGAAGACCCTTTGAGCGAAGCTGCAATTTTTCTTGATCTCTCTCCAATACAGCTTTCCACTTTCAGCACGTCAAGGGCACTCCGACTCTGTCTTCAGCACCACTGCAGATCCGAGAGTGAGAATGTCTGGTCGGCCATCGACCCGCGGTCACGTTCGCGGCGGAGGCGGCAGAGGCGAAAGAGACGGGCCAAGCCGTGGCCGAGGTCGTGGCCAAGGTCGCGGAAGAGGCACCTTTGCTCAGCATCACCAGCCTCGCGACTCTGGCTACGCTGCAAGACGACATCACGACGGGCCAGGAGTAGGCCTTGCAAGCCAGTCCCACGGCTCGCTGTGCTGCGACTACGTTGACGAGAATCCACCGTCTTCTTCGGCCGACACAGCGGCGACGCCGTTCAAATGCAACTTTCGCACGCACTCTCATTTGGCCCTCGTGCTTCACAAGGCGGATCGACATCTGATCTACCCGGATGGCGGCGTCGATGAGCTCAAGCGACTCGATCCGATGCTGATCGCCGAACAGCGCGAACAGCAGCGTCGAATGCGCCAGAATCAGCGGCGTCAACCACATCCTCTACCAAATCGACCGCGTAGACCATCTATCGGGGAGAATGAAGACGAGGATGATGGCGCAAGTGACGGATCAGAAGAGGATGACACCGACTCGGACGACAGCGAAGATGATGATACCGAAGATGACTCTTCCGACGCCGACTCACAGCCTGTCCAAGCACCGCAGAGCAAGGCACAAGACAGCGCTCGTGTTCTCGACGGACCCGCTGATGCCACCATCTCTGGGCTCAACATTCAGCTCGACTCGCCCGAGCTCATCGCCGAATGGATCAACCAGCGCAAGAAGCGGTGGCCAACACAATCAGTGGTACAGGAGAAGCTCAAGGATCGACAGGAAAGACAACAGAGAAGCGAGGCTATCTACGGTCCTCGTCCCACTCCCTTCGGCAAACGTCCACGAGAAGACGCGGTGAGCTCCAGACCAGTCGCAAGCGAACAAGCTGCAACCAGCTCCGTTGATGCTGACAAGAGGCAGAGGATAGATGTCAAAGCCGACACGGGCGCTGCACCCGCCGAGAATGCCGATCCGGCGGGGGATGATGACAGCGACTCGGACGACGACGCTCCAGAAGAGGTTTCATCGAAAGTAGCCGTGCCTTCGCTCGAAGAAGAGGCGTCCGTAGCTTCACCGCATACGCGCCCCGGCCAACCGGAAGACAGACGACCCATCTGCACCCACTTCCTGCAGGGTCGCTGCAACTACGGGGATCGCTGCAAGAAGCGACACGACACTGCACCAAAGGCATCAGCCGTGAGCTCTTCACACTCTCAGCAGCACCAAGCAGCCAAGACGATGCGTCGTCCTCATCCTCGACCGCCACCGACCAACCCCTTCGATCAGCCTGATCTGCTCCGGCAGCTTCTCCGCAACGAGATCGAGAAGCATGTTGACGCTGTGGGACAGGCAATCCGGTTCATCGTGGACAACGATATGCTCCTGCACGTCGAAACCGAGGAAGTGCAGGCAGAGGAGCAACGCGAGAGGAGGGCGAAGATCCAGATCGTGTCTGCCGATGTTGAGGATGCCGCTCAGCCTAAGGACGAGTCAAACCAAGAGCAAACAGCGCCATCGTCGACGATGATAGAATCGCCATCCATCAACGAGCCCTTGATAGCAGGCGCTTTAGCGGTGACCCAGTCGCAGTCGGATGATACGAACAGACCAGGTCGGTCTTCGCTTTATCAACGTCCTTCTCCCACTCTTCGAGCACTTTCCGAGCTCACGTACCCACCCGAGCCCGATCCGCTCATCTACCTCGACCCTCTCCGTCGGGACGACCCAAAGCCTCTTCTCCCCTCCCAGCTCGTCCGCATCGCCAAGGACCCCGTCATCCGCTCTGTTCTCACCCCTTCAACGCCACTCCACCCCCACGGCCACAAACCCGCCTCGCTGGAACGTGCCGTCATCTCCCTTGACGCGCTCCCTACCGACCTCTATCGCAATGCCGCGATCGAGATGATCCTCGGCATCGCCTCCAACGCGCCACAGCAACACAGCGGTGGCCTGGTGGTGACCTCGAAAGATGGCAGGCGGAAAGTCAGCGAGACAGATCTGTTCAGGATGGGACTGAGGGTGGGCGGAGATGAGGTGCTAGCGATCAAGAAGCTCGCCGATCGACTGAGTGTTTTGCTGGACTCGAGCTTGCAGCTGGACGAGGTGGGTGAGAGCGACTGGGCGCTCCTAACGGCCGAACAGCGGGATGAGATGCGGAAGTTGCATTACGAAAGGGAGGCGGATCGGTTGGACCGATTGAGGAAGTTGGGGATCGACGTGTGAAGACACAGCAAGACACACTCACACACATCGCAATGCGAACATCCACGACCCTACACTTGACAGTTTGGCTGACGCTTTGAATTTCTATGACCACGCATGCACCCTATCATCCCTTGATAGAGCGGTACTTGTCGGTCGCCTTGACCAGAATATCCGCGATGCCCGGTTCCTTCGCCGAGTGACCCGCGTCGGGGACCATATGAAACTCTGCCTCGGGCCAAACCTTGTGCAGCTCCCAGGCGGTCGTTGCTGGGCAAACCACATCGTACCTTCCCTGGACGATGGTCGCTGGGATATGACGAATCTTATCGATCTCGCTCTTCTCGAGCAGCTGGCCGTCGCGCATCCAGCCTTCATTGATGAAATAGTGGTTTTCGATGCGCGCAAAGGCGAGGGCCCAGTCGTCGTCCTCTCCCTTGGCAAGGCTGTTTGCATCGACGTAGAGTTTCGATGTTGAGTTCTCCCAGGTGCTCCAGCGGCGAGCTGCGTCCAGGCGAACAGCAGAGTCGTCCGAGGTGAGACGCTTGTTGTACGCCGTGATGAAGTCGTTTCGCTCGGCCTCCGGGATGCCATCGCGGTAGATATCCCACTGCTCGGGGAAGATATGCGATGCACCACCTTGGTAGAAAAACGACAACTCGCTCTTGCGCAACGTGAAGATGCCACGAAGAATCAACGCGCTCACGCGCTCCGGATGCTTCTGCGCATACGCCAGCGACAACGTCGACCCCCACGAGCCGCCGAAGACGTGCCACTTCTGCACGCCAAACTTCTCGCGCAGCTTCTCGATGTCTGCCACCAAATGCCAGGTGGTGTTGTCCACCAGGTCGGCATGCGGTGTCGACTGACCCGCACCACGCTGGTCGAAGGTGAGAATGCGATAGTGTGCAGGGTCGAACCAGCGACGCTCCTCGGACCAGATACCGCCTCCGGGACCACCATGGACGCAAATGATGGGCTGACCGGACGGGTTGCCGCTCCACTCGTAGAAGAGCGTGTGACGCGAGTCGACAGCGAGAGTGCCGGACTCGAACGGCTCGATCGCGGGATAGGGCTGACGCAGGGTGGTCTTGTAGCCAGAGAGGGAGCGGGCGGACTCGCTGTAGTCGATCACGTCGGCGGCGTGAAGGCCTAGCTTCGGTTGGTTGTCACTGGACGGGGCGGTCATCTTGGTGCGTGATTTTGAGGTCGAGCTGATGGTGCGAAGATGAGTCTGTGGCTTCAGCAGGAGAAGATATGGTGACGGACGATAAGGAAGTGGCCTTGAGCTGCAGAAGAGGCGCTGCGCAAAGGTCATCGAGGCGGAGAAGGAAGGCGAGAGCAGTCAGGCTCGCAGATCTCAAGATCTCAGCTCTCGCCCGGCGGCTCAGGCCAGATCGGAAGACTGTGTTCCATGTCGGTGGCTCGACCGCCATTTCGGCAAAATTATTAAGGCTCAGACTCGCTCCGGTCTAGTTTCCGAGCCAAAAATCTGCTTCTTCTCGGGGCGATCGCGATCAATATCTTCGGATTCCATCAAGGTCGTCAGTAGCGACGATCGAGCTTGTTACGATCTACAACACGACGAGCTATCTCCATACGATGGTCCGGCTTCAGAAGCATCTCAAAGAGAGGAAATGACGAGAGAGCGGGAGGAAAAGTTGTCGGCATACTACTATCTATCGTCCTTCATTGACATGATGTCTTAGGCTGATAGCGAAAGGACGCCCCCATACAGAGGTATCTAATCTCTGGTGTTCTCGAAAGAACGGTTGATCTTCGCCCAATCAGTATGCCAAAAGACGCAGCGCCTGTGAAGGCCTTCTTCTTTTGGGATAAGGAATTTGAGCGGGGTCGAGGCTGAGCTGCGACGGGGAGCGGGAGAAGGAAGGAAGGAGGGAAACAGCTACGAGGGAATGGTCTGTTCTGAGAATCACGCATTGTCACGCTGTTGGAATGAATGCAAGTGACGACCGGCAGTGATGAGATGCTGAATGCTTGTTGTACAGATGATGCAAAGTCGATGCTGGTAGGACGATGGAGTCCGGGTATAGTGTGTTGTTGTTGTGTAGTCAGATGCAGGTTATTGAAGAGTCGTAATCGTGAGAAGTTGTTTTGAAGGCGGAGTGAGAGCGATCATGCCCTCTTGGCACGTTTCACTTCGCTTTCCTGGATCTTCTTTTCCTTGATCTGGCGATATGCTTTGATGGCCTTCTGACGCTCTTCGTCAAGCACGCGCTGTCTTGCCATGCTAGGCTCTGCCGGTGCCTCGTTACCGGAGGCAGCCTTGCGCTTCTTGCTGTTTGTTGCCGAAGCATTTGCGGCGGCAAGCTTCTCGGGCACGCGCCCCTTCTGTCGAGCCTTCTCTGCCTGCTTGACTTTGCGTTCGGCCTCCTCTTCGTCGTTGCCTGTGATCTTGGCCATGAGACGAGCCTTTCTCGTCTTGGCCTGCACCGATTCGCCGCGAGGAGCCCGAGTGAGGGTGGGAGGAGCCTGTGCCACGTCGTTGATCTTCTTGACTTGGCTCGCCTTGGCAAAGTCCTTGATCTCGCCCGTCTGCTGGATGGTCTGACGTTGACGCTTGAGATCGTTCTTCGAGGGCTCGCTCGCCTGCAGTGCGGCCGCCTTGTCTGCTTTGGCTTTGCGAGTCGTTTCTTGTTGTTCGAGGTCCTCAGGATCGGCATCTGGGTCGATACCGGCCGCTCGAAGCTTCCTGCGCTCACGCTTGCGAGCGTTGATCTGGGACCGTGTTGCCGAGCGGAAAGAGGCGCGAACATCGCCAGCCATGGCCTGCTCGACTCGAGCGTTAAAGTCGCGCAGCTTTTCTCCCGGTCGAATGGTGAGCTCGGAGCCAGCCTTGTCGTTCGACTCGCTCGTGGACGCTTCGGACGCCTTTGCCTTGCCCTTTGCTCTTGTCAGAGCATCCTGCTCGGCTTTCTTTCTAGCCTCGAGCTTGGCACGGTGCGCCTCTTGCACCTTGGCACCTTGCAAGATGCGCATGGCTCCCTTGGGCATCTCGGAAAAGAAGCCGTCATTTGCGCCAGGAGCGAGATCCTGGCCGAGCGAGAAACGCTTGGCCACGCGATCCGAGTGCTTCGCTCTCTTGTGCGGCATGACGAAATGGTTGCACCACGAGCTTGCGACAGGTCACAGCTCGAGTGAGACAGGTGTCTGAGTGGAAGGTGATGAAGAAGAGCTCGCACAGCAAAGCTCGAAGAAATTTCCGTTTTTCTTCTCATCATCTCGCCAAAAAAAAGTTGCAGCTAAAACTGCGGATTTTTGCTGTTATGTTAGAGCTAAGCTTTTCTGGAGCCTAAGAATTTCTGAGCGTGAGAGGGCGATAAGAAGGATCTCGAGACCTGCCTGTAAAGGGAATTCGGCCTTCCTCTAAAGGAAAGTGAGGCAGGAAGGAGTCTTCGATTTCAGCAGCTGACGTCCCGGCTGTTTGGGCCGTTTGATCCGTTCTGTGAGCCGGTCAAGTCAACGAGAGCAAGCGCAAAAAGTGCGCACACAGATACCGACAAGCGGGAGACCCCACAGCTTTGCAAACGCTTTGTTTGAAACGAGCTTTGTTTCACGGCAGCGCTTGGACTCCCTCGTGCCTCTGATTGCTGATCACGACTCTTGGCCATCGTTCTTCTTAACAGCCCTCAACCAGCTGCGCATACATTTCCCTCCATCATCACTCAGGATGCTGGCCACAAGATCTGTTGCAGCCGCCTCGGCGGTCCTCAGGACGGCGACTCGCACTGCTCTGCCTCGTCACCTTGCTGCTCGCGTTGCCGCTTCCGCTTCGACACGTAGCGCTGCTGCCTCGGTCGCTAGCAGTGGCCCCATTAGCCCTCGACAGCTCCACTCGAGCTCCGTGCGAGCTGCTGACACCAAGGGCGAGGCGATGAGCTCTCCCTCCGCCCCCCTCACGGACGCTCTCTCCAAGACGGGCTTGTACGATTTCCACGTCAAGAACGGCGGCAAGATGGTTCCGTTCGGCGGCTACCTCATGCCACTCACATACGGCGATGTGGGCCAAGTCGCTTCGCATCACCACGTCCGAACTCACGCCGGTCTCTTCGATGTCGGCCACATGGTGCAGCACCGATTCAAGGGCCCCGGTGCGCTCAAATTCCTGCAGCACCTGACACCAGCATCGCTGACATCGATGCCTGCGTTCACTTCGACGCTGTCCGTGCTCATGTCGGAGCAAGGTGGAATTCTGGACGACCTCATCATCACCAAGCACGCTGAGGACAGCTTCTACGTCGTCACCAACGCGGGCTGCCGTACCGAGGACTTGGCATGGTTTAAGAAGCAGCTCGATGCTTGGAAGGGGGATGCTGTCCAGCACGAGGTTATGGACGACTGGGGTCTTCTTGCTCTGCAAGGTCCAACAGCGGTCACGGTGCTCGAGAAGCTCGCTGGCGACTTTGACTTCAGCACCCTCACTTTTGGCAAGAGCGCCTTTGTGCCTTTGCGCGTTGGCGGCGACAAGGTCGAGTGCCATGTTGCTCGAGCAGGCTACACGGGCGAAGACGGTTTCGAGATCTCTATCCCTCCCGCATCGACCGTTCAGGTTGCCGAGGCATTGCTGTCCGACAGCGAAGTACAACTGGCCGGTTTGGCAGCGCGAGACAGTCTGCGACTCGAGGCGGGCATGTGCCTGTACGGCCACGATCTCGATGCCACCGTCAGCCCCATCGAGGCGGCCCTGGCATGGTGCGTGGGCAAGGACCGACGTGCCGCCGGCGACTTCTTGGGCGCCGAACGTGTGCTCAAGGAGCTCAAGGAAGGACCACCCCGCCGACGAGTGGGTCTCTTTGTCGACGGAGGCATCGCACGAGAAGGCGCCAACCTGGTTTCTCCCGAAGGCAAGATCGTGGGCCGCGTCACATCAGGCATCCCCAGTCCGACTTTGGGCAAGAACATCGCCATGGCCTTGGTGGAGAACGGTCAACACAAGAAGGGCACCAAGCTCAAGGTCGAGATCCGAAAGAAGCTGCGTGATGCCGAGGTGGCCAAGATGCCCTTCGTCGAGAACAAGTTCTTCCGAGGGTGAATCCAAAGCACTCCTCGAACGCATTCCTAGCAGAGTATCACAAAGCACCTTGAATCAATCCCAACTGTCACCATCCTCCGCCTTGACTGGATCGTGGGTTCATCGACGTCCCGCCGTGAGAGGTGTCGTTTCTTGTTGTTCTCGAGCAAAGCTCTAAATTTGAGCTCAAGGGTGCCTTTCTGGAAATTCTGGTGCGTCCGTGCCCTCGCTGGTCTGCGCAGCAGATTTCATAGTGGAAGCTGCGCAGAAGCTTCTCGCATGCTGCTGATTACCAGCTCCACAAAGCTTCGTGAGCTCTGGCTGCGACACAAGATACCATTCGACCATCACCATTCACATCCGTCTCTCAGAGTCTCGCGATCGCTGACAGGCACTGTGCGTTGATCTGCGACTACTGCCTTGTACATCAACCTGCGCCGCTAGGTCGGTCCTGCAAGCCACACCGTTGCGATATTAGTCACCACTCGCGTCGAAATCTGCAGCATCCAAAACCGACCATCTCATCGACCTGATTCATCCTTGCAGCCTTCACGTTCGTCTGCTTGCAAACCACTCGTCTGTCAAGACCACCATCATTTTCATCCGACGCGTGCATACACCGACCTGGGCGTGACTGACAGGTCTTCGCAAGATGGCGACCGCATCATCTTCACAACAGCAGCAGCAGGACTCCGTCACTGCGGCGCAGCAGAAGAGCATCGAAGATCTTTGCAAGACCGCTCCACCTATGGAGGGCGCATCACTCATCGTCGTCTCCAACCGCCTTCCCGTCACTATCAAGGTCGACCCTTCCGTGCCAGGCGGCTACACATTCAGTCTCTCCTCCGGTGGTCTCGTCTCGGCGCTCTCAGGATGCAAGAAGACCATGAACTTTACGTGGATCGGATGGCCCGGACTATCCGTTCCGCCTAAAGACGAGGAATACATCGAGAAGCGCCTTCGTGAGGAGTACAGCTGTCAGCCCGTCTGGATCTCGGATGAGATCGCTGACCGACACTACAACGGCTTCTCCAACTCGATCCTTTGGCCGCTGTTCCACTATCACCCCGGAGAGATGAACTTCGACGAGACCAACTGGCTCGCTTATCGCGAGGCAAATCTGCGCTTCGCCGAGAAGATCCGTAGCATCGTCCGACAAGGCGACATGGTATGGGTGCAAGACTACCACCTCATGCTGCTCCCGCTGATGCTCAGGACGCTCATCGAGGGAAGTGAGCAGCAGGGCGCCACATCCCAGCGCGAGCTCGAGCACGTCCGACACGGCGTTGACGGCACACTCCAGCTCCAGGACGACGATCTCCTTGCGGCACCTTCAGCATACGACTCGTTGCGAGGCGGTCGACCCAGCTCTCCTCCACCAGACGACGAGGGCGACTACGAAGGCCGCGATTCCGCCACCCGCAACAACGGCAACACCACCGGGCGCGGTCTCGGCACCAGCGATGGCTCCAGCGGCCGAGGCTCGATCAAGATCGGCTTCTTCCTTCACACCCCCTTCCCTTCCTCCGAGATCTACCGTATCCTCCCCGTGCGTCGCGAGATCCTGCTCGGCATCCTGCACTGCGACCTCATCGGCTTCCATACGTACGACTATGCGCGACACTTCCTCTCCTCCTGCACGCGCATCCTCGGTCTCCCCACCATGCCGAACGGCGCCGAGTTCGAAGGGCGCTACGTGCACGTTGGCACCTACCCGATCGGTATCGAGCCGAGTCAGTTCGAAGATGGTCTGCAGCGCGCTAGCGTCAAAGAGCGAATCAAGAGTCTGCAGCGTCGTTTCGAGGGTGTCAAGATCATCGTCGGTGTCGATCGTTTGGACTACATCAAGGGCGTGCCCCAAAAGCTCCATGCTTTGGAGACGTTTTTGCAGGACCACCCGGAGTGGGTTGGGAAAGTTGTGTTGGTTCAAGTGGCCGTGCCATCGCGACAGGATGTGGAGGAGTACCAGAACCTGCGAGCGACGGTGAACGAGGCGGTGGGTCGGATCAACGGGCGGTTCGGGACGGTCGAATCCATGCCGATCCATTTCTTGCATCGTTCGGTGAGCTTCGACGAGCTGTGCGCGCTGTACGCCATCAGCGATGCCTGCCTGGTGACTTCGACGAGGGACGGGATGAATCTGGTTTCGTACGAATACATCGCGTGCCAGCAGGAGAGGGCGGGTGTCATGATCCTCTCGGAGTTTGCGGGTGCTGCGCAGTCGTTGAACGGCTCGCTCATCTGCAATCCGTGGGACGCATTCGCTGTGTCGGACGCGATTCACGAGGCGCTGACCATGCCGACGAATGTTAGGAGGGAGAACTTCGAAAAGCTCAGTCGGTACGTCAAGAAGCATACCGCCAGCTGGTGGGGTTTGAGCTTCGTTAATGATCTCAAACGGATCAAGGTCGAGGATGGCGCGGAGAGTCCTGGTGCGGGTGGAAGCAGTCTGAATTCGAGGCCATGAACGCGATCCAACACTTTGCAATGCATATCACTTCTTTCATCCGAACATGGCATTGCGAGCAAACGTGTGACAGACGAAAGCTAGGAGAGAACGCGACCCAACAGCGGCTCTACAGCCTCCAAATCGTGACCGGGGATCACCAGTCCTCCCGTCGTCTTTTCCATTCGCTGCAGTCGTTGGTTGCTGTTGAACCAGGCTTGGTGGTCTCTGGCCAACCAACCCTGCGGAACACCCGGCTTGTAGTTGTCCATGATATGCGCGTGGTCACTGACAAAAAAGAACGTTCCATCGTTCTCCAAATTCAGCTGCATTCCGATCAACCCATCGGTATGGCCTGGCAGATGATGGAGCGTGATCCCCTGGGCAAAGTCGACAGTCCGATCGTCGAAGCACTTCCAGTTGAGCTCGTCGAGGCTGAGATAGTGGGGCAGGTAAACACCACGATCGGCGCCAGTGGCGCATGAGAAGAAGGCCGATTTGAGCTCTCGCTCGTGCACCCAGATGGGGATGTCGGTCTTGCGGAAGTTTTCGAGACCACCTGCGTGGTCGAGGTGGAGATGGCCGATGATGACTTGGGTGACGTCTTTAATGCTGTGACCCGTGGCGGCGATGGCGGCTTCGAGTTCGTGTTCGGGCTCGTAGCGGGAGCGCGCAAAGATGTCGTTCAAGGGCGCCCCCCACACCTCTGCGCGTGTGAAAAAGGAGAACGTCAGCATACCACATCAGAGGTTCGGATCGAGATGCGTCGAATGCCACATACCAGGATAGTCCTTGCCACAACCCGTCTCCCACAGAATGAGACCCTCCGTAGGATGCTCGATGAGCACCGAGTACATGATCAAATCCCGTCGCTCGGGAGCTTCGGGTCCCTTGGGGTTGCTCATCAGCGACGTGTTGCCTCCGCGCTTGAACCAGCCCGCGTCGGCTTGGAGGTAGCCGAGATGGAGGACCCACGCCTTGGTCCCCTTGGGTGCTTTGTTGAGTACATGAGGAAGGACGACGCCGTCTCGCAGCTGGTGCTGGCTGAAGGAGTGCGACATGATCGAAAAGGCTTTGCAAGGCGGAGGACGAGAGGTGATGGGCATGAGGTACTGATGAGTCGCCTTTATATGATCTGACGGACGTCTCTCGCTGTGTACACAGCTGTCATCTGATCAGGGCATTCATCTCATCGTTGGCCGGGGTAACAGATGAAGCGGGCGGGTCGGGCTTTCCCACGACCTGTGGAGACGAAGCGAGCACACAGTGAGCTACACTCGGCCTACAGACGAGGCCGTGCGAGGGGAGAAGAGGACCACATGACTCAAGGCTGCAGAAGTGACAGCATCTGTACCGCTGTAGCGGCGTTCCGAGCCAAGCGCGAGGCGGCCGCAGAAGCCTTGACTGCCTCTAAGCGCGGCTGGGCTTCAATCACCGGCAGATTCTCTCAGGGTCCACAGTCGAATCACTCGTTCGTGTCACCGCTCTCCGTCGTCCCACCTCTCGCGCCTTCCTTTACGTCTTAAGGCCTCTTGGCTACTTCCACACTGCGGGACAGTCCATACAGGCAGGTGGGTGAGCAGCTCAATGAACGGCTGTCGGACAGGATGTCGTGTGAGTGACCTACTCGAAATTGACCGGCTCAGTCATGTCCGACTTGGCAGCTCTCTTTCTGGCCCGTGCTGTGCGTCTAAGCGAGAAAAAAGGCTCTGGAAAAGGCGGCCCAAAAATAAGACCAACACCAACCAGGTCAGCTGGTCTCCAAGCGCCTAACTCCGGTCTTTCCCCGCACCATTCTCGGCCTCCTGCAAGCATGCTTCTTAACTTCGTGGACCGGCTGAGCCTTACAGCAAAACCACCGTGAGGGCAGCTCAACATGCCTTCAAGGGGCGCCCTTGCTGCTCGACTTGCGAAGCCTCAAGAATGCACGTTCGCCACTTTCTGACGGACAAGGCTGCCAAAGTCACGGTCTAACATTCTCACATTTTCACGACCTTGCCCTGTCTCTATCACGACTCGCCGCTGTAGTGTAACGAAGACAGGGTGAACTTCATGGGTTGCGCACGACACAGGCGGGATCTATCACTTGAGACGTGTATTGTTGAGCGCCCTGGCTAAACAGCTGAAGGAAGAGAGGGATGGCGGGGGGATCGGGAGGGGAGAGGAGAGGCGAACGACGGTACGAGCTGACGACCGATTTTGACGTCGTAGAGCCGTTCCGGCCTCGCCGAGCAGGACAATAGAGGTATGCAAGAAGGTCGGAATGTAGGTACATTAGGTGACAGCCGCTCGCCATGGATACAAGTTGAGCTGCTAAGAGCTCGGCAAGGCTGCCAAAGATGCACCGCGTTGGTCTAGGTATATCCTTGTTAGAATCCTACCAGTCTTGGCCATCGCCCTCCGTGAGGAAGGCGTAGGTTGGGACTGGCTTCTCTCCAGTTCTCTTCCTGTCGGAAGATCCAAGATGGCGAGGAGGACTCTATGAGGGGATATCCAGATACTTTGTTAAACGATGAAGAGAAGAAGCAAGAAAGTCAGCCGACAACTTTGAGTCTTTGAGAAGAAAAAAAATCTTGCGCAGTGTAGCGAGGGAGCGGTTTTTGGAAGGGTGTTACGTTTCGACTGAGCCGAGGCTTAATCACGATGCGTGACAGCTCAGCGAAAGAGACACAGGGCTGAAATGGGCGGTTAAGCTTTTGAGAATTTGATGCTGAGCTTTGGAATGTCGGAAAAGCAAAGCCGTTGACCGTCTAGTGTCACATACCCTTACTACTCATCGATACTGTTCCCTTCACCTCATCACCTTCCGTCACATCGTCACACTCTCTCATCCCACCTACGCCTCAAACGGTCGGCCCGAATCAGTCCAGCTACGCAGCAAGTAGCCATTCCGTTCTGAAGACGCGTGGACTCAACCCAAACGGAGCCAAGCAAGCTCCTCGACACTCTGCTGGATAAGCCCGCAGGCTCAGCGCGATCATAAACCTGATCTCGTCTTCTGTACACCAGCTCGCCTTCGCCGCTACAAGCCTCTTGAGGACAGGCTCGCGCCTCTCGCAATCACCATGCCCACCGCGGCCCACCGGTCCAGCGATGGGCCACCATTGCAAGACGTTACGCACTCGTCTCATCCCCTACACCCATCAACTCAAGCAACAGCAGTATCAGCAGCATCATCATCCTCAGCGCCGTCCCCATCCCCTTCCATAGCCCGTCAGAACCCAAAGGCGCGCCCACGGCCCTTGGACAACCAGCAGCATCCATATCGCATCGAGCTTCTCGACCTCACACCAGTCTCGATATCTCTGCTGTGGTCCACTCGCCCTCCGCCTCTCAGCGCCATTCCGCTCGAGGTCATCAACTCGCAGCTTCGCAAACGCGTAAAGGGTCGATCTTCGGCAGGCGGTGGTAGCGACAATCCATCACCGAACCGCACCTCCGCAAGGGCCACTGCAGTGTCTCCTTCGCCCACGTCTGCTACCGCCGCTGCTGTGTCCAAGTCCAGAACCCCAGCAGCAGGCCAACCATCGGAACGAGCCGTCAGCAACAGCTCTAATCAGCCGCTCGAGACTCCCATCTCCAAGCTCACCGAAGGACTCGTCGCTACCAGAAGCTTGAACCGCAAGGTCACAAAGATTCGCCTTCGTCCGCCTCCCACCGTCCCAGCTCAGCCCAGAAGAAGCTCATATAGCTCTGCTCCATCCGATTCGGCTCATGGCTCGGCCAACGATGACGATGCGTGGCCTTCCGATGACGGTGCTACCGCCGTGGAAGACGACGTCGGTTCAGGGTCTGACGCTTCCGACTCAGGCTACGAGGGAAGCCCTGACGCCCGCCATCACGTCACCAGCGTCTTCAAGGACCGCGTCTCGGTCACAGTCAACGGTCTGGACTGGTCGCATGTCTTGCTAGGCGAACGAGGCTCGCACGAAGCCATCGTCGTCATCTTTGGTCTCGAGCCCGAATCGGACTACGACATTCAGTTTCTCGTCAAGGCAGGATTGGATGGTACTCACGACGCTTTCCGCGCCACATTGCGCACCAGGACCGAGCGCGACTCTTCTCGTTCCACCGATTCCGCGCCAGCTGTCCGTTCTTCTTCGCCTTCGCCTCTCAGCCGTCTGCCCGTGTCGGCACCTGAGCTTGAAGCAGTCGAGCCTGCTCCTCAGCGCCTGGCTGTTCTTCAGGCTGAGCTCGAAGCCAGCGAAGCCCTCAAGGCTTCGCTCATCGCAGACGTCAAACGCGCCAGGAAGGAATCGTCCAAACACGAAGCTGGCCTCCGACACGAGATCGACGCCGTCAAGCGCGGAATGGATCGAATGAGTGCGACCGACCAACGCAGTCGGCAGAAGGTCCTGGCCTTGCAGGAGCTCATCAAGCAGACCACCATTCAGACCAAAGAGATCCACGAACAGGCTGATGTCGCCGAGAAGGAACAGCCAGAGTGGGAACAGCAGGATGCCAAGCTGGAGTCGGAAGTAGAGACATTACGCAAGGAAGTGGAAGCGGAAGAGGCCGCAGCTCAAGCAGATTGGGACAAGGACGACACAGCACTTGCTGCTCTCGAAAAGGAGCTCAGATCCCTCGAGGTCGCTGCCAAGACGCTCGAAACCGAACGCGATGAGCTGCGCGACGATAAGCTCGCCTCCATCCATTCCGAGATCGAAAAGGTCAGGGAGCAGGCGCTCGAGGCTTACAACAGACCAGCAGGTGGCAATGCTCGTCGTGGAGGTGCGATTGGAGCAGCGGGCTCGCAACGAGGCGGCTACCGTCACGCCAGTGGGCCGCACGCAGCAGCTAATGCTTCAGGTCAGAAGGGCAAACCGGCAGGCAGAGGAGGCAAGTTTGGCAGTTTCGGTAGCCGTGCCGTCTCTGGTCCTGCCGGTCAATTTAGTGGACCCGGCAGCGCCAGCACAGGCTTCGCTGGGGCATCCCGAGGCTTTATGCAGAGCTTCGGCAAAGGATTCCGTCGAGGGCAGAATCAGAACGCCTCGCAGACCCAGAACTTCGACGTCATGGATGCAAACGGGTATGCTGGCCCCGGCTCTTCTCCTCAGCACGGTGCAATGCTGCCGCCAGGACAAGGCTACGATCCCGCAGGCCTGTCAGATCAAGCAGCGATGGGCATGGGCGGATTCGGTGGCGCGGGACCTTACGCAACGTACGACTCGTTCTACGGCCAGGCACCGCAGCCGACCTCGCAGTTCCCTTCCGGTGTGTCCGAGGCGAGTCAAGATGATCTTTACGATCCCACGCTAGGCTTTGATCCTTACGATCCGTCCATCGACGCTCGTCGCAGGTCCAGTCTGCCTATCCCGCAGATCCCATACAACGCCCCACAATCGAGGCTGCCAACGTCTTCGACATCGACGGTGCTCAACCCTGCCAAACCAGAGTTTGTGCCGTCGACCGGCTCGAACCACGCTTCGCCTGTCATCAGCAAGAATCCATCAGCATCTGGCACCACAACGGCAACTCTGGCGGTACCACCGGTTCAGACTAACGTCGCGACCGAATCACCGCGACCAGGCGTAGCCTCGCCCGAGCACTCGCCCACCTCTTCGTCTAGGTTCGCCTTCCCGCTCGCTCGTCACTTGCCAACGTCAAGCATCAGTAGCAGCAACCACGGTAGCGGCAACGCCTCGTTGGCCACGACATCGAGCGCGTCGGCGCTTGGATCGACTGCCAACGCCGCCACTCTCAGCCCGAACAATGTGCTGAACCTGCCGCTGGGTCCTGAACTCAACATGCCGCCTTCTTCCAGCTTGTCTTCGAACTTGTTCTCCATGGGCACATCTGGTACGGCAAGCCCCTTCCCACGGCACTCGCCTTTGCTCCCGCAGGGCATCGATGGGTCATCAACAGGCAACTCGTCGATGGGCTTCGCAGGTGCAAGCCCGAGGTTCAGCGCGCTGAGCTCCCACGGTCACGGACATGGCCTTGGCTCGACCGGCAGCATCGGAGCAAGCGACGATCTGGCATCTGGATCTTCCGCTTTCGGCGCCTCTTCCAAGTTTGGACCTCTCGACTACACCTCGGGCATGGACAACTTTGGCCCAGCACCAGGTCTGGCTGGTAGCTTGAGCTCGGCGCCTGGCACCAACGCATCGATGGCACCGGCAGGCGGGCTGCCACCCTTCAGCTCGAGCACCATGTCGTCTATCTTCGGTCCCAGCGACACCTGGTCCGCTTCCATCGGCAATGCCGGTATGCCACCTTCATCGAGCTGGATCACTTCGTCGCCTCCCCTCGGCAGCGGCGCTCTTGTGGCCAGCAACAGCGCCGGATCGGGGGCCGGAAGCAGCAACGACATCTGGTCAGCACCGACTCTTCCCGGCGTGTCGCAGCTGAGGCACAAGACTTCACTCAGCGATGTCACCGGCTCATCTTCATCGTCCTCGCCGGTGGGAAATACTCCCAGCAGCGCCGTCAATGGTGCAGCATTCGGTGCGTTCGGCGGCGGCGCAAGGATGGGGTTGGGCGCCATTGGCCACGCATCAAACAGCGTGCCGAACAGGTCGAGCCCGCTGGCTAGCCCTGTGGCTGCTCCGGGCACGGCAAGCGTCCCTGTGCGGGAGGAGCTTGCTAGGGATGCCCCACGATCTGACGATGCCCAGCAGTGAAGGAGCCAAAGCTACTTCCACAAAGCCAGCCTGATCTTGCATATCTCAGAACCCTTTCTCTCTTTTCACACTTGTACTTTTAGCGACCATGACGAACTCATTCACGTTTGCCCTGTCTCCAGCCTGGCCCTATCTGCAGCCTGATTCGGCGTGGCACAAACTCGATCGATGTAGCCAAAAGTGTATGATATTTCTCCCTCGATGGGTGGGGATGGAAACAAGATGCGTGTGGATGAGGTGCCGGAGCTTACACGGAAGCAAGAGCGATTCGTGTTGAGTCGGACTTAAGTTTTGGGTGTGTGATGTGCGATGGTGTTACAAGGTTGGACGTCGTAGAGAGGCGTTTAGTGACCGGCGCGGCGCTGTTCGGCGATCACGTTGGTGAGGCTCTCCATCTTGTTCTTGGCCCTGCGAAGGGTGCCGACGCGACGCTTGATGAACTTGCGGGCGCGCTTGTCCTTGGAGTTACGGATGAGCTCCATGGCGCGACGCTCGTAAGGGGCGAAACCGGCGACCTCACGAACGACCGAGCGGATGACCTTGACTCGCTCACCCTCACGTCCCTTGCGGTTGGATGGGCGGGGAGCAAGCACGCGGCGCTCAGTGACGTGACCTCGGTTGACACCCCAGACGAGACCTGAGAGAGGAGGGAAAGGATGGACGGAAGAAGGTCAGAACTGAGTTGTAATGGCAGTTGGTGGAGCAGCGTGACGGTAGCAGTGTGGGTAGCAGCAGCAGTCGCATCAGCAGAGAGGTCGCTGCGAGTGGAATGTCGGAAGAGTCGAAGATTTGGAACGAAACGTTGTGATGCGAGATGGGCGAAAGTTGCTGATAGCAGGGTCGGGCCGAGACGGGCGTGACTGGTTTCGAGATCGCCGACGAGTGAAGTCAAAGCTAGCACATGAGAAAAAGTGCAGACACAACGGACCAACGTCGTTGTCCGCCTCGAACCACCCGCATAATTCCACCGTAGCGACCTTGAATCGGCAGCATACAGCACTGCTGGTCTGCCGACATCCGCGAAGATCTGCTCCAGCTCGCCGAAGGGGGACAAAACGCCTGTCCTTCGTCTCTGTTCGAGATCAACGTCGTACGATCGCTGCGATGGTGCGGCGAGCCCTCACGCCCCCTGATGGTTGCATCGTCGTGGCCCATGAGCGTAGACAGTACAATGTATAAGGCTCTCCATCTGTGCTAGGCCGACGTCTGTCCTTCTTTGTCTTTGTTCTTCCATAACGACGCTAATTTCCTAACGCATCCGTCCAGCGAAAAGTCTCGAGGATGTGCAGCGTGCGATCGACCTTCAGCCTCTCAATGCTTCGCCGTATCCATTCCCTCCATCGTCGTGTGATCGAAGTCCGACTCATGATATGCCCATTCGGTGATCTGCTGCCTTGTTGAACGATGCTGCGGTCATGCTGGAGCTGATGATGCGTTTGCTGCAAGGCCATGCTGTGGTACACGTGTGCTGTTGGGCGAAGGAGATGCTGCTTTGCTGATGCTGACTGCTGATTGCTGCTGCTGATACTGCTACCGAAACGTCGAATGCTGAACAAGGGTGGGATACGAACCAGATCGGGGCACGCCGGCCTTGTGAGCAGGGTTGGAAGAGTTACCCATTGTGATACTATGTAGAGAGATTGGTGATGATCTTGAGGGATGAAGGCGAAGAGGTGGAATGCTCGAGCTGATGGCGATAACCAGACTTGACCGTCTCGAAAGTGTGAATTGGCCTGACTGTGTGAGCGTTGATGTTCCAGCAGCCACTGGACTGGCTTCTGCTGACCTGCTGCCTTGAATTTCTGCAACGGGTCGCTCCAAATTTAAGGTCGCGTTCTGCTGTACGATTTCTGAATTTAGAAGGCCACAGGGAGCTGGGACTGCTCGTCTGCCCGGTCGAAATTTCGACACAGCAGCCGCGTGTAAATTCGCTTTCTCGAATATCGAAGTGAGTACACGTGATGCGGTGTTCAGCCTCGGCCGAAGCTAGTTTCTTTATAAAGATGCTTAGCATCTGCTTAGTCATGACCGAAGCTCGAAGCGTCAGGGTCCACCAGAATTCTCCGCTTCGCCAAGAAGTGGCCGAGATGCACACACGACGCAAGACACGCATTCGCGTCAACCGGCCGTGCATTGTTGAACGGCGCAGCAACAGCCACGACTCCTTCACAGCGACCATATTTGCGACAAGAGACTTTGGCTTGTCAACATGGAGGAGACCGCGACGGCGCCGGCGTATGTCTCGGACGACCAGCTGGCTCAGCTGCAGGCCAGCACACCACGATCTTTCGATTCGATTCCTCCGGTCCTGCATCTTCACCGTGCGGAGGCGACAGTCTACATCAGCCCATCCCCATCAGCACGACCCTCTTGCTTCGAGCAGATCAACGAGGCGAAGCTCGACGCAGACGAACAAGACGAAGCCGATGTCTTCCAAGCTACCGGCCAGCTTTGGCTCACCGAACGAGAAATCTCATTTCTAGCCCCCACCACTGGCAGCGGCTTCCGACTGGGATATGCAAACGTAGCGCTGCATGCTGTCACAAGATCGCCACCCAGCTTTCTCTCAACATCCAGCTTCGGTCGAAATGGCGCTTCCTCGACATCTTCAGACTTCCCCGGCTGTCTCTACTGTCAACTCGACCTGAGCCCGAACGCTGGCTCGGGCGAGATGGGTGTTGACGACGATGAGGAAGGCGAGTTCGTCGAGATGTACATCTGCACTCCGGATAGTGCGTACCTTGATCGGCTCTTCGAAGCACTCTCCCACTGTGCGTCGTTGCACCCTTCCGGACCAGTCGAGGACGACGGTGGCCATCCTTTCGCTGGGTTCGCGCCCTTCGGCACAAGCGCTTCCGGCGTGCAGTTGGGCGACGACGACGATGAAGTGGACGGAGCATACGACGATGCAGATGCAGACGACCAAGATCTCAGCGAGACTGGCAGGGTGAGAGCCGATTTCCAGACCTCAGATTCGCGCTTTCGTCCGTACTGAGCGGCACCGAATGCTGACATAGAGAGCATCTTTCGTCTCGCTGCCATGTTTGCCTTCGACAGCGCAACCTCGCACATCTGGAAAGCGTCATGCAATGGCCCGACTCGGACGAAGCAGAGACACCGTCACTCGTGCACGAGCACGATCGTCAACTCGTTGATTCCGCCTCACGAGGCAGCATCGACACGGCGACAAATACGCTCATCCTCTCGAATCTTCCGGTCGAGTTCTTCATCCCACACATCTGCACTCTGCTTCTCTCGCTGCTCAACACGTACGGACCGATGGTGCGCTGGACGCCGTTGCCATCGGTGGGGCGCGCAGTCGTGATCTTTGAAGACGCGGAGGGCGCATCTCTGGCAAAGGCAGGGTTGGATCGCCTTGTGCTGCCGTTCGAAGACAGCGATGTGCAAGGCGTGACACGAGGACTGGACAAGGATGATGGTACAATTCTGCGCGCCGTCTTTGGTCCCGTCACCGATCCTACAGCCGAACCTGAGACATTGGCGGTGCCGACAACGGACAAGAACTTCCTGATTTCACCACCAGGCAGTCCGCCAGTCGGCTGGGAGCCGATCCGCGAAGACCCGCCCAACAGAGACACGCTTGCCGACGACCTGATGAAGGCGCTTGCCGACCTTCGAGATACAGGCAGTCACATCGAGTCGCATCAACCACGAGTTTGGGGTGAGACTGCCGCGGAGGAACAGAATACAGCAGAGCGAAAGAGTGGAGGCGCTGGCACACCCGAAGTCATCCTTGCGCCGAGCACGGCGCCAGCTCTGAGGAAGTTCCAACCTGGCTGGCTTCGAGGCGGCCCGCAGGAAGCAGAAGCAATCAGCACGGACGAGCAGATCGAGCTTCCAGGGGTGACCGTGCAGTCGTTCGACGGAAATGATCAAGCCGACGGTGGTGGAGG
Source organism: Kalmanozyma brasiliensis GHG001 (assembly GCF_000497045.1). Classification (NCBI taxonomy): domain Eukaryota; kingdom Fungi; phylum Basidiomycota; class Ustilaginomycetes; order Ustilaginales; genus Kalmanozyma; species Kalmanozyma brasiliensis. Next base: position 1,133,507 of record NW_015961948.1, on the reverse strand, counting down.
AGGTGCAAAGTTGTACAACGGCTTCAGTATCAGCTCGGTCAAGGCGACGGTCGACTCGATGCGCGGACCCGTGCCGAGCTTTGGGCTCGAAACAGGCTCATCTCTCGGTGGTGCAGATGCTAAGCGTATCACCCCGACCAGTCGGCCACCACTAAACAGCAACAACTATCCGGACTTTTCTTAGAACAACCCAGGGGCCATCTCACTTGTATACCCGCTCACGATGACAATTCAGAAGCCCATCGACGAGCACGCCTGCTAGCTACGAGACCGCGAATATCCCATCAAAGTTCCCAGTCCCGTACTGACATCGATCGGGGTCTAGCTGTCATGTACCTGACGATGAGGACCATGCATCGGTGAAGCACGAGGCCGAACAAGTAAGGCCGCGGCAGTCATCATCGTCGAAACGACCTAACAGAGTAGCTGCATCGCAAAGGCAAATCAGCCGCGGGTCAACTTGCTAGCTGCAGAAGAGCGAGGGTCCAGCAGCAGCAAACGGCTGCCAAAAATTGTTCCGCAAACTCGCACTCAGGGCGCTGAAAGCAGCACGCAGGCAGCGCGGCCAGAAACCGGCGCCCGAGCTCGTCATCCCTGCACAAGGCTGCGTGCCAGCCCTTGTCCAGATTGGCAGCGAGAAGCGGCAGATTGTCGTAAATGGCCCTCCGTACGCTGTCAATGAACACCGCGCCGGTCTCGTTCACGGCACTCGGTTTGGTACGACCCGCGGATGAACCCTCGCTCCATCTGTGCTGGTGGATCCAAAACTTGCGCACAGGCTTTTCATATCTGCTCGCCTTCCTGATTGTGAAGGATCTCGTATAAGTAGTGAGCAGCCACATCTCCTTCGTTCTGCTCCCAACCACACCAAAGTCTCTGCCCCTTCCCCTTCCATCAGAGACCGTCCACAAGACTTGTTCGCTCTTTGCTGCAGTCTTCAACTTCAAGATGGCACCCAAGCCCAACCCAGCCAGGCCCGATACGGACCCGGTCCACGGCCAGACCGTCGAGAACCACCCTGCCAACCCGAACCCTTCTTCCTCCTCGAGTGGCCCCACGGCTCGCGAGCGACTCGCCTCTCTCGCCTCGCACCTTCTGCCCGGCGGCAACACCGAGTTCGACTATGTCATTGTCGGTGGCGGTACCGCCGGTGCCGTCCTGGCCAACCGTCTCACCGAAGACCGCAACGTCTCTGTCGCCGTCATCGAAGGTGGTCCCACTGACGTCGGCAACGACATGGTCCTCGACCTCAGCCGCTGGCTCGAGATGCTCGGCTCCGACCTCGACTACGACTACCCCACGGTCCCCCAGCCGCGCGGTAACTCGTTCATCCGTCACTCGCGCGCGCGCGTGCTCGGCGGTTGCTCCTCGCACAACACGCTCATCTCATTCCGCCCGTTCAACGAGGATCTGGACGACTGGGCGAACAACTACGCCTGTCCCTCCTGGTCCGCCTCCACCGTCCAGCCGTATGGTGATCGGCTCAAGATGAACATTGTGCCCGTTGCACCGCAGCAGCGCAACCAGGTGGCGCGCGATTGGGTCACCGCCTCCTCCCGTGCTACCGGTGCACCCGTGCTCGAGGACCTCAACGCCCACATTGTCCACCGCGGCGGATTCCAAAAGGCAGTTGGGTTCTTCGATATCGCTTACGACCCCTACTCGGGTCAGCGCAGCAGTGCCAGTGTGGCCTACCTGCATCCCATCATGCCGCATGGACCGTACAAGCGACACAACCTGCACCTCTTCCTCGAGACGTGGGCCAACACGCTCGAGTACGCCGCCAACGACGCTGCCAAGGTCACCGGAGTCAAGGTGACCACCAAACACGGTCTCAGTAAGACGCTGACGGCGCGACGCGAGGTGATCTTGTGTGCTGGAGCGATCGACACCCCACGTCTGCTTCTGCACTCAGGCATCGGTCCTCGTGGCGATCTGGAGAAGCTCGGTTTGCCGTGCAAGCACGATTTGCCGGGTGTGGGTCTCAACCTTACGGACCACCCTGAATCGATCGTTATGTGGGAAACCCGTGATACGCCGCCCGAGACGGTCATGTCTTCGGACGCCGGTCTATTCCTGCGTGTCCTGCCGAGCGATGCCGAACCCAACCCGCATCCCGGACCCGACCTCATGTTCCACATCTACCAAGTTCCGTTTGCGGACAACACGGAGCGCGTCGGATACGAGCGTCCCAAACACGCCATCTGCATGACGCCCAACATCTGCCGTTCCCAAGCTCGCGGTAAGGTCTCCCTCGCTTCGGCCAATCCCAAAGATAAACCGCTGTTGGACTTCAAGTACTTTGAAGACAAGGACAACTACGACGAGCGGATCCTGATCGAGGGTGTCAAGTGGGCGAGGAAGATTGCGGAGATGTCGCCTTTCAAGGAGCATCTGGTCAAGGAGGTTGCTCCAGGACCCAAGATTCAGAGCGACAGGGATATCGGCGAGTACGCAAGGAAGGTGGCGCACACGGTGTATCACCCGGCGGGCACGTGCAGGATGGGCACGGTCAGCAGGGGCAAGGGTGGACAGGGAACGGACGAAAGCGTCGTGGTGGACGAGAGGGATCTGAGCATCGTAGGATTGAAGGGCGTTAGGGTGTGCGATGCAAGTGTGCTGCCAACCCTGCCGACGATCAACCCGATGCTGACAATCTTGATGGTCGCAGAGAGGGCGGCCGAGTTGATCAGGGACGACGCCTGGTTCAATGGGCTCAGGAAGACCAACTACCACTAGATCGACTCTACACTACCTGTAACATATATACCAGATATAGCAAAAGAGATGCTTTCTTACATCAGTCCTGCAGACCCTTCGACACGGCCTTTGAACGCCAAAGCTCACAACGCCCAAGCACAAACGCATGCACACACCGACCGACGTTCCTCCATTGTCCACAAGATCACTCGATTTATGCGCAAACGGAGTGTCCCCTTCAGCCACGAGCCAGCTCGTCCCCGAGCTTGTAGTTGAGCACCTTATCCCAGTCCACCTTCTGCCTCGTCAACGGCAGCTGCCTTCTGAGCGCCTTGAAAGCCCTCTCTGCCAGTTCGTCGTAGCTCGTCTCCAATCCCTTCTGCCATGCGTCCTCGTGTGCGCTGATGACGCTCACCACCTCCTTCGCCAGCTTCTCCGCATCCCCACCGTCGGTGGACAGGTGGAACGTACGTGGCTTGGCAGCGTTGAGCTGAACATTGCCGTTCTCGAAGTAGTGCACCTGCACCGAGAGCGTGCTGGTCAATGTGACGGGCGAGGAGGTGGGGTCGAGGTGGTACGAGGCGCGCCAACGGCCGGACCAGAAGTTGGACAGGTTGAAGCGATTGCCCACGTGATGCAGGGTGAAAGTCGTCTTTGCCGGGGTTTGAGTCTGAGATACGGAGGTGGAGGATTCGACCGCTTCGACAGCCTTGACGGCTTCTACTGGGTCATCTTTCATCTCCTCGTCGTTGTCCTTCGTCGCTTCGGTTTCGTCCTTTGATTCGCCGTGCTCGGCGCCGACAGCAGCAGTGTTCTCCGCAGGCGTCTTGGCATCTTCCACTGCGGCTTTCTGGATTTCGTCCTTCATCTCCTGCTCGTCCTCCACCGGCACGCTCGACATGGCGAACACACTGCTGACACCATCCGGATAGCGATCCTTCACATACTCCTCCAGGGCCCTTTCCAGCGCTGTCCTCGTCTTTTCCGCCTCCCCATCCGTCCCACTCGAGACATCCTTGACATCGCTCACCGTACGCTTCACGTGATCGAACAGGAAGGTCTTGCCCATCTTAGGATGCAGATACCTCTTCACGCCGCTCTCGGTGCCACTGGCCACCTGACCGGCTTGGCAGATGATCACGGGCGTCTTGTCGTCCGGCGCGGGAAGGGTGGCTGTGATCAGCTGTTGCGTGTTGTACTCCTCCAGCGCGGTGGCTGCGGCAGACTGGAGGAGGGCGTCATCGATCTTGTCGGTGGAGTTGGATTCGGCGTCGAGGATGATGCCGCGCAGGTCGTGGTAGACTTGCGAGGTTTGGCCGGGCGGAGACTGGACCAGCAGGGAGAGGGCTTCGTTGAGCCGAGAGGTGGACATCGTGTCCGGTTTCCAGCTATGGGTGCGTAGGGTGGTGGTGGTGGAGTGAATGCAAGCTGGGCCACGATGGTGGTCGAGACGTGCAGGTGAGCAAGCGTGTGTTTGGATGAGGCGGTGGTCTGTGCTGGTGTGAATCGCCGATGTGCGCCATTTTCTGAGCCTCAATTTTGAGCTGAGAATTTCGAAGTTGTGGAGAAGATCTCAGCACGGACCTAACGGAAGCGCATGCCGAAGCTTGCAACTCTTCTACCCACACGCACCTCCATCGAACTACGGCCCTTCACACCAGCGTTCCATCGCAGCTGCGACCATCAAGAAGGACAGACCCATCATGTCGAAGAAAGTCCTGCGCATCGGCTTCGTGCCGGAGCACTTTGCTGCCCCTCTACACCACCTTGCAGCCACCACGTGGGGCAAGGAGAACATCGAGCTGGTCAGCCAACCCTCTGGCACAGGTCAGATGCTCACTTCGCTCGACGCCTCCTCGGGTCAAAAGATCGACGTAGCCGTAGCACTCACCGAAGCGCTCATCACGGGCATCGCCAAGGGTCGTACCGACTACAAGTTGGTCGGCTCGTACGTACGCACCTCCCTCAATTGGGCGGTCATCACCGGCACCTCTCCCGCTGCGTCCTCGTACAACGCCATCTCCGACCTCAAGGCGACCAAGATCGGCATCTCCCGCGTAGGCTCGGGCAGTCAGATCATGGCCAGCGTCATGGCTCTCCAGCACAACTGGGGTGCGGGGGAGATCCAGTTCAAGGTCAACGACACTTTCGCCCAACTTCGGGACGGGGTCAACGGCAAGGAGCCGTGGGAGAGCAGCTGCTTCATGTGGGAGTGGTATACCACCAAACCGTATGTCGATTCGGGCGAGGTGCGGTTTATTGGGAGTGTGCCGACGCCCTGGCCGAGTTGGACCATCGCTGCGTCGACGAACACGTTGGCGCAGGAGAGCGAGGAGGGCAAGGTGCTAGGGGAGTTTTTGACGAGGTTGCAGGAGGAGATTCGCAAATTTGCAAATCCGCAGACGCGCAAGGATGGGACGGCGAAGAAGTGGATCGTAGACCACCACCAGTACAAGGAGGAGGATGTGGAGAGCTGGTTGGAGACGGTGAGGTGGGTTGGGGAGGAGACGGAGAATCCGACTGGCGTGAAAGTGCCGAGCAGCGGTCAAAACACCACCACGCAAACCATCTCGGCCAGTACGATCAGGGAGACCCTCGAGCTGCTCGAAAAGGCAGGTGTGGTCAAGGCTGATATCGACGTCAAGAAGTTCGTAGACAACGACAGCCGGCTTGTCGACTAGATTTCGGGCACACGCATTCTCTTCCTTTGACCGTGTATCATTCTTGCATTGCTATGTCGAATCTACCTCCTTGTCAATTCCCTTTCAAAGCTCTCTGCGGGGTCCTCCAGACATACATCCTCCACCATGCCACTTGCGTGCTCAGCATTAGTCGCGCCCTGAATGATGCCCGCACTCGCACCCAGTACCGAGTACCCGGGCCCATCCGCATCCGTCGGACTGCTCTTCTGGATCTCCTCCCTGCTCGGGATGGGCAGACTCTCCTGTCTCTTGGGTTGCTGCATCAACCTCGCTTGCCTTCGCACTTCGGTCCGGAAGCTGCGCACCTCATCCAGAATCAACGTCTTCATCCCTTCGACCTCGTCGACGCTCTCGAAGCCGAAATCGAACTTGCGCGGGCAGATGGGTTCGTCGGCCGGATCGTGCCACACGGCGAGGTAGGGGTGTTGCAGTGCCTCCTCGCACGAGATGCGTTTGGCGGGGTCGAACTCGAGCATCCTCTCGAGCAGGTCGAGGGCGAGCGGGTTGGCTTGTGGGTACAGGCGCTGGAATGGGATTCGTGGTTGAAAGGGTAGCGAGCGGATGTAGTCCTGCGCACGGGGGGAGCCGACCCGTCGAAGGGTTTCTTCGGAAGGCGTACCGAGGTAGTGCAGGATCTGGTTGAGCTGGTCGACGTAATCGCGACCTTTGAAGATGGGTCGTCCACCGAGGAGCTCCGCGAGGATGCACCCGACCGACCATATGTCGATGGCCGTGGTGTAGTTTTGGAAACTGAGCATGATCTCCGGTGCCCTGTACCATCGGGTTGCCACATACTCGGTCATAAAGCCCGCTCCTGCCTGCTTGGCCAGTTCCGGGTCCGTCTCGAACCCTCTGGCCAGACCAAAGTCGCAGATCTTGAGCTCACAGTCGGCATTCACCAGAAGGTTGCCCGGCTTGAGATCGCGATGCAGCACGCTAGCCGAATGGATGTACTTGAGCCCGCACAGGGTCTGGTAGATGAACGACTGGAAGTGCGCATCGGACAGCGGCTGACCGGAACGAATGATGGCATGCAGGTCCGCCTCCATCAGTTCCTCGTAGAGATACACCTCGTTGAAGCCAGCCGGGTCGATAATGTCCATGTCGTAGAGGCAGGTGATGTTCTTGTGCCCGCGGAAATGACGGAGGAGCTTGATCTCGCGCAGGGCACGCTTGGTGAGGATCTTTTTGGTGAAGACGTTGGTGATCTTTTTGATGGCGACGGATTCGCCGGTGCCCTTGTGGGTGGCCGCTGCGACGCAGCCGTAGGCGCCCTGGCCGAGGTCCTTGGTGATCTCGTAGGCATTGTCGATGAGGAAGGTCTGGTTGAGTACGTTGTACGGCGTACGTTGTGGGTTGGCCTGGTTTGCCGACATGATGGGCTAGCAAGACTGCGCTCAAGTTCGAGCTGGCGATGGAGTGACCGCGCTTGGTTTCAGACGTGTGAAGCTTGAGTGGACTTGCGCTTGGGATGGCCCTTGGATATGTCTTATGTGCGACCGGATAATGTGTTTCTGGTGGGGCTCGCTGATAATGCTTTGCAGCAACGTGTGCAAGATTGCGAGTGGGTATCGTGGGGTCGTCAGTGGTGGGATGAGGTGGTGATAGGAGGGCAAGGCGTTGCTCACAAGAAGATGTGCGAATGTGACACTTTTTAGGCGACAGCAACGGCGGCACGTGCGGGAAGCGCAGCTGCTTTTTAAGCGTAAAAGGGCGTCATGGTTTGCCAATCGCATTCCGACTCGAATTTGCTCAGCTTGCTCAAAGACAATGGAGTGGGAACCCGCCTCGATACGATCGACAATGGCAGGGCGCACTCTGCCACGCGATGCTTAGGGGCTTGTCACTGACACAGCGGGCACCGAGAAGAGACGCTGGAATGCAGTGCTCGGATATGGACAAGCGGCTACCGCGGACTCGGGGCGTCGGATTTCAATCGACCATACTCCGCCGCTTAGCCACTCTGTTTGTCCGAGCAAGCGGTGTACTGTATCAACAGATCGACACTCGATTCCGCGGTGACCATCTTGCCTTTCCGTAGGCCACTGCTGCCTCCCGTCTCAGCTCGTCTGGAGGAACTTCCCACGGCAGCTTGAGGTTTCCTTCCCTGACAAGCTCTCACATGCTTTGCCCAGGGATCTAGCGTCGTCGCTGTAACGTAAAGGAGTTCCAAATGAGGAACGTTCAAGCCGAGACTGAGATCGTGGACGACGCAACCCCTCGGAAGCGTCAATGATCGCCGTCATATCTGTTCCGGTGGGACAGTTAGCGACCAGATACAGCTGCACAGGAACCGCCGCATCTCCGACCTCGAATCGCCTCGAGTCAGGCGAGACGAACAAGCTGCAGCGGGCGAGAAACAGACGGAGCAAGGCGTTATTTGCCGAGCTGACTTGTCGGTGAGCGCGCTGCAGCAACAAGACCAAAGCTCAACACCAAGGAACTCCGTCGACCTCCTTTATCCGATCGAAGCCTTTGCAATTGCCGAGCGAAGACTTGACGATGCCCAATGACATCCTGGTCACCGCTTCGAAGGTGTTAGGCCTCGATGTGTTGTTCTTGACCATGCAGGCCCGGATCTCGGATCGGTTTCTCGTGAGCCAAATTTTTGGAAGATGCTGTTTCTCAGGGTGCAGCTCGTGTACGGCCTCCGTCCTGCCTCTTTGACCATATCTGCCTCCATCGCCGAGCATATACGGTCATACCATGGGACTCGCCGCTTCGCCGCAGAAGAAGCGTCACCGCCAAGATCCTCAGCCATCGCCCAGCTCGCCGTCCACTTCCTCCAATCCAGCGTCCCCGATCAAGAAGATCAAGAAGAGCAAGTATGCCAACGCTCCCCCGGCGTTCTTGCACAACGGACCGACCAGCAGCGCATCAAAGCTGAGCAACGGTATCTCGTCGACATCAGTGGCCGGAACCTCCTCATCGACTTTAGCTCCGTCGTCCCCCTCCCGCTCACGAACCGTCCCTGCCTCAAACGTGTCCAACGGGCTCAAATGGACCGAGAGCGCGCTCAAGAATGTCGACCCTCGCATCGTCGAAGCTCGGGCAGCACTTCCCATCGCTTCGGGTCAACAGGCCATCATAGATGCCGTCCGCGCATACGACACCGTCGTAGTCCTCGGTGAAACCGGTTCCGGAAAGACTACACAGATTCCGCAGTACCTTTTCCAAGCAGGCTTCGCCGAGCGACACCCTGTCCAGATGATTGGAGTCACTCAACCACGACGAGTCGCCGCTACCTCGCTTGCTCGCCGTGTCGCAGTCGAGATGGGCCAGCCAGATCCCGCCATGCTGCCCAGCGTCAAGGGCAAGGCGAGAACAGCAGCCGGCGGCATCGTCGGCTACAGCATCCGTTTCGAGGATCGCACCACACGCAACACTCGTATCAAATTCATGACGGACGGTATGGTGCTGCGTGAGATGATCGGCGACGTAGCATATGGGCCATCCAGCAAATCGATCGCCTCGAATGACGCCCTTGAGTCGACATCCAGCAGCTCCGCAGCAGTACGGTCCAATCTGCTCCTCAAATACTCGGTCTTGATCATCGATGAAGCGCACGAGAGGACATTACGGACAGACCAGGTGCTCGGCCTTGCCAAGCGCATACAGCGTGAACGCAAAGCACTTCGGCAGTCCTGGCTCGACCGAGGCAAGCCCTCGAATGAAACCGAGATCACCGAGCTCAAGATCATCGTCATGTCAGCCACGCTCGACGCCGACCGCTTTGCCAACTTCTTCGCCACTCCATCCAGAGCGCTTGCAGCAAACGCGACTTTGACCGACCCCAAGATTCTCACAGCCGCAAACGACAAGCAACACGTCCCCATCCTCTACGTCAAAGGCCGTCAGCACGAGGTGACCATGTTCCACACCGAAGAGCCAGCTCAAGAATGGACTGATGCGGCCCTGCGCACTGTCCTCCAGATCCACGTCTCCCGCCCACCCGGTGACATCCTCGTCTTCATGACCGGTCAAGACGAGATCGACACCCTCGCGCGCTCCCTCGAGCTCTATTCGTCCGAGCTCCCCGCCTGGGCCGAAGCGGAATCCAAGCCGCTTCCCATGTCTCTCATGATCGCCCCACTCTACGCAGCCCTCGGTCCGAGTGCCAGTGCCAAAGTCTTCGCACCCACCCCTCCGCGCACACGCAAAGTCGTGCTGGCAACCAACATCGCCGAGACCTCCATCACCATCCCTGGCATCGTCTTTGTTGTCGACTGCGGTCTGGCCAAGGAAAAGACCTACACGCCGGGCACGGCGGTGGAAACGCTCGAGGTGTCGGAGATCAGTCAGTCGGCGGCGCGACAGAGAGCGGGACGAGCGGGTCGTGAGCGTTCCGGCGAGTGCTACCGTCTCTACACCCAGGAGGCCTTCAAGGGGTTAGCCTTGGCGGGGACTCCAGAGATTGTGAGGACCGATTTGGCAGCGGCAGTGCTGCAGCTGTGCGCCATGGGTCAGGATCCGTATACGTTCGACTGGTTGGATCAACCGGATGCGACGGGGTTGCAGGAGTCCGTACTGCAGTTGATTCAGCTTGGTGCGTTAGATATCAAGACTTTGCCCGCGCTGAATGGTAGTGATGGAGAAGCGGAAAAGGGTAAGGCGAAGCTGGTGCTCACGGCGATAGGTGGCAAGATGGCCATGCTTCCCGTCTCACCTGCGTACTCGCGTTCGCTGATCGCTGCGGGTGAGCGAGGCCCCACAGTCGCACGACAGGTTCGTGACCTCATCGCCATCCTCTCGTCAGACCGATCCATCCTCGTCGAGCCGTCCGACCCCGAGAAGCGTGACGAGGCGAACAAGGCCAAGTCGACCTTCATCCACCCGACAGGAGACCATGCTACGCTACTCACCGTGCTCTACTCGTACCTGGGCGAATCGGACAAGGCGCGCGCGATGAGCAAGGCGCGCAAAACCGAAGGCAAAGTGGACGTCAAGGTCGTCGAGAAGGAGGCGAGGGAGCAAGTTCGCGCGTGGTGCAGCAACCATTTCGTGCACGAAAAGGCGGTCAAGAATGTCTTGCACATCCGCAAGCAGTTGCGTACGATCTGTCGTCAGCAGAAGATCCTTTGCGATGACGATCTTCAGGAGAAGCTCGCCAACAGCACCTCCGCTCAAGATGAAGACCCCTCTGAGGAAGAGTCCGACTCCTCGTCATCATCGGGCAAGGGGGTGGATAAAACCGGTTTGTTCGTCACGCGCAAAACCAACGGTATCAGCAAACCGTCGGACGACGAAGAGGACACGCACTTTACCGGTCTCCGTCAATCGCTGCTCGAAGGACGTATCGCCAATGCAGCGCTCAAGAACCCCTCGACGCCCAACACGTACAAGCGAATCACTTCCAGCGCAAGCGCGGGGGCAACGTTCAAGATCCACCCCTCGTCGACATTGCATCCGAGCAAGCTGGCGCGAGAGGGGGGCGGAAAGAAGTTGGATGCGATCCTGTTCGAGGAGTTGGTCTTTACTACGCAGACGTTTGCGAGGACAGTCAGTGTTATCGAGCCCAGCTGGTTGCAGGAGTTTGCTCAGCGTGGGTGAGCAGCGAATCAAGCAGCACACGATTCGGCACGGACAGCACACTCTGGATGGAATCGTAACAAACATTGCATTTTACCACTGGACCTGCGAACTGTGAATGCTTTACTCCTGGTCATCGTAGATGATGGTCTTGACACTGAACTTGGACCTGTCCGCGGCGTGCTCCACGGCCTCCTTGGCCTTCTCCAACGGGAAGCGACTCGTAACAATCTGTTTGACGTCGATCTTACCGCTGCTGACCAACCTAATCGCCCTTGGCCAAGTGTCCCTGTACCTGAAGAGGAATTTCAGGGTGATCTCGTTGGTGCTAAGATGCATGAAGGGGATCTGTTGGAAGTTTGCCCCCACCCCAATGACGAATACCAATCCGCTGGGGGCGGTAGCGTAAGCGGCGGTTTGGACGGAGCTCTCGATTCCGGTGCACTCCATCGTGATTGCGGGTTGGACGTCCTTTTCTCCTTCGGCGAGGTGCTTGCCGGTTGCACGAGAGAAGACTTTGCAGATCTCGGTGGCGTTTTCCAACGCCGACAGGGAGGTGTTGACCTGGTAGGTGTGGGTGCCTGGGCAAATCTTCTTAGCGAAATCCAACCTGTCTTGGACGACATCGGTGATGACAATCGGCGTAGCCCCCGCAGCACTGGCACACAGCAGTTGGACAATCCCAATCGGTCCTGCACCCGTGATCAGCACCGGCGTACCCAACGAGATCTCCGCCTGCAAGGTCGCCTGCAATGTGACACTGAGCGGCTCCAACAGCGCAATCTCCTCGTACGACATGTTGTCCGGTACCTTGTGCAGCCATCCCGCGGGATGCTCGTGATACCTCTTCAGCGTGCCATCCTTGGGTGGGACGGAGTAGAAGTCGACCGTGGGGCAAAGGTTGTATTTGCCGGTGCGACAGAAGTCGCAGGTGGCGGTGAAGCAGGGGACGCCCGGTTCGATGGCGACTCGATCACCGGGACGGACGTTGGTGACATCAGGACCGACGGCGATGACGATACCGCCAGATTCGTGACCGAGGGCGCACTGGGAGGTGATCTTCCAAGGTCCCAGGCCGGCGTGCTTCCAGAAGTGAACGTCGGAGCCACACACGCCCGTCGCGCGGACGTGGACGAGAGCCATACCCGGACCAGGGGCCTGAGGGGCCGACTTGATCAGCTCGAGCTCCTTTTTGGAGGTGGCCCTGCACGATATCAAGAGAGAATGGGAAAGGTATCGTCAGTGTCTCGCAAGTCTTGACAGTAGCGGCCCCGGCGAGAGAGAGAGTCAACTTACATCAAGGTAAGGTTGTCCTTGAGCTGCGAGAGCTCGGCAGAGTGCTTGGTGTCTGCGACTGGAGCCATGGTGAACGATTCGATCTTTGTTGTGTGGAATGGGATGATGGCGAGAAGACGAGATGAGGGCCGACGAAAGAATCTTATACTTCTTCAGCCTGACCCTGCTGATGCAGAGATCACCGGACCAGTCACAGCTTTGCTGAACGAACAACACACACGCAGGCACCTTTGCCACAACCAGCCGGGAAGAAGGCCAGCTCGAGAGACAGATAGCCGAGCGTCCGCACAGGGCAAGCTCGACCTGGCCGCGGGCTGAGTGTCGTGCGGCCTCCTTTTCTCGGCAAACTCACTCTAAAGGAACCAGTCGAAGCGCCGGTCAAATTGGTCACCGGTTCCAGCGCCAGAATTTGGAGCGTGATGCAGGTCAGCGGGAATCTTTTGGTTGCGGCTGCAGGCTCTGTTTTTGCGTCAAAAAGTGGGGTTCGGCAATCTCGAGCGCGAAGAACTGAGCTGTCCTAGTCAAACAATTTGTACCGCCGCCCGCCAGACACGTCAACACCACCTTGCAGAGATCTTGCCATGTCAAGTTCTGAAGAAGTCTATACAGCATCGGTTCACCTGGCAGGCACACACCCGATCCAGGCAAGTGCAACGTGAGATCGTAGTGAAGCACCGTATCATCGCTACTCATCGTCAAGTTCAGGGTAGTGCCTAAAGACTCCGTCCGAGTACGGCTTCCTCCTGTCGCTATTCAGATACCCCTTCAGCTCGGCTCGAATCTCCTTGTGTAGCCTGAACACGTGCTTGTACTTCCCACTGTCCTTCAGCTTCTGCATGCATTTGGGCAACGCGAACTGCAGCCCGTCGATCACTTGGAAAACGGTGAGATCGGCAACGGTCGTCTTGCTGCCCCACATCCTCAGCGCGCCTTCCTTCATCCTATCCAGCCCAACCTCGTTGGGCCCCAGGGCCAGCTCGAAGACCTGCAGGAACTTGGGTAGGCGATTGGCGCGGAAGTCGGCAGCTCGCTGCTTGGCTTCCTCCTTCTGGTCCTCGTAGTACGACGAGACCGAGATGGGGTGATGCGTGTCGTGCGTCTCGTTGTTGAGGTCGAGAGCCGTCAAAGTGAGCTGGTTAATCTGGGCCACAGCCACATCGCGTTCGAAGCCCTGCAGCTTGTTCGCATCGCCAAGCAGACCGAGTCGGGGAGCGAGGAAGCTCAAGATCGCTGGAGTTTGGCTGATGTAGTGCTCGATACCGCCAGTGGTCTTTGTGTTACTGTCGCGGACGCCTAGAATGGGAACAGCAAAGTGAGGAGCTCCGATGCCCTCATCGTCCTTGTTCAAGAGCAAGGCTTGCAGTTCAGGAACCGAGTTCTCTTCCGTGTATGGAACGCCGGTGGCTTCGAAGCAGAGTCGGATGAACTCGCCTCGGCCTGGGATCTGAGGCCAGTAGAGGAGCTTGTACTCGAGCGACTCTGCCATTGTTGCGTTTGGGCGAGCTGACGTCGTGGTCGAGATGGAACGCATGGTCCAAGCTGCCAAACCACATAGGCGTGTCAGTCAGACGTAACACATCTGGAAAATCCAGCCCAAAGTGGAGTTTTTTCGGCGTTAAAAGCGGCGCTGCTGCTGAGCGTCGAAAAAGGTGAGTTTGCAGGGACGCGTCAGGGACGGCACAGAAGCCGCTTTCAGATGAGCTGATGCTGCTGCGCACAAGCACAAGCACGAGGGTGTGACAGGGTCGAAGAAGCAACCGCCGCTCAACTACATTTCACAGACCTGCGCAGCTCCCCAACTGAACCAAACCTTCTTGCGATCTTCTCCACTTGCCTGCCACCACCATCTATCGTCGGATCAGCTTGCACAGGGAAGGGCTCTTCAGCCATCATGAGCTTCCACTTCACAGGCGCAGGCCGTACCAGGGCACCTGTCACCCTCGGCGGCACATCAACGCTATCCACAGATCCTGCAGCTAGCGCAAGGGCACAGCGTCTGGAACGAGAACAGCAACGCCGCAAGCAAATCGCCTCCGTTCGGATCCAGTCACAGGCACGTCGCATACAGCACTCCGCACAACAAAGATCGCAGTGGCGTTTGCAGTCCCAACAACTCTTGGACCACATCCAAGCTGGCCTCTCGAACCGCTCAACAGCCGTGTCATTACCAGATCTCGTCCTTGCCACCAGAGCCTTGCTCGTCAGCCTCGGACCCGCAACAAGGACGTTGGATCAAGCGGATGCCGACCTTTTCTCAAGCTGGATCAGGATCGTCTCTCAATCACTCGATGCAATCCCACTTGTTTTCCTTCCGTTCAAGCAAGCGCAACACGACCCCATCGCCGCAAGCTGGCCCTCGCTACTTCGCCTAGCTTGCAAGCACTCCCTTCGCTTCCTCTTGACAGCTGCTCAACTGCGGACTTCGGACGCATCACAAGCAGCATCGTCTTCCACTCCATTGGAGACCGACACCCTCGCGTTCCTTGGCCTAATCACCGGTGTGGATTCCAACTCCCTCGCCACCACTCTCTTGCTCGATGGAAGCAGCGGAACACTGGCGTCTTTCTTCCTCTCCCTTCTCCTCGATCTCGGTCTGCACCGCGCTCTCCGCGCTCACATTCTCTCTTTCTCGATCCAGTCAAAGTCAACTGCATCGTCTCTGACGTCCGCCGTCTCGCTGTCACTAGCGCCCATCCAGATCCTCAAGCCCTCGGTAGCTGCCTCCTCCAAGCTGGTCAAGGCCCCGCAAGGTGGATCACTGCACGATGCCATCTCAGTGGATGACGACCTCCCCGGACCTCGCTCTTCCGCAACCCGACCGAGCCCGGTGCATTCTTTTGCGGTCGACTTTATGACAATACCCGCACTCCGCAAACGCCTGCCGCTCAAATCCGTCACTGAGCTCGCCAAGGAGCTGCCGTTCACCGACCTGCTGGACTGGATCTGCTCTTTCAAGCCGAGTCATGTTCAGGATTCACAAGGGAGCGTAAGTGGGCCTTCTAAAGCCCTCTCAGGTGGGGCAGCGAATGCTCTCTCGCAGCCATACTTGCTCTCAAATTTGATGGCTTTCGGCTCTCACCGTGTCTCCTTCTTCAAGGACGGTGCATCTCTGGCAAGGTACCTGCAAGCTTTGACTAATGCTCAAGACTGGCTTCCAGGCTCGGTCTTTGAGCCGCCCGGTCAAGCGAGAACGTTGGCAGTCAACGGCTTCGGGAGCAAAGCCTTACGGAATGGCGCCGATCTACCGGCAACATCAGCAGAGATCACCGAGACCTACGAGAGACTGCGCATCCTCATCTCTGATGACCACCTCACTACCATCCTCGCCATCTCGAACCGCTTCCCGACCTCCTCTCGCGGACCACTCTTCGCCTTCATCTGCTCGACACTTTCCGCGTGGCCTACCGACATGCAAGATCACGTCCTCAACCGTCTTCTGTACTCCGCTTCCGAGTCGAAAGTTGCTCAGAGCGCCAAGCAGGCACGACCCACCGGACCTACAGGTACTGGCCTGATCCGAGAGTTCTGGCGTGGTTACGTGCGAGGCAGCTCCCTCGCTCGCAATCTCGCTTCAGCGCACGACAACACCAAGGCGCGCGAGGTCTTGACCTCGCTCTCCAGTTTCAACACTCGCCAAGATTGGCCGGCTCTAGTCATTGTCCTAGAGATGCTCTCCAAGGTTCTGCTCACACTCGGAGATGACGAGTTCTTCTCCAGCGTCGACTCAGACTTTGTTGTCGGTGGCGGTGGCGCTGCTCGGGCAAATGCAGGATGGCTCTCTCGCGACGAGATTCTCAGCATCAGCGGTCTTCTGCGCAACGTCGCCTTCGCAATGTACTGGTACGAGGGCAAAGCTCCTCTCGTCAACCTGGACGGCAGCGACTCCCACGATAGCCAGGTGCCGCGTGTTCCGGGCATGCGTATGACGCTCTTATCGCTGCGGTCCCTCGTGACGACATTGCTCAAGCAGCTTCACTCGCGAGACTCGAGGCACCGGTTTGCGCCCGCCGACCACTGGCTCATGGTCAGCCATCTCGATCTGAACGATTTCATGCGCACTGTCGTTCTCGAAGAGGAGCAGCTCAGCAGCGAGCAGCAACAGCAGGACGAGTCCGCTTCGTCGCAGCCTCAGACTTCTACACAGAGCGAGAGCATGGACGTTGACGATGAGAACGATGACGACGACCAAGCGGACGACGACGACGCTCGACAATCGCAGCAGCCGCTGGCTCGCCTGCAGCAATTGCGAGCGCAGGGAGGTACTCGCAGCCGTCACCTCACGGCACTCAATCTTGCCTTCCTTTCGCCTCGTCTCGGCATCCTCAACAACGTACCCTTCATGATTCCCTTCGACGTGCGAGTGCAGATCTTCCGCCAATTCGTCAACATCGATGCGGTCAAGAACGGCATCTACGTCAACCGATACCAGCGACGAAGAGCCGTCAACATTCGACGAGATCACGTCGCCCAGGATGGGTTTGCCAGCCTGGCTCCTCTCGGTGCTGACCTCAAGAAGCCGCTCGAGATTGTCTTCATCGACAAGTTCGGTCAGCCGGAAGCAGGCATTGACGGCGGCGGTCTGTTCAAGGAGTTCCTCACGTCGCTGGTGCGAGAGGCGTTCGACACCAACCGTGGTCTGTGGAAGGCGACCGACGCGCAAGAGCTGTACCCCAACCCACACACCTATGCCACTTCGGGCGAGCAGCTCGAGTGGTACGAGTTCTTGGGCCGTGTCATCGGCAAAGCGCTGTATGAAGGTATCTTGATCGACGCCAAATTCGCCGGCTTCTTCCTGTCCAAAGCTCTGGGCAAGCAGTCCTTCCTCGACGATCTCGGCTCGATTGATACCCTCGACAAAGAGCTTTACAAAGGCCTGATCTCGCTCAAGAACTATCAGGGCAACGTCGAGGACCTTTCGCTCAACTTCACCGTTACCGACGAAGAGTTCGGCGTCAGCATGACCCGCGAGCTCGTCCCCGGCGGCGCCAACGTGGCTGTCACCAACTTGAATCGGATGGAGTACATCTACCGCATCTCGCACTATCGTCTTTCGACGCAGATCCAGCACCAGTGCAATGCGTTCTTTAACGGCCTGGCGGACATCATCAACCCGCGCTGGTTGCGCAATTTCAATCGCGAGGAGCTGTCCGTGCTGATCTCGGGCACCGAGGAGCCGGTCGACATTGCCGACCTGCGCAAGCACACCGTGCTCGGAGGGTATCACGAACAGGATCTCACAGTGCAGCACTTTTGGAACGTGCTGGAAGGGTTCGATCAGCCGATGCGCAAGGCGTTTCTCAAGTTTGTCACCAGCTCGCCCAATCCTCCCTTACTCGGATTCAGCCAACTCAATCCGCTCTTCGCCATCAGAAAGGCAGGCGAGGACAAGAGCAGGCTGCCCACAGCAAGCACGTGCGTCAACATGCTCAAGCTGCCCGACTACTCGGACGAGCAGACGTGCAGGGAGAAGCTGAGGTACGCTATTCAGAGCGAGGCTGGGTTCGATCTATCGTAGTTGCTGCTCGTCTGAGGAAAGACTGTCGTTACGATGCCCGAAAAGGCGTGGAGTGTGGTTTGTGTGAGTGTCTGTGAAGGGTCGTGTGAGAGCAGCCTTTGCCGCTCAGCGATGCTGTCAAGCGCACAGAAAATCGGCTTTCGGCCAAGCGGGCATGCGCTTTTTGGGGTATTTCTTCGACCCTTGCCGCACTCTTTCCTCATCAGCAACTGACGCTCGCTCCTTTGCATACTTCGGAGCTCAAGGAAGCACTTTGGTCGCAGCAAGGACGAACAAGGAAGCTGCGATGGCTTCTCTGAATAGCTCACGGCGGCTCGCGGTGCAGCAGACGCGCACGAGCCTGCGGAATCTTTCGACTAGCTCAGCTGCTTACCTCCCTTCTTCAAGCAAGATCCAAGCGGTCCGCTCATCTACGTCTGCCCGGGACAGCTTGACGTCAAGAGCTGGGACTCAGTATGCTGCTGGCTCACGCAATCTCAGCACCTCTGCATCAAGAAGGAAAGATGACGCCGACGCCGCCAATCGTCATCGCTCACAATACAACTACGACCCGTTCACGCTCCATCCGGAAGCCAAGCACTACACCTACCCTCTAGTCACCGCGGAGGACCTTGCCTCTTCCACCTCCTCCAAAGTCGGCTCCACCGGCCCTGGTGGTCGACCACGGGAAGTGCGCATGCTAGCACGCGACTTTATCCACGACAGCCTGTACAATCCTTCATATGGGTACTTTACCAAGCAAGCTGTGCTACTTCCCGACCCTTCGCCTGCCAGCGAGAAGGAGGAGCAGTACAAAGAGGTAGCTGGTGAGCTGTACACCCACGAGATGGGCCTGTTGCGTCCTGCGGCGGGGTTCGACTTCAACTCGATCAAAAACGAGAGCGAGTTCATGCGTCTAGTGGAAGAACGATACTCTCTCTTCGAGGAACAGATTTCGATCCTCGTAGCGGACCACAAGTCCACCTCCGATGCGCAGGATAAACTCAAGGAGCAATCCGACAGTCTGGCTCGGGAACGACGCGAGCGAGTTGCAGCACGAAAGCCCGCAGCAGAATACAGCGCCGCTGGGCTGGAAGAAGCCCAACGACGCGGTCGCGCCCTGCGTCGCGAAGGCGTCCAGGAAACAGACGTCCAATCCATGGCGGCTAAACAAGTCTGGCATACCCCCACCCAGATCTTCCAGCCGTACTACGCACATGCTATCGCCCGGTATTTGGTGGCCGAGTACAAGCTGCATCACTATCCGTACGACGATTTGGTGGTGTACGAGCTAGGGGCGGGATCGGGGGCGTTAGCGGAGGGCGTGTTGGATTATCTGCAGGAGAGCGAGCCGGAAATGTATGCGAGAACGAGGTATCGGATTGTCGAGATCAGTCCAAGGCTCGCAGCGGAGCAGAGGCGGAAGTTGGCGAGACACGGAGCGAGGGTCGAGGTGATCAACCAGGATGTGCTGGCTTGGGACAGTGTGGTCCAGGAACCGTGCTTCGTGGTGGCGCTGGAGGTGTTTGACAATCTGGCGCATGATGTGGTCAGGTTTGGGACGGCGGATTTGACGCCGTACCAGGCGGTGGTTTCGATCGACGATACGGGGGATATGCACGAGTTGTGGGAGCCGCTCTCCGATCCATTGATCAGGAGGTATCTCGATATCGTCGGGCCGACACTACACCCTTTGTCCAACTCCCCACTTCGCTTCCTCCCCGAGAGGGTGAGAGCACCAGTAGCACGCCATGCACCGTTCTTCCCCAACCTCACAGATCCGCTCTTCGTCCCCACCAACGCCCTTCGACTGGTGGAAAAGCTTAGAACGCATTTCCCACACCACCGTCTGCTCATGTCGGACTTCCACTCGCTCCCCGACACGCTGCACGGGCTCAACGCACCCGTCGTCCAAACTCGCTACCAGGGCACCATGATCCCCGTCACCACCTACCTCGTCCTTCAAGGCTTCTTCGATATCTTCTTCCCCACCAACTTTGCGCATCTCAAACAGGTTTATCGTAGCATTCTCAACCCCAGTCCCAACAAGCCCGAAGGAGAGGGTGCGGCGTTCTTCGACTCGCATTGGGCACCCTTTCATACGGCCGTCGGTGGCAAGAGGGTCAGGAACTTGAAGGTGTTGGGTCACGCAGAGTTCTTGGAACGCTATGCCGAGACGGAGAGGGTGCAGTTGAGGGATGGGAGCAATCCCATGTTGGGGTGGTATGCGAATGCGAGTTGGTTCTTGTCGTAGAAGCGAGGGTGTGGGAGACGGGCGAGGGACAGCGAGTTAGGAGTTCGTTCACTCGACAGCGATCAGCACACGGGAAATGCCACCTCATCACACTCTTCTCTTTGCTTTGTTCGCTTGATTGATTGCTGGTCGACGACCGTCCATCTTACACTTGGCGCATCCGAACTGATGAGATAAAGACCGTGCTACTTTGCCTCCTCCTCAGGCTGAACATACCCCCTCCCCCTCTCACCCCACATCTCGGCCCTTTCCTTGGCCAGCTCCTGCGCCCACCTCCTTATCCTCGGATGTCCCACATGCGGGATGCTCCCCTCCCAAAACGCCTGCAGATCATCGATCCCGTACCGCCTCTCGTATTCGATCGCCTGCAAACTCAGCTCGAACCGATCCAGATCCTTAACCAGCTTACTCTCCTTGGTCTCCCTCGCCTCGTACTCCTCCCACAGCGCCTCGATTCGCAATCCCGCCGCGCTAGACCCGAGCAGGTCGTGCACAAAGTACTGGATCGCCTCCTTCTCCCGGCGCATCTTTTCCTCCTTCCCCACCCCATCGAGCGGCGTGAGATCTCCCACCTCCGCCTCGGCCAGATCGTGCACGATGGCCAACTGGACACATTTTCCCAAATCCACATCGGCCTCCGCGGGACAGAGAAGCGAGAGCATCGCCATACGATACATGTGGTCCGCAATCGATTCGGGTGCGGGGATGCGATGATGCAACCACCCCGTTCGCTTGTTCGTCTTGAGCTGCTCGATGATGTGCATGAACTTGAGGATGGCCCGCCAGCCTTCGGGCGTTTCGGCTTCCTCGCCGTCCTCGTGCAGAAGGAAGGTGGGGTCGGCGGGGGATTTGAACAGTTGGAGGGGGCGAGGGTGCTGGGCGGGGTCGCTGACGAGGACTGTGGTTGCCGAGGTGGGCGGTGGGGGTGCGACGTACGGTGGGCGAGGGGAGCGTCGGCCGAAACTCGAGGGTGTGGCGGCTCCAGAACCGGGAAGCGAAGGTCCGACAGCGGCATCTCGCGTAGCGAGCTCGCTTCGCACGACTGCGGACTTGCCGCTGGTGGCGACGGATGGGATTCCAAGACCAGTTGCTGCGATGGGATTCACGGGCGCCGAAGCTGCGGCAACAGCGATCGGCTTGACGAGCTCGGACTGCGAGGTTGCGCCGGGCATGTGGAAGCCTCGGCTGATCACACTGCCCGGCAAAGCACCCCTCAGATCTGCGTCTTTGAGCGCAGGCGACGTTGTCGCGGCAACATTCTGACTCTGGATGTCACGTCCAGCAGGCTGCGCGGAAACTGCCGAGCGAGCTACGGACCCACCTCCGCTGACGCTGGTAGCAGCATCATCCGTGTCAGGAATAGTCGCGAGCTTGACATGAGGCTCAGGCTCGTAGATGCTCTTGCGAAGCGCTTTGCGCAGCGAGGGCACCATCATCTTTTCCTTGTACGGCAATGACGTCTTTGGCTCGGTTTCGAAACCGCTCGTGTCGTCCTTGAACGAGCCGTAGCCCCACGTCCTCTTGCCAATCGAGACGCCGCCGGCTACAGTGGCCGCAGCCTGATCGGAAGCAGCTGTAGCTGCCGCTCGAGCCTGCACATGACGGTCGAAAGCCGAGAAGGTGTTGATCGAGCTGGAGTAGTCGGGGTCGATCATGGTCGCCTCGCGCAAGGGTCGTGGTCCGATACCGCTTCCAGCAGCGATGAACTGGGTCGGTGGGGCGACAGCCATGGGTGTAGAGCGAGCATTGCTCTTGGTGTCTTTCTCCTTCGCATCGCTAGGCGAAGTGCCTGCATCACCTGAGCCAACCTTGCGCTTCCACAGATCCCATTTCTGATCGTCTTCGTCGTTGAGCTTGTACTTGTGCTTGCCAGCGCGCCTGGCTTTGGCGTCCTTGGGGGACCACAGCGAGCGATGCGAAGGAGCGTTGGGCGCGAGCAGACCCGAAAGGCGCACCTCGGTGTCGGCGTCTTCTTTTGACATGTTGCTGATGCGGGTTCGAGACGAAGATCGTTGATGACGAGCGCCTCCGGAGGCAGTGCCGCTGACACTGCCCGGTACACCCTCGGCTGCCTCTTTGCCTTGGCGGCTGGACGAGATCGTACTGGATGGCAATTGCACGCTTGTGCGACGTGCCGAGCTGCGGAGGGACCCAACGACGAAACGCTCTGGCTCAGCTTCGAGGTCACGACTAGAGACCGACGGCGGCGGCACAACGACGCGTCCATCCATGCGGAGGGAAGCAGGGTCGAAGCCGCTATCGTCGGCACCGGCCCTTGCCATCGAAGACGCAAAGGTGTGCATCGCGCTTTGACTGGCTGCTAGCGCACTGAACGAAGCTGCACCGAAGCCGGGCGGGACAGCGTCTTCATCGTCGTCCGAGGATGAGCTGCGGAAGTCGTCGGAAAGAGAGCCTGAGCTGGGCCCGCGTCGACTGATAGGCTGTCCGACACCTTCGTCCTCGAAGCCAGGGAGAGGATCGTCCGCTTGTCCCCTCAGTCTGCCAGATGCTCCGGTCCGCAGGCCGGACTGAGACATCTCGACTTTGTGACGATCGTTCTCCTCTGGAGAAAGAGGCGTGCCATCGACGACGCCATCCTCGTTGGCATCTGGGTCCTCGGTCTCTTCGTCAATCTCGAAGACCGCGTCGGCCGATTCGTCGACGAGCGTGTCCGAGATCCGGATCGAGAGTGAATCCTTCTGAGATCGCTGACCAGCTGCAGTGTCTTCTTTGTTCCCATTGTCATCGTCGTCATCGTATTCGTCCGAGTCGACGGTGTGATCGACACGATCCTCGGTCTCAGCAAATGCGACCTTCTTCTCGGACGTCTTGCGCGTTCTTGGACTGTCTCGCGAGCGAGTGTCGGCGGTAGCACCGGGAGCACCAGATGATGGGTCGCCGCTAGGCGTACGGGCGAGAGAAGCATCTTCTCCGACGGCTGCCTTTCCGCGAGTCGCTGGCTTGAGCGGCTCCGCAGTAGACGGTGGCGGATCTCTGGGCCGGAGAGTCACTTGGGCTGATGGTTCGGCCACCGACTGGGGCGAAATCAGCTTGCCTCCTACGGACGGCGTACTCTCGTCGGCGTCACGGCCGTCATCAACGAAAGCAATTGCCGGCCGCTTTGCGAGCAAAGACGAAGACATGGCAGGCGGTGGGTTGAAGACGCCAGATGCTGTCCTTCCAGTCCGGCCGCGGCTTGACTCTTGACGCAGATCGGAGGATGGAGCCTGATCGGCTCGAGCCGTCTTGCTCGACGAATTTTGCTGAGGCTGTTGCTCCTGCCTCTCTTCTCGAGCCAGACGAGGTTCGCGTGGCTCTCGAGAAAAAGAGCCACCCCGCTGGCGCGACGGCTGACGACCTCGACCTCGGCTCTCCATTTCGGTGTCATCCTCCCTCCTGGATTCGCCGGCACGTGGCGTGCGTCGCTCTGCAGTGTCGTTGCCGACGTTCCGAGCAAGCCAGGCGTCCTCCTCCGAATCACCAATGGAGTTGGCGGCGGAGTTGACATTTGAGTTGGCGGCAGATGGCAAAGCAGAATGATCGCCCTGCGGGTAACGCTCGCGCAGCCGGCGTTTCTCCGCCCAATCTTGCATCTGGGCCGGAAGCTCGCGTCCACGCATGGCGAAGGACGCGCTCAGTCCGCCCAGAGATGAGGCCATCGTAGTAGGTGCGTTACCGTTGGCGGTAGGAGTGGCGCCGTTGTTGTTGCTGCTGCTGGTGTATGTCGGCCTCCTTTCAAAGGCTGAAGGCGGAAGCTCGGAGAACTCGTCGTGGAGACTCTCGCGACGGCTGCTGCTTGAGCCCTGAACTGTGCTGATGTCACGGGCTGTGGCTGAACTACTCGATCTGCCACGAGTAGCAGCAGAAACAGCTGATGGGTTCCTGTCTGGCATTGCCTGGGTGGCGACTGCTGTGTTCGCTCGTCGCGAAGCAGCGAAAGGCTCCGACGCGCGTTGTGATTGCTCACGCAGCGCCTTCTCGATCAACGAAGCGGTTGAACCATTGTTGATGCTGCCCTTGTTCTGTCTGGGCGTTTTGGTGAGGGCCAGGAGCGTTTCTGCTTCGTCCTTGAAGCGCTTCTCCATCAGCTCCATCTCGCGACGCTTCTGACGTACCAGTTCGAAGACTTCGGCCTCGGCTTTGGCGCGCATATCCTTGAGCCGCTCAATCGCAACCGAATCGAGTTGCGATGCGAGCGGGTTCGCAGCAGAGATTTGGTTCGAAGAAGAGGACGCCGGGGGCAGAGGAGCAGGCGACGACACTGAGCCTGGAGAAACCGGGGCGTTGGCAGAAGAGCCCGAAATACTGGCGCGGGGTGAGGCTGGAGGAGTGGTGATAAGATGCTGAGGGATTGCCGGCAAAGCGTACGTAATGGTGCTCGCGCCTGCGCCTGCGCCTGCGCCGTAGCTCGACATGCGATTGCCGGAGCCCACAGAGGGCCTTGTTGGGGTTGCATCGCGGGCAGCGTCGAGATGAGATGCGGTGGTCGCCTTTTCGGTCCCATCTTGATCGGCCCTCTTTCGAGCGATCAAGATGTTGAAGGCTGGAGAGAAAGCCTCGCTCCCAGCTGCAGCGGAGGCCTGCTTTGGACTCAAAGCATCGGAGAAGATCCAGACTTTGCGGTCGAGCGGTCGGACCAAGGAGTCATTGGTGCGCGGATCCGAGCGATCGGTCCGGGATGTCGGTTCTCGGGAAGGCGAACGGTAGTGCTTAGCCGCGTTGGGGCTGACCGGGCCATTCGACTCTCTCGTTGCGTCACGTGAGCTGGAAGAGGTGTTGAACCCGAGCGCTCGTGCTGGACCAGGTGGCGCAGGCTTGCCGACTGCATATGCGATAGTGTTGCAGCCTAGACATTTGGCGCAGGCGATCGAGTCGCTGGAAGAGAGGCTAATCGTTTCTCGAGACATGAGCCAGGGGAGCTGGACGTGAATGCCGTTGTCATCGGCGAGCTCGGCCGACCATGGAGCTCTGTCTGCGCTTGTTGCACTCGAAGGCGTCGGTATCGATCCAGGAGCAAGCGAAAGTCGAACGTTGAGGCAGGGACAGGTCCATTGCAGGATAGATGGTGGCTGGGCGCGTGTCAAAGCGGCGGACAGGCCCGAGGCAGTGGTGTCGCCCGTGTTCGCTGCGCTGACGAAGGTGTCCGCATCATGCGGGGCGACACTCGATGGCATTCCGCAGCCGCCTCCCTTTCTGTGAGCGATGCGATGCTTGCTGAGCCGTTGACCAGGGAAAGGAATCCCCTTGCAGCAACGTCAGAGCTTGAAAGGATCCGGAGATCTGAGCCACAAAGCTGTGATGTCGGACAGCCTAGAAGCGGGACGTGGCTGTTGTGTCTCGAGATGTCGCAATGCAGCCGATGGCGAAAAGCAGATGGGGTTGCCTGGAAGATGAAGGAGAAGACGATGGCGATGAACCGAGAGGGTTGCTGAGCATGGTGACGATCCTCGAAATGCGCATTTCATAGGTGCGTGCGTGTGCTTTTCCCAAAGTCACACGGACAGACAGAACCAAGCAGAAGCTTCGCAGCCGCCGCCGCGCCCTGCCCGTAAATTAGAATTCTCCCCTAAGCAGTCAGGGACCGAGCCAGGGTCCGTGTTGTGTGTTGTGATGGCCAGTTGGAATTTTGCTGGGACGCGCTCCTCCATCATGACTCGAGCTTGCAGTGCTCTTCATACTCTCACTCAAGCTCGACCTCTCAAACTCAAAGTCATCGACGTTCGGACGATCCCTGCAAAGCTCTGGTGCTCAACCACATGTCAAGTCCAATGTGACACTCGAGGCTTCTACTGTACGTGTCCTAATCTTCTGGCGATCGAAATGGTATATTAAAAGGTGCAGTAAGGGCTGATGCAACGGTGACATGGTAGAGAGGAAGCATGGTCGTGAGGTCGTAAAAGTACATGATTGGATGGTAAAACGTGAGAAAAGCCCATGAATGTGTGCGAGGTGATGATGAAAGACGGGAGTGAGAGGCAATCACCAGCCCTTGTGGTGAAAGCTTCCCCACTCTTCGGAATAACGCTTAGGCTTGGGAGCTTGTTCGCGCTCGCTCTGCTCAGCTCGAGGTGTGCCCGTGCTGGTGAGCGGTCGCAGCGCGTTACCATTGAGCACATTGTCTCGACGGTGACCCGACGACGCTGGTTGCGGCTGGTTGATGGGAACCATGGGTGCGCCAAGACCCATCATCCTGGAACGACTCTGGCGCTCCCAAAGCAGGTTCTGGCGGAGCGACTCGGAGAGCTCGTCGCGAAGCATGTTGCGTCGCGTAGTCCTCGGCGTCTGCGGAGCCGCGGCTTCCGGCAGGTTGAGCGAGGAACGAGGGCGTGAGATGGAAACGGGGCCATTCACACTGTGACCAATGTTCTGCATCGAGCCATGGGCCGATGGCAGGCCTTCGCTGTTGGATCGAGAGCCGGAACCAAGCGCATCTCGTTGCACGGTCGATGGCTGCTGGTCCGAGTGGCGAGAGGCAAGCGAGGGAGCCGACTGTCGCGGCTGGCTGTGAGCCAGGTTGACCAACGAGGCGCGCGAAGGGATGGCAAAGTCCCGATCGTCCGGGCTCACTTCGAGACGCAGCGAACGCGACGAGGCCTCGCGGTCTAGCTGCACGTTGGCCTCGGACATGTGACGGCGCGAGTGCGACGGCTCTTGGCCTTGATGCTCCGAAGTAGCAGCCGAGGTCGAATTGCGCTTGGCGTGCACCTTCATGTGGGTGATGGCCTGCAGACGAGCCAAGGCCATGCTGCCGGGTCGACGGAACGAAGAGGCTGCCACGGGCGAATCGGGGCTGCTGGCGCTGCCGTCCGAGTGGTGGCTCCCCTGAGCGACAGCTTGCTCCTCCTGCTGCTTGGCCTTGCCAGCGGTGGAGGAGCGCGTGATGTGCGTGTCGAGCAGAGGAAGGGCGACGGCGCTCTTGCTCGTCTTGAGGCCGGTCAAGCCTGCAATACCGCCTTCGCGGAACGAGCGGGGCGCGTGGCTGGTGCTGTCGTTGCTGTCGCGGTGAGCACGCTGTCGGCGCACCGTTGGAGGCGATCTTGCCGCCTGGGAGATGCTGGAAGGCCTGGATCGCAAGTCGGCGGCGGAAGCATGAGGACGACCGGCGAGCTGACCAGGAGGTGAGTGTTGCTCATCGGGGTGGAAGAGCGAGCTGAGCAGACCACGCACCGGTTGTTCAGGCGGGCTCGGCCCGACAGAGACAGGCTCGGTGGGGGCGAGCAGACGAAGGTCGGCGGCCGACTTGGAGCGAATGGCCTGCTTTTGGAACATGCTCTTGTGTCGCTCCTCCTCGTCGCGCTTGCGACGCTCGGCCTCGGCGGCCTGACGTGCTCGGCGCTCTTGCTCTTCCGCTTCGCTGTCGCTAGCCCACTCGTCGTCGTCGACGTCCTCGTCCTCCTCTACGACTTCGGTGGCCTTGTCGGTAGCGGCAGCCTTAACCGAAGCTCTGTTCGCAGCAGACGAAGCAGGAGCAGCGGGTGCCTTAGCTGTCTGGTCGCCGTCATCGCTGCTCTCGTCTTCGTACTCCTCCGAGTCGGTCTCATCACCGCCCATGGTGAACTTGACGGGCGCCTTCTTTGCCACAGCTGCTGTAGGTGCTTTGGAGGCTTCGGGCTGCGCTGGAACAGGCTTGCGTGCGACATTGTGGGCTGCTGCGGCTTCAGGGGCTGCTCGCGTCATGGCAAGACCCGAGAGCAGATTGTGACGCGAGGCGGGTCGAGCAGTTGCGCCGGCGACGATCTTGTCGGAGCTCTTGCTGTGTTTGGCGCCGCGATGCAGGCCCGATGAAGACTTGGTGCGGTGTCCAGCATGAAGACCAGCAGTCGAGTTTCTTGACTTGATACGAGCTTCGCTGGTGCGGCGAGATCCAGCACCGGCAGCTGACGAACGGTGTGATGCCTGCGTGGAAGCACTAGAAGCAGAATCGGAGCGAACCATACCGATGGTTGGGCGAGCCTCCTGGTGCTGTTGGTATTCGGCGGTCACCTCTTCTGCTTTGTTTGATGCGGTTTGCTGCTGGATCTGGGCTTTCTGCTTGATGGCGGATGCGGCAGGAGTCGGCTCGGGAAGCCCCTGAGGGGGAAGCATGGTCAGCTTAGACGAGGACTGCTCGTCGTCGTTGTTGCGGTTTCCATGGCTAGCTGTTGCAGCTGAAGCCTCCTTTCGATCTTCCGTTGCTGCGCCTGAGAGCATGGTCTGCGAGCCTCGTCTTGAGATGGCGCCGATGGTAGGCGCCAGAGCTACGGGAATCTTGGTGGGAGAGGCAGGGCCACGCGTTTCAGGTGCATCGCAGTGCTGCTCGATAGGTCGAGACGGCGACGAAGCACCTGGCTGGAGGGCGCTGCGCAAGTGAGAAGCAAAGGCTGCCTGAGACGCGCTGAAGCTCTGAATGGGGCTCAGCTCTGCAGGTGCGCTGTTACGTTCGGCATCGTCGCCAATGCCGTTGTGGCGATGGCGAGGAGCGTCGAGAGCACCGGTGCTGGCGTTCATGTGTGCATCGAGCTGGGGCATGCTGCCCTGCTTGCCACGAAGCGAAGCAAAGTTGTCGGCGCGACCGGTGAGAACAAGGCTCTCGAGGGCTGCCTGGAAGCTGAGGGGACGTCGACGCGACGATCCGTCCTGGTTGCGCTGCTTGACGCGAGCTTTGCTGCCGAAAGCAGAAGAGGACGAGATCCCACGCCTGCGCCTGAGTGCGTCGGCATCCACATCGGTGAGGTTGGCTCGACGTGATGATGCGGTCATGGCTCGGCTCGTTCGTTCTGCGATGGCGTCTGCGATCCTCTGCGACTGACTTGTGCGCGCAGAGACAGACGAAGATGCGGAAGGCCCAACGGTGGCTGTGCTGGAGGAAGACGGAGTGGAAGGCCTGCTGGTGCGATCGAGTCTGACTCTCCTCTTGACAGGAGTGGAGGCAGGGGTGGATGGAGCGGGTGCTGCGCTGGAAGAGCCAACGCCTTGGTCGCTGTCGGTCGAGTATTCGGAGTCGTTGCCATCCTCGGGATCGGAGAGCGCATCCACCGAGGGAGCGACGGTAGTGGAGGATAGACGAACGGGACGATAGCTGCCGGTGATGCTGTTGGCTCGACTGATGAGGGGTGTGTCGAGTGGAGTGAAGTCTGTGAGATCCGAGAGCGAAGTGTCTGCTGGAAGGATGTGAGCCTCGCGGAACCACAGACGCCATGAAAGGTTCTCGAGACGACGACCTGATTCGAGCGACTCTGCGCATTTGGTGAAGACATTCCAGAGGTTGGCAAGCTGATCGAGGTTCAGGTCGTTCATTTTGAGCACGTTGTCCATGGACAGAGCCAGGACGGGGTCGGTAAGAGTTGTGGGCATGCTGTCGGCTGCGTGGGGCTGCGCCAGCACGGGCAAGGCGGGAGCGTGATGGGTTGAGGGAGACAAAAGATGGATGGAGGCACCCTCGTGCATATTACAGTGTGCAATAGGCCATTCCTAGGCTGCTGACGATGGCGCACTGAAGATGTCGAAGATTGGCTGAACTGACTGCGGTTGAGCAAGTTGCAAGATGCACCTGCAGATAGATTGAGCGATTCGAGTGAAAGCCGTCGACGGCGTGCGCAGTGGTTCCGAGTATGGATGATGGTGAGGATGAGAGGAAAGAGATGGTGAATGCGGGGTGAGGACAAGCGAGAGGGAGGGATGGATGGCAGGGCGAGCCAGCACGAGGAGCAAGGGTTGGCATTGGTGTCTGTCAGTTGCGCGTTTTGCCAGGTTGCGGATCAGCTAAGTCAAGTCGAGAGAGCGAGGCTCAGCCAACCGGCAAAAGCGCAAAAAGAGAAAGGCGAAAAAGGAGCGTGAGATCTCATCAAACCGGCTTAACTCGTGTCAAAAAAGGATCACCCAACAGCGCCACAGCCCCGAAAAGAAATTTAAAACAAGGAGAAACCACCTGAAATGGAACAGGTTCATCCGGCAGTGGGCCACTGGCTTAACCCGACGCGCTCACGGTTGAAGCGCGGCTCGTCAGACATCCTCGCTTTCGGTCCTTGCTCGGCAGCTTCTCTTTTCATTTCCAGTTGCTCAGCTTCCCTCGTGGCTCACATTCTTTCGTTGAATTGACACAAGAGTGCATATACACAACTGATGAAGGCGGGCACTATAAAACTAAGCCCAAGTGAAAAGGTATTCTGGATGCTTGGATGCTGTCGGCGTGCAAATGAGCCGATGGACATGGTGAAAGCGGGAGCAAGCGAGCGAGGGTCGGGTAGAGTTGTGCTGGCGGGCGAGCGACCAAGGCGAAAGGGCAATTGCGGGGGCCGAGCTCAGGAACGGTGAGGACCGACCAACCTCATGACCTCGAGAGGGTGTCACACACCAAAACGCCGGTCAAGCCAGACGGGACGCCCTCCAACTGCTCTCGGAAATC
This sequence comes from Kalmanozyma brasiliensis GHG001, assembly GCF_000497045.1. Lineage (NCBI taxonomy): Eukaryota > Fungi > Basidiomycota > Ustilaginomycetes > Ustilaginales > Kalmanozyma > Kalmanozyma brasiliensis. The sequence goes on along the minus strand of NW_015961948.1, from coordinate 1,103,148 downwards.
TCCATTTGGAACGCTTTGTGGCTTGATCCGCTCCCTTTTGTGTGACACATTCGACGCGACCGAAATCGCCACGAGACATCGACAGACAATGCTGCCCGTCCCACTCGATCATTCATCACAATCGCAGAGCGTGGCCTAGGATGGACCTCTGTCTGCTCGAGTAGCAGCATGAGCTACCTTCCTTCAAGAGGGAGGAAATGCGTGGACGAACCAGTGGCAATGAATGGCCACAAAGCCAGCCGCCCGTGTTTGCCGGGCGGCGAGGTGACCGGACCGGTCTGACGCGTGTCGATTCAAACACCGACCGTGGAAAAGCATCCGCCGCGCTCGTCCATCTCTGTCCCGTCGAGCGGATCATACCGCTCCGCTGTATACAAGCGTCTGAGATAAGGTTGGCGTTGCCCCGCAACATCCACGATACAGTTCTGATCAGGTTGCCTCTTGTGGGACACCTCCATCATCCGAGGTGGCCATGCTGGCATCACATCTGATCTGCTGCAGTGTTTGATGTGGCGCGTCGGCATAAAGATTAGAAATGCGTGCCAATGGCGTGGCTCGGTGCTCGCTCGGTGCTCGGTCCTTTGGCGCGCTCACTGCTCGGCCGCCATTGTCGCCGCGGGTCCATGCCCTTTTCTTTCGTCCGGAGCTCGAGAACGACGCGTGTGGGTGAGAGCCATGTCATTCTTCAAGGCTGCGCGAGCCCACACCGTGTCGCCAGCTGACCATGCCAGCGTCTACCGTCAGCCGGTCGATCGACCAAATGTATGTGTCATAGCTCGTCTGCTCAGAAATGTGGCACCACATGCCCACGACTCTGATGCTGACCGTCACAGGACCGAGAGCATATCTCCTCGAGATCGCCGGAGAGCTGAAGGAAAGGGTGACGACTGATCATCAGACGCGGCGTTCATGCGCGGCACCAACGCCAGGTCATGGCCAGTGACGCCAGGGTCGACGACGTCAATGACCTAAATTCAGCCCCAGATTACCGCTCGCTTGCAAGCGGATCGCCGTCCGTGATCAAGTGAAAAGGCCATCAAACTCAAAATGGCTAGCCGAGCCATGGCAGATGCGCATGCCGCTGTCCCTTCCTGACATCATCATCGCATCTAGACGACCTTGGTGAGCACAAGAGACGGCGAGCGAGGTACGGTGCCCCGGATGATCAGCCATAGACGGAAGGAGTCAACGGATCCTTGCAGCGAACAGATTGCCGCAGGACCGACAACTCGAGCGTGGTGACCTGTCATAAGCCAACCCCACATTGCAGAAGCGTCATCCCCCGCAATTCCAGGGCGCAGCTTCGCTTAGCCCAATTTCCAGCTCAGGCTCCAGCTTTCACGATTCCGCATCCTCCCGACCTTCTCTGGGTCAATCACGCTTCCATCTCGAGGCTCGTCACGATAGACTTTTCACGCTTCTTGACATCATGATCGACATGGGAGCCGTGATGTCCGATGGGCGTGCGGAAGTCTTTCATCGCTGGCTTGGCCTGCGTGATGAAGCTTCAACCAGGTCGTTCTGTCGCCTAATACGGACACGGTTCCTCTGAAGTCGGACATTGCTGGACCAATTGTGCCTCTCAACTAGACCCGATCTTGTTTGGCTCACGACGTCAATGTGACTCGGCTCATATGGTAGCCAAGCCGAGCATAGCGACTCGGAATCAGCCGCTCAATGCGGACTTGGCACGCAACAGTCTCGTGACCAATCTGAAGAAGCGGATCGCCGATTCACGGATTTTCAACAACGCGTTGTCTCGATAAGAGATGCCGCATTTCCAAACCCGTCGGTCCGATGGCGCGAAGGGCCTCAAGTTTAAGGTTGCGCTCGGCGAGACGACGGCAACCAAGCTTCTCAGAATGCGCAGTGTCCACGTCAACGCAAACCTTCACGTCGGAGAAACCTGCGCAGCAACAGCAAGTTCGCACATCTGCGCTGCCGTCTGTTCTCGACGCAAATGATCGAACATGAGGAGTTGAGGCAAGCACATCCTGCACGGGCGGTGAGCCAAGTGACTGCACGAAGAATCTCCAACGTCTCGTCAAATTCTTCTCAGTCGCTTCCGACCTCGACTTGTTGCCCCTTCTCCTCCTCCCCTCTTTCTTACCACCACCACCTCATCGAAGATTCATCCGACTCACAAGGCACACATCTGCCCATCATGTCGCAATACCCCTCCACTGCACCCGGCCAAACGACCTTCAAGCTCAACACCGGAGCTGAAATCCCGGTTGTCGGTCTCGGTACGTGGCAATCTCCGGCGGATGAGGTCACCAAGGCGGTCGAGAGCGCCATCAAGTCCGGCTACCGTCACATTGACGCAGCCTGGATCTACGGTCAAGAAGCTGCCGTTGGAAAGGGGATCAAGGCCTCTGGTGTCCCACGATCCGAGCTCTTCATCACCACCAAGATTTGGTGCACCTACCACAGGCAGCCCGAGGCTTGTCTCGACGAGTCTCTCAAGAACCTCGGACTGGACTATGTCGACTTGCTCCTCATTCACTGGCCTGTTCCACTCGAGAAGCGAGGCGATGAGAAGATCCCTCTCAACGAGGATGGCTCGCGTGCCATCGACCGCGATTGGAGCCCTGAGCAGACCTGGGAGCTCATGGAGAAGATTCCTGCCACCGGCAAGGCTAAGGCGATCGGTGTCTCCAACTGGAGCGTGCCTTACCTCGAGAAGCTCTTGAGCAAAGCAAAGATTGTTCCCGCAACCAACCAGTAAGTACTTAAGATGCAAAGGCTCCCTTATTGACGATGGAAGCAAGCTAGCTTGCTGACCCCAATTTTCTGCCCCTCTTTGCATGTGCCGCTCTGCAGGGTCGAGTTGCACCCCTTCTTGCCCCAGCACGAATTGGTCAAGTTCTGCCAGTCTAAGGGCATTGTCATGCAGGCCTACTCGCCTCTCGGTTCCTCGGGTGGACCCGTTCTCCAGGACTCGCTCGTCCAATCGATCGCCAAAGCGCACAACGCCGACCCTGCTCAGGTGGTCATCTCGTGGGCAGCTCAAAGAGGTGTCGTTGCTCTGCCAAAGAGTGTCACGCCCAGCCGAATCGAGACCAACAGGAAGCTCATTGAGCTCTCGGACGACGAGATGCTCCAGCTCAACGAGCTGCACAAGCAGGATGGTAAGGCTGTCCGCCTTGTCAAGCCCAACGTGAGTTCCATCCACTGACAGTTTTCTTGAACTGACTCGATGCTGACTACCGCTGTCTCTTTTGCTATCGTTCAGTGGGGCGTCGACCTCGGATGGTGATTCTGATGCCGTCATCTCGGCAGAAGCATAGCATTTCTATCGCATCTCGCAGCTCCGTTTTCACATCATCAATACAGACGTGTGGTGACAGACAGATACCACAGACATTGCTGTGTAGAGACAAGGCTTGTGAACATCCCCTCGGTCAGACCATAGATGTGCACGGGAAAGTCCTGAGCACCTGATAGCGAGGAGCGGAGTGCTGTTGCTGGCGCTGCGCTTTAAGCTGTCAGCGTTGCATGTGGAGGCGTGACCGCAAAGAGCGCGGCTGAGTAGGAAATTTTTGCGTGATTCCAGGACATCAGCGGCAAGGCAAGGCAAGCTCATCCGTCCCTCAAGAGCGATCAGCAAGGTGAAGCTGAAGGTATGGTAGCGTTGACATGCTTCGTTGGGCTGAGTGACCAGCGGCACGTAGTACGCTTCGTACAAACGGATGTGCGGATGTGACAGGTTGGCAATGCGGGACAATTTGAGCGGGCGCGAAATTAGGGTTCATGGGCTGAGCCATGCCAAGCGAGAAGTCACACACCACCGCGAGTCGGGTTTGAGTTGGAGAGCAACACTTTTTCTCGAAGCTCGACTGAGCACCAACAGCAAATCACAATCACACACCCATTGCAGATGCTTTCCGCTCCTCCTCACCACCTTCGACGTACACATCGGCCCTTGACTCAGCACCACCTTAAGTGATCAGTCGGCGCCCACTTCGCCATCAACCACGCGTCGGCGCCAAGACAACCAAGCTTGAGTCTGGTCAGAAGCGGCTGCGGGATCCTCTTGACGCGCACCACCATCTCAACTCGCTCCTCTTCCTCTACCACCACCTCTTTCCGCATCAACTTGTCCGCAGCATACGATCAAGCTCGGACCGCTAAGCTTGTCACGCAGTCAAGCTTGCCATCGCACACCAGACGTCCCCTTCCCGCTTGTTACCGCCAGCAAAAGCACCAGCTACACGCCTGGTCGAGACGTCCGCATGCATCCCGCACCGCCATCCCCCAGCATCATCCGACTCTTCACAGCGCTTTCCGCAAGCTGAGCTGGTCAACCGCGCATTCTTCTCGCCTCGAAACCCCAGCATGAATGGTAGGGTCCTTGGCTCGACACCGGATCAGCGGAAGACGATGAACCGCTTTCATGGCCTACGCGCCTCTCCAGAGGTTATTCCGAAGCGGAAGGTCACACCCATATCAGTATCAAAGGACGGCGATATATATCGGGAGCCCTCATCGTCCCGCAGTCAAAGCCAGAATGGAGGGAGACGTCCACCGACGCAACGATCCAATGGTATCCCCAAGCACCCCGCTCAATTTATGGATACGCTTCAACAAGACGGGTTCGATGCGGGATCGTCGAGGTTCGAAGTCGTTGAGACCGCGCGGCGCACTGGCTCTCACTCATCAAAATCAAAGCATCCGTTCTTACCGACAACCTCGCGGCGGGAAACATTTGTGGACGGGACTTTCCAGCTCAAGGACGACAGACCCGGGCGCAGCGCGCCCAGACACGGCAAAGCACCGGCTCAGGACGAGCCGCCGCGTATGACCCGCTCCAACTCTAGGCGGAAAGCATCGATGGACGATGTCATCCACCTCGACGGAGACGACGATGACGATGACATCCAAATACTCAGCCCTCGAGAGTCCAGCAGCCGTCGAGATTCCAGCAGCCGCGAGATCGAGCGTATCATCAAAGACATGCCAACCTCCTCTGCTCTAGAGCGAAAAGCGGAGCGGACCAGACGCGAGGCAGAAGAGTCGGTACATAGGGAGCTCAGAGCCGCCGCTCCCAACATGTTCTACGCTCGCACACACCGAGCATCCGGATCAGGCCTCCGAACACAACGACCCCAAGGGCCCATTCAGCTCGAAGAGCCTAACGATCGACGCAGGCCCAATGCGAGATCTGCAATCCTTGTGGCGGATAGTCCTGAACCTGACGTCGAGGTCACGCCACCGTCCAAGCCCAAGCGCAAAGCGGAAACCAAGCCGCGAGGCAAAATGGTCGAACGCATGAAGGCAAAACCGCGCTCGCCTGTGGCACAGGACGCCACGGACCACCTTCCCGCACGCGGCGGCGCTTCAAAGATTGCGCCATCTCCGTCCTCCCCTCCGCAGCCGACGAGGTCCAGTCAGGAGGTAGGCTCTTCTCAGAACGCATCGGGAATCAAAGGCACTTCTGGCGCGAACAAACGCGCGCGCACCGACGCTGGACCGTCTGCGATAAAGGAAAGCATCGACTTTGAGGAGCAGTCCGGACAGCCTCTTAAGGTGCCGCTGAAAGCCATTGTCATATCCGACATCTGGCGATCGCGAGACACAGACAATGCCACGGTCTTGTTCCAGAAACACGCATTCACTTTCGGCGTCGATCCAGACAAAATGATCAAGATCCAGTTCAGCGATCTTCGAAAGGCCCATCTCAGCAAGCAAGACGTCAACGAATGCGGAGTCTTGTGCTTCTCTCTGAAGTATGGATCGGACGGCGCCAAGCTGATGCAGGACAAGTTCCGCGACTTCGACCCCTCCGCTTCAGGCGGTGCCGACGAGATTTACCTGATCGCACAGCACAGTGTGCCAGCAGAGCTGCTTGCTTACAAGAAAGCGGCCCAGATGGTCAGAGCAAGTCTCGAGCGTGTGCTGGACAAGAGCCATATTCATTGGCTGAACGAGGCCAGTGCCAAGACAAAAGTCGGCACTGTCGACCGCGTCAAGCAAGCCGACTGGCCGAAGCCTTCAAAGACGACCCCGCGTCGTACACTGATCTTTCCCGGTGCAGGTCGCTTGCCCGATACTCAAGCACGCCGCGAAACGCCTCGATCGAGCTTCTATGATCCTCCACGGGCATCGAGGACAAAGACTTTCGATATCCAACCTGCGTCACCCAAGGCTGCCGCCCCAGTGTCAATCGATATCGACATGACAGATGCCTTTGCTTCCTCCAAATCGCCAACACTGCCAAGCCTTAAGGTCCCGAAGCAGTACAAAGCGAGCCCCGCTCCTGCTCCTGCTCCAAAGGTGGAGATCCGCAGACCGCGGGCCTCGTCTGACGGCGTCATCCTGGAATATCCATTTGACCGAGGAATGCCGCTGCGAGGCGAGGATTTCGACCGACTGCTCGACGAGGGGTTCCTGAACGACTTCAATATCGAGTTTGGCACCACACAGATCCAGGAGCAGATCCGCAAAAGGGACCCGGCGTTGGCAGACAGCATCCACTTCTTCAACACGTTCTTTGCGACAGTGCTACGAGAAAGCTCGGTCGAACACAGCTACCCACGGCTGCGAAGGTGGGTCAAGGGAGATCTGTTCTCTAAGAAGTACATTGTCATTCCGGTGAACGAGAATTATCACTGGTACCTGGCCATCATTGTCAACCCAGGCTATCTCCTGTCGGACCACGTCAAAGACAGCGTCAGCGAGCAAGACAAGGAGGAAGTGGCTTCAGCGCTGGCGATTCCACCCAAGGCCCGAACACCACCAGTGGCTTTGCCTGAAGGCGTCGTCGACGTCGTCGAGCCTGAGCAACCACGGGAAGCGAATGCTCCTGGCAGCTCAGAGCCACTCACGCCACCTCTGCCGCCACTGCATCTACCTCTATCGTCGAAAGCATCTGCTTCGCTGCCCGCTGCCATCGATGTGGACGGCAGATCACGGGGCGACACTCCACCCAAAGCGAAAGCAGAACCCGCAAGCTTGGACCACACTTTCATCATTACGCTTGACAGCCTCGGACAGAAACATATCAAGCTGAGCAACAAGCTCTACGAGTATCTCTGGCGCGAAGCCTGGGACAAGAAAAAACCTCTCGCCTCGAGGACCGCATTCCAATCTGGCGACGAGAAACCAAAGCTGACTACAGCCAAGGAGAGCGAGCAGCCTGGAACACCACCGACAATGGTAGCCGACCCGCCTGCCGCAAACACCAACGGCGAACAGCCTTCGAACCAGAAGACAGGCGGCCCGAAAGACTCAGCAGACGAGTCCAGCGAGGATGGCAACGACGTAGGCAACGGCGTCCGAGTGCTGCAGGTGCAGGACGCACGACGCCAGCCCGCACACGCCACATCCAAATCGTCAGAAGCGGAAGCCTGGGCCAAGACCTTGCCCAAACCTGTCTACATCTCTGCACAGGTTCCCGAGCAGCCTAACTTCTGCGACTGTGGCGTCTACCTGCTGCACTACATCGACCGCTTCTTCCGCGAGCCGGACGATCTCCTCAAACTCGTGGTGGAAGCCAAGAACGAGATCACCGACGTGGGCAAGTCGGGGCCGTCGGCGAGACAGCAGGTAAAGGACGATGTCAAGAGGCGGGTTGCGGCGGCATGGGAAGCCGGCGAGGTCAGCTCCAAGCGAGCCTACTGGCGCACCAAGCTGGTCGAGCTTTCGGAAGAATGGCAAGCGTATAAGAAAGCGAAGAAGGAGGGCGCAAATCAGGTCGAGACAAGCAAGCCCAAGGTCGATGGCGATGAACAGCACGAGCCAAACGGTGCGTCCCAGCAGAGGCCGGCACAGCCAACAAACGGGGAGTCGGACGTGCTAATGGCGGATGCGCAGCAAGAGAACACAGCCGATGAAGTCCCAGGCCTAGACCTATGCGACATGTCATCGTTCGAGAGGACTCTGCACGCCGTGGAGCGGGGAAACGCATCGATCGACGACATCGAGCGTTCCGTCAGCGACTGCGTTCTTGGAAAGGATCCGGTCGCCAACCGCCAGGACGACGAGATCATCGCGCAAGCTCTAGCCAAAGGGAAAGCCTCGGCGTATCGAGGGCAAAGTCAAGAGGCTAGCAACGGTGATCAAGAGGGAGGCGGACCTCAGGACGCCACGGCACAATGGCATTTCAACTTCAGGGAGACTTCTCCGCTCCACACGGCGTCATCCGTGACCGAGACTCCTGATGCAGACACCGAGCCTGCTGCTGCCAAGCAAACGGAGGCCGACCCAGTATCGCCCACGCTCTCGGCGTCGTCTGCGGCCTCGCCCCGCCTCGATCGTCAGCAGAGGCAATCGCAAGAGGAAGAGCCGCAGCAGGCACCGACCACACCCCCGTCCTTCGGCGCATCAATAATGCTACGTAGCCCGTCCAGTTGGTTTCCTTCCCTCCCTTCGTTCGGCAGAAGGAACAGCCGCTCGAGAAGCCGATCGGGAGAAGCCTCACCCGAGATGTGATCCTTCCGTCTGAGCAGGGCCATGGTCATTGTTTCCACTCAGTGAACCTCTACCATCACTTACAGCATCCGCAACACCTTCGCACCCATGCTCGGTCTCAGTATCGGTCAACGCATCACACCATCGGGCCATCATCCATCTCGAGGACGACTGTATTGAATCTATACGAAACCCGAATGTACACATGTGAGAGAGCGAGAAGAGAGTGACTTGCGAGCGCCGAATCCTGAGCATTTTGTGATCAAGGCTCATCATCGGTGATGAAGACCTTAACCACACCCCTGCCAGTCTCGGCGTCCTTTCCGTTGGCGAGCGTCTCGAATGCCTTGACGGCGTGCTTCAACGGGTATGCGTGGGAAACGAGGTTTTCGATGCCGCCCATCTTCCTACCGGCGCCCTGACCCTCGACGTCATCCGCTTGGTCGGCGGCGTTGGCCTGGGCGTGAAGTCCACCGCCGGCAGCGCGCAGCGTTCCACCCGCCAGGAGGCCGAGGGCGATCGGGTAGGTATTCGCGTACCTGAAGACGCCGATGATATCCACTTCGCGGAGGGATGCATTGCCGATGGGAAGGGTTTGGACGGGATTGCCCATGCCGATGAGGACGACTTTGCCTCCTGCCTTGGTGGCAAAGATGCCGGTCTGGACGCAGGAGGGGACGCCGGTGCATTCGAAGACGACGTCGAAGCCTTCCGAGGAGAGGTCGAGGGGGGCGGGTTGGGTGGCGAAGCCGGTCGTAGTGCCTGCGGCGCCGGAGGAAGTCGAGAGGGCTTGAAGCAGCGACCCAGCGGACGTCTGGGCTGCGCTGATGGCAGCTTTGTCCTCGGCCGTGCGGCGGGCACGAGCATCACTCTCTTCCACCGCCGCAGGAGGTGCACCACGCGGCAGGAGGTAGGTAGCATCAGCCCACCCGTTGGCAGCAGCAAACGCCAGCCTACCCTCATCGATGTCCACCGCCGCAACGAAACTCGCACCGCTCGCCTTAGCCGCCGCACATGCCAACAACCCCACCGCCCCCGCGCCATACACCAAGACACTCTGTCCCGGCTGCAACGCACTCCGTCGAATCCCCTGCAACACGACGCTCAGCGGCTCGCACAACGCTGCACTGGTGAGACTCACGTTGGCCGGCAACTTGTGCACGAGCCAAGAGGGCCAGTTCATGTACTTCTGCAGCGTACCGTCCAAGTGGGGGTGGGTCTTGGCGGAAGAGGCGAAACGCATCTGCTTGCAAAGGTTGTAGCGACCATCGCGGCATTTCGGGCAGGAACCGCAGAAGCGACCGGCTTCGATGGCAACCCGGTCGCCGACCGAGAGAGAGGCCGAGGCAGGGACGTTGGGTCCCAGAGCGACGATCTCGCCCGCAGACTCGTGACCGAGACACATGGAGTGCTGGAGTGCAAAGTCGCCGTTGCGGCCGTGGAGGTAGTAGTGCAGGTCGGAGCCGCAGAGACCGGTGGCACGGACGCGAATCTGGACTTCATCGCCGGTGGGAGGGGTGTAGGTGCGCTCCTCGATGCGAAGGTCCTTGGCACCGTGAAGGGCGGCGCACGTGTTGGGGCCGAACGAGGACGAGGAGGCGGGGGTTGTGGTGGTGCCGTTCATGGTGCCGTTCTTGACGACAGGTGCAGAGACCTGGTCGGCGGGTGCTGTGACTGCGATGGGTGCCATTGTGTCGTTGAAGTAGAAGGGATAGAGACGAAGGTAGGGAGGAGGGAGATGGGAGAAGGGAAGGAAGGTGGAGTGTTAGCAAGCCTGATGATATGAATGAGAGGACGCCGGCAAGATTAGGCTTGGACCGCTCCGGTGGCTTTAGGCAAATACAGGCGGCAAGAGCTGGTGGGCGAAGCGGGGGAACGAACGAGGCGCGCAGAGGTGGAGAGCCACGGTGGGAAGGGGGGAGTGCAAAGGGAGGGCGAGGCGACGAGAAGGGTCGTAGGACGCTGCGGTGCGCTTCGGACCGACTCTGCGAATGAAGTCACGGATGCAGCTACATTGGTTCGACCCTGATTCCAGAAGCGAGTTTCTGAAGTCTATCCGCTCTGAAGCGATCCCGAGACTTACCAAAGACGAAGATTGACGAGCACCGTGAAACCGGAGACTGGTCCGGGTGTGGGTAAGAATGAGAAAACGATGATGATGGCACCAAGGTGAGATGCTTCCACGAACCTAGCGCGTTGTTGCGGGGAAGACTCAAAGACCAGGATTGCTTTCGAAGTGGCCGCTCTCGCCAGTCCAGACTTTGGAAAGAGTGTCGTTCGCACAGTTCGACCTTCGGCCCTGTCAGGCGAGAGCGCCGGGGAGAGGGCCTAAAACCGGAAAGGCAAGGGGCTGTCAACGTGGGGCCCTCCAACCGGAGGGAAAAGAGAGCGCGCAGGGTGCTTCTGCCGCTGCTGCCCGCGGGCCTGGTCTTGCGGGGCAGCAACACGGCGACTGGCCGGTGCGGTCAATTGACGGTCTCCATCCCAGAAACAAACAAAATTTCGAACACGCCGGACCGACCTTCCGGAGCGGGTTGGCCTGCAATTTCGCAGTCGAGAAACGGACGATCAAACATCCCTTGGATTTTACGCCAGATCCTTCCCGATGGTCGAGATTCATGATTCGACTGCGTAGCAGACATGTCACTTTGTGCACAGCTTGCCCCTCTCCTTCCAAGCGGGTGGGGCGGGGCTGTGCCAATCTTGCTACCGGCTCCGTGCGATCTTGAAGCATGTCGCTGGAGCAGATTGGCCTTTCGCTTCTGCAACAATGTTTCCTCCTCGTGTTGCGACTCGATGATGCAAGTCGACCGCTCGCCGCGGACGACACCGACCGATCCAGATGTCAAGCTCGAAGCCTTGAGCTGGTGTCATGAGAATCTTCAGGACCATAAGCTTAAAGCTTCATCTGAGCGCTGTCGAATCTACAAGTAAGCTCCTCGTCTTTGACCCAATCGACGCCGCTCTTAGAATGCAAGCCGATGGTCGGATAATCTTGCAAGCTCTTTCTACCCTTGAGATCTGCTCGAATGGTAAGAGCTGCCTTTGTTCACGAACTCTGTAGGATCCTTTGGCTTAGAGAAACAATCTCACTTCGCCCCTCAAGCATTGAGTCAAAGTGTGACTGCACTGCCATCTCGTTCTACCCTCGCAGTATCCTATCACGACCACATAGCATTTCAAAAAGGGCACTTCACACTTCGCTCCGCACTACACTCAAGCTTCTGCCTTCGATCTCTGCAGCATGGCCTCGCTTGAATGATATCGGTATCATGGCTCGGCGGTCGAGCCCGAGGAGCACTCCATCTCCATGCCTGCCACGTCTAGCTAGCTAGAAGCCTCGACGACAAGTTTACGCATGTCGCCATGCACGGTCGTTGAGCAGAGCTTTTCCTGCAGACCAGTCTGTGGCACCCTTTCGGCCTAGTTGGCTTCTCTCTCTTCATGGAGCTGGCAGCTAGAGTCGACACCCCAAGCTCGGCATAAATAGACAAGTGGGAAGCTGATCGACATTGGACTGGCATCGCAACGATCCTCTCCCGCCCGAAGAGACCCACCTGGGCGATCTAGCATACGTACCCTAGACGGTAGACTGTAGAGATGTGGTCCCCGAAACAGCTTGCTTCGACTATCCTTCTGGTCCTTCTCGCGCTGCAGATCCATCAGCACGTGCTCGGTACTGATCTCGTCTTTGCTCGACCCGTCGAAGCCAACAAGACGAATCCCACCCTAGATGACCTTCTCACTCAGTCTGAGACCATCTCGCGTTGCGGTGAAGAGGTCAAAGATCCCCCCATCCATTCGGAAAGCGTCCTGCAGGCTCTCAGTGTTCTGAACAGCCAGCAGGACATTCAGCCCTCCCAGCCTGTTAGGATTATCTCTCATCCCGGAAAAGATCCTGTCAAGCAGGATTCCGAGAATGATCACAGCGATAAAGGGCCTATCCAGGCTCGCAACGATCAAGGTCCGACGAACGAGGAGGGTGCCAAGCACAAGAGCACCGAAGCCCTCGAATCGACGCTGCAAGCCCTTCAAGTCCCTCGAACTCGCTTCTGTGCTCAGCCTGATAACACCAACCACACTATGGACGAGATTGCCGAGACCCTGGTCAAGAAGGAGCGCAAGCGTCTGGCCCATATTCGCCAGGAGCGCCTTTCCAGTGCCTCGGCCAATCATATCGAATTTCCCTTCCTGACCGACGCCGATATCATCGCTGAAGCGACCAAGACGGTTCAAGTGGTGTGGCACGTCATCCACTCGGGCTCGACCGGAAACCTCTCGCGCGCCACGATCAATGCTCAGATGGACTCGTTCAGCTCGGACTATAAGTCCTTCGGCTTCACCTTCAATCTCAACGCCACGGATCGAGTCAACAACGCGCAGTGGTTCCGTAACGTAGCTCCCGACAACGCTCAGCAGACAGCTATGAAAGCCGCGCTTCGACAGGGCGACGCAAAGGTGCTCAACCTCTACAGCGTCGATTTCTCCAACGGTCTGTTGGGATACAGCACCTTCCCCTGGATGGTTCAAAACAATCTCCTTGACGACGGCGTGGTGTTTCAGTACAGCAGCGTGCCAGGTGGAAGCGAGACGGGGTACAACTTGGGCAAGACGTTGACGCACGAAGTGGGGCATTGGTTGGGCCTGTATCACGTTTTTCAGGGTGGATGCTCCGCACCTGGTGATTATGTCGATGATACTCCGCCGCAGAGCATAGCTACCAGTGGATGTCCGACCGGTCAGGATAGCTGCAGAGGCGGAGGTGTCGACTCGATCCACAAGTGAGTATTGCCGCAGCTGCCGCCACGTGAGAAGACGCCGCTGACCGCTCTTTAATGCCCGTTCCATCTGGACATCTTCCGTCGTCTCGTCTCTTTGCAGCTATATGGAGTAAGTATGCATGCAGATGTTTTGCGAAGTCATCGACGAAGCATCCGGACTGATCACGGTTCCTTTTTGCTTGCTGCAGCTACTCGACCGATGCTTGCCTCACAGAGTTCACCGAGGGACAAGCCGTTCGCATGGCCGCACTCACCGCAGAATATCGCGGTCTGTAGATCTATCGCATCACGCAGCTGCTTTTGAGCATTTCGTCCCGCTTTCTTTGCCGTACAAGTACAATGTTTCCCGTTCCGATCAACCTACCCTTTCGGCGAGATGATCGTTTTCTCTCGGTCACCCGCTGATATGAATGCCAAGAACAGTCTCGATCTCGTCTTCAGCTAGTCCACATTCCTTGAGACGTGTGACCAGCTCGCCGAGATTCTCTATCATCTGACATCCTGTGCGGACCTTGCCCTCTCCTCCCTTGTCCGCAAACGCATTGTCAGGGTGCCCCTTTGCGAGCGCACACGACAGCAGTGCCTGCTCCATCGGGCTGCGTCTTCCGCTCTCCTTATGCTGCCACTGTTCTCCAGTCCAATTCCATGCCGTCTGCACGCGCAGCTGGATAGCGTGCCACTGCAACCCCTTGACTCGCCTCACCATCTCGTCGACCGCAGACGTCTCGCCTTCGAAGCATAGGTAGCCAGGGTAGCCGACACGCACGATGCCCCAGATGCCGAGTTCGGGACACCAATTGTTGAAGTCCTTGAGCTTCGAGGGTGCTTTGAGGTGATGTGACCAGAAGAGCGCGCGTGACAACTCGATGTGCTTCGGCGCTGCCTGCGATGGTTTGGATGGCCGGGCTTCCGAGGAGGCCTTGTCGAGGGTCTCGGCCTGAGACTGGTCGGGCAGGTCGGCAACGAGCGTCTGAGTGGTCGTGAGCAGATCAAAGAGGAAGAGCGACTCGATGCCGTCTTGCTGCCATTCTTTCGAGCGTATCTGCAAGGCCGTTTTGATCTTCGCTGCTTCCTCAGGCGAAAGGGTTGGTGCTGAAACGTCGACCGTCGCTTTTTGCTCCTTGCCGTCGTCCTGAGACTGCGACAGAAGAGCGAATGACAGGCTGAACCCTTTTGCCACCTGAAGCTTGCCCGCCAGACCCGCCACCTTGGACCTTGGCATCGAAGTAGGATCCTGAACGAACTGCTGCCATCCCTCTCGTTCCGATTCGCTTGCTCCATCCCACGCCCACTCGCCCTCGGAGCACGATTGGATCACCATGTCAAGGTCCTGCGCCACATCGTCGAGAGACGCGTACCGCAGCGTCAGCAGCGGCGATGCCACCGAGGACGAGACCATTACATGTGTGAACAGGAGCCCTCTGCCTCGAATCAGAAGCGGATATGATGATGTTGTCTAAAAGATGGTGAGATGCCACGGTCTGTCCAAGAATCTCCACTTCATGGACTTGCGGTCATGTGGGCACGCTCTTATATATGCTACTTTGTCCATGTTTGACATCGATAGGCGCTCTGCCCGAGTGGTTAAGGGGTAAGTCTCGAACTACAAATTCGATCGTCCTTCCGTGACGAGTTAACTTATAGGCTCTGCCTGCGTCGGTTCAAATCCGACGGGCGTCGACAATTACTGGTTTCTTTTTTTGCATATTTTGCGGGCCGTCATCATCACGTCATGCACCGTCTTGGCCCGACGAACAACATGTTGTTGAACCGATTGAAACGTCTCCGAGGATTTCAAGGACTACAGAGCCAACGATCAGATGGATTCTTCAGGTGCTGGGCTTGAAGTGGCTGCACGCGTGCATGGTTGCTGCAGATCCTGGCAGACCAGACGCGATGGACAAACAGAAATTGCAGGCTCGCCCGCCAATCCACGTCGGAAAGAACATTTTGGCGCTTTCGAAAGAAGGATGCTCCTCCCGTTGTGCTATTCTTGTATGAAGACGAGGGCGTTGTTTGTGGCGGCGAGGTGAAGGTTCCTGATCCGCTCGCAAGCCTCCGTCTTTCTCGCCTGGAAGCGAGGTATCAAATCCTGACACAGGCTTCGATTTGTCGCGAACGTGCGCGCGCGGCTGAGCCAACTTCCTTTGTTCCCACGGTACTTGCGAGCTCGTACCTGGCTTGCTCGAAGTCACATGCTATTCAGACTAGTGCAGCGACTGATCAGGTTCACGCTTACCGCTGACTCTGCTTACCGATGATAGGCTCGCCTAGTCACTGACACGTTCCCACGGTCGAGGGAATGGCGGAAGACCCTGTCAACAGCGGTACGGGCGCAGGCGATCTGTTTCAGGAATTTCGGCTGTCTGTTTGGATTTTGCAGCCGAGGCAGAGAAGCGCAGCAGAAGCAGCAGCAGCATGCAGGCTCTGCACCCTGAAGATCCTCGCTTCGCTGCACGCATGTCTGAGTTGGCCGCCTTGTCTGATGTTTGCGCACTCCGGTTCTCTGCCTTTTGAGCCTTGCAGGTGTGGCCCTCGGATCGAGGACGGATGCCCTCCGCCTGCACCCTTAGACCCTTGACAGTCCGCCTCTTCTTCCCACGCCCCGACTGTCGATGCCTGGCCTGCGCATTGTTCCCAAAAGATGGACGGTCCATGTCGGTTCGATCCGGCCCTCCGACCTGCATGCACCTGTGGGATGCAAGTGCGGGCGGATTTGATTCGCGATGCCTCGCTCTTGAGCCCGTGGGTGCCGTCGCAATCGCCGGCGCACCCTGGATCAAGTCGTCGGAGTTTCGGCCCAGCAAATACTACGCCGTGTCAACATTGGCCTGTGATTGTTACCTCTCGCTGGACCGTTTACGCCACTGTTGCCTGCTTCTGATGCTACATTGCGCTTCACAATGAAGTACGGAGAATCCTGTTTTGTGACAAACGCAAGGTGTGAAAAAGAAGATGCATCGGAGTGGGCGCAGCAGCCTTCCGGGTCCATCAGGCCGTCCCTTCATGGGTGGGCTGCAAGCTTGCCTTTGTCCGTTTCAAGTTGTCCTGCGCTTCTTCTCACGCAGAACACCTTCTTGCGATCGCTCGAGCCTTGGCTTTGACCCGCTCTAGTTAAGCTTGACCATCGTCTGCATGCTCTGGCTACGAACCCGCCATCGATCCCGGTTCCTGCCATCACGCAAGCCTCAAGCAGAAACCACGTCAGGCGGAACGAGGTTCGACCGATCTCATCCCACCCACCACTGCCATTGTCTCATCAGCACTGCAAAAGCTTCTTAATCGAACGGTTTCATTCCACCTTCACGCTGTTTCGAGGGAAGGGAGGCGCTGACTTGGCCACTCCGAGGACCCGGATATTCTCGCCCACCAACTCAAGCTAACTTAGACGCAACTTTGATCTTGACTCGACAGCTTCAACCTCGTCATCAACCCACTGGACACATCACTTCCTGCCAGCATTGCTTGTTCATCGATGTTGATCGCCAAGAGGTGACGAATCATACAAAGTGCGACAGCTCCGTCCTGCTCTATCTCGTTGAGCAGTCATTCGAAGCATTACCTCACCTTAGGACTTCGCCCTTTGCAAGACCGACTCGTTGCTTTGTGTTGCAGGAACATCACTCAGCCTCATATCGACGCTCTCTCCCGCTATCACCATGGTGCTACAGTCTCAAATGCCAGACACCGCCCATGTCGGTACAACAGCCCCATTACGCCACTTTAGCCGTATGAACGATAGCGTGGCTTCGTTCGCTTCGAGTAGCAACGATAGGTACGGTATGGAGGAGACGTATGGCCCTCGTGGTGACAACACATACCACAGTCAGAGCAGCTCGTCTCGTTGGCATCAACACTGTCACTACGCCTCTCCTGACTCAACACAGCGTCCTTCGACATCCCGACTAGGCGAGTCTAGCGATTTCGAAGATGGTCGACCTTCCATCTATGCTAGTCGAAAGGCTCCGGCGAGCAAGAAGGAACCGATCTCGCATGATTCGAGCTTCGCTCACGAAGTCGCCTCCTCTCCGAGTTCGTCCGGCAGTGGACTCGGCACACTCCGAGGCTTAAGGCGACGACTGTTCAATCGATCTAGCTCGCATCTCAAGCCGGCTAGCTTTCTATCATCACGCTCACATTCGGCGTCCTCCGATAGCGTCGACGCTCACTCACCTCCGGATACCCCCTCAACCCCGCCACTCGTTCAGCCCGTCTCGCTTCCCAACGGTCAAAAGGACTTCTTCGCCACGCTTTCCAGCCTCCCTTCCGGCGTCGTTATGCCGGCCGAACAGAAGCCGGACGTCGGCACTTCCGGTGACAGCGCCGCATGCATCAGTCCGCAGACACCGCGAGGCGATTTCGCCAACAATCCGAGCCCCCGAGCAGATGACACCTTCGACACTAGCTCAAGAAGCGGACTGAGCCTCATCGGATCGTCAAACCAGCAAAGCGTCCTTCTGTCGCCATCCGTGACAGTCGCCTCACTTGCTCCGCCAGCTGCAACACACCGAGAGATCTCTGCAGTGATCAAGGAGGACGGTGATTCTGACTTTCTGCGAGCTGTCCTCGACTATAGCGGCGACCAAAACGTCTTGCTTTCGGAATCGTCTTTTATAGGAGGAAGAGCGGACCCGTCGTCCACTACTTCGAGCCCAGCGGGACATACCTCACACTTCGCTTCGAGTTCGCCTAACTTGAGATCGCCATCAACCGCTCGATTTCCACTGCTGCGAGCAACAGACGGTCGTAAAATTTTGACACAAGAGGCGGCGAAAGAATATGCCGAGAGATCCCAGTCGCGGACCTACGCTGCAGTCCAGCGAAAGTACCGTAAAGGCTTGTTCAGCAATGACTCGGACTCAGAAGACGAATATGGCGACGACGATGCCAAATGTGCCGATGACAAGTCTGAGGTCGAGCCGGCCCACAGCACTCCTGTCGCAGTTCAGTATTCGGATGAGACCAAAGCGTCTTCTCCATCTCCTCTTTCCGGTGCAGTTGCAAAGGCAGGAGCGTCCTCGTCCAGCAAAGAGCTCCTCACTGCATCGTCTCGATCACCCGGACTCGACTCAGCTGCGAAGAGAGCGCTCTACAACTGCACATTGCTCAAAGTGCACGTTCATCTTGCATCAGCTCTAGCTGGCGATGCCGAGGCACAACCTCTCGTTCCTGTCATTGCAGCCGGCGAGAGCATGTACAGCAACGACGATCTTAGCTTTCCTCGCTCGATCAATGCTATCTCAAAGCTTCGCCAGCATTCGAGCACCAATAGCTACTCGAGGAACTTGCGCATTGCGCTCGCCAGGACCGAGGTCATGCGCAAGCTGCGTCGCGAAAAGCTCGCAATCGCCGAGGAGGTCGAGATCTCGTGGTTCCAGCGTCGATACGGCAGTAGCAGCATTCCAACGGAGCAAGTTGCAAAGGCCCTACACAAGGCGCAGACGGTCAGCCCTGAAGCGCTTGCGACTCCGCCTATTGCTGCACCGCAGCTGCCAGAGGACTCGTCGGCCCCCTGCGATACGACCAGTCGAAGACTCAGCGGCATGTTTGGGATGCACCCTGGACAGAAGAGCGATAGGAATGGTATCGTAGCTTGGGCCCACAGACCCAGCTTCCTCGACAGGAGGGTGATCTCTTTGCCTGCGGATAACGTTGCACCAGGAGAGGTGCTCTTGTCCGGCGCCTTCAAGCTGGGCTCTCAGCCAGAGACAAGAACGTCAGTCTCGCCAGCACTCGGGCTCTCCTTCTCGCCGAGGATCCGTATCCTTGCTGGCCTTCCCTCGACACAGGAGGAGTTGAGGTCGAGAGTCACAGCGCATATCCGATCACGGAGAATCAAGTCAAAGCGCATCTCAGGACTATTCTCGGCCAGCGAAAGTGACGTCTGCGAAAATCTGGATCGACACGCATTGTCACCACCTCACTCGCCCGGTGACTCTACACATGCTTCGCCGTCGAACAAGCAAAAGAGACTCGCGCCCTGGCTCGCACCCCGAAGTCCTCAGCTGCTCTCGCCCGCATTCTCGTCACAGTCGCGACCAGCACGTTCCGCGTCAGAAGGTCCTGCCGCGTTTAGCACAATGCACCAGAATGGCAGCGCCTCGTCGATGCCAGAGGCAATCGAGCTCAAGGAGCAAGACAGCAAGAACAGCAGCGAGAATTTTGCATCGGGGCAGCAGCAAGCTCTACGAGCTCAGAAGACCATCGAAGAAGACAGGGTTAGGAAACTCGAGAACGAGATCGCGTTCCTTCGCCAGAGGGAGATGCTTCGAGAAAAGGAGGACCAAGACAGGAAAGCAAGAGAAGAGGAAGCAAGGCGTATCGAGGCACAGCGACTTCATCAGAAGCGATCAGCAGCGTTGCAGGCGCAGTCTTGGGAGGACAACAAAAGAGCGTTGCAGGAGTCGAGGGAGAGACGTAGCTTCACGCGGAAGTCGGTGTTGCTGGCGGAGCCCAACTACGGAGCTGGCAACCCACTGTTGGGACACAACAGACCCGAGCCAGGCAGCTCACCAAGCTCGCCGAGTCTCGAACAGGGACCTTGGTCGAAGGCGGATCATCGGAATGCAGCCTTTCTGCAAACGGACCCAATGGCTTCAAAGTCGAATAGGAACCTGTACGCACAGCCAGAGGGGCAGCGAAGATCGAGGACGTCTGTCGCGCAGGGACAACATCTTCCGCCAGCAAATAGCCCTTGTCTACCAATATTACCGACGGCGGCCTCGACGCGAGTCGAAGAGCGGAGGAGCACGTCGATGGCCAGCCTTGCTGCACCCGCACAGCCAACGCTGCGCCACCATCGGAGCCTGGCAGCCTTGTCAATGACGCCACAGGTCGCGCAGCGACGGGTATCGCACAAGCCTGCTGCCGGCCAGCTGAGTGCCTCTACATCGACTCAGCAACTTGCACCACCCCAGTCGGGGACGCACCAGAGTTCGTCGAAGCTTCACATCCCCGTTTCGCCCACCATGCTGTCCACGAGCCCGACCGCCGCGCTCATGCACAGCCCGCTCCAGCAGCCGTATGTGGACCCACGTCTCTCCATGAGCATGACCAATCTCCATGCTCAGGCGTATCTGCAAGCCCAGCAGCGGGCCTACTTGTTGCCGCCGACGCTTGCTCAGACGGCGAGAGTCGGTTCGCGGTCCCGACCCCGAATGCCACCACTTGTGTCGCTGTATGGCGGTGTCGTGCCCAGTAGCGCACAGCTCCAGCGCTGAGAGCGCCATCTTCCGTTCCAAAAGTTCCACTGTACCATCGCAGACTTGACCAGTCAAAGACGCTCCTTCGTCAATCAGCGCACGCACGCATTCGTTCACTAATCCAATCCACACGTTCCTTCCATCGCACACCACGCCCCTGTCCATTCGTTCGCTCGTATTGACGCTCATATAAGCCTAAACATGTTCTTCTTGGTCTCGGGCCCGAGCCCTTCCTCGTAGCGCCCATTGACGATGGAAACGCCCGCCGAGCCACCCTCGCGATCGAGCAGCTTGGCGAGCAGCTCCTGGTCCCGCGCGAGAAGTTTGCCCTTTATTGGCAGGTTTGCTTTCGAGGCGTCTGAGGAGGGGGAAGTGGGCGGCGAGGGCGGGGTTGACGGTGACGTTGTTGAGGATGATGATGCTGATGCTGTAGCGAGGTGTGATGATGATGGTGATGCTGATGGTGCTGATGCTGTGGTAGAGGAGGGTGTGCTTGACGCTCGGACGGCGGATCCGCCGCGATCCGAAGCTATTGACGCCGGGTCTGCACTGAGACGAGACGAGCTCAAAGACGAATCGTCTTGACTAGTGCTCGGACCCGATCGGGAGAGCCAGCCGAAGAAGCTGGAGAAGGAAGGCCGTCTTGTGGAAGTGGACAGACCTCGAGCGCTGGTGCTGGCGCATGAGGGACCGCTTGACGCCGGCGGCCTGGTCTGATGCAGGGACACTGTCCTCGATGCCGTTCTGATCATCCTCGCACTGTTTCCTGACATGGCGTAATCTCGTAATCTCATCAAGGGAGAGAGCTCGGCTTTGTGAGAATGCCGTGTGAATGGGAGGAAGGTGGAAGGAAAGCAAGCCTCGCAACAACCGCCAAGCTCGAAAGGCAAGAAGCGGTTCAGGGTCCAGTGAGCGAGTGATTCAGCAAAGAAAAATGTGGCGGCCTGTGGGCGGAAATCTCAACCCACGCTCACTCACAGGAGCGTGCAAGTGTGTGCGAAGATCTGCCTGCCGAGTTCCAGCGCTGTTCTCTTGGTCACCTACTCTGCCTAGAGCACTTGATGAAGATGTCAAATCCCGGACTCTGTGCATGGCGTGATGGGGGACCAGGTAAACTGTGAAAGCTGATGGGCTTCTATGGAATGAATACGATACAAGTACATATGTCGGATGGTGGGATAGTCAACTATGCGAACAAGTCGATGGAGAGGAAGGGAGCCCAGATGAGTAGCAGATCCGCCGAGAGTGAGCGAGAGGCGTCTCGCCGCATGACAATGACCTCTGAAAGTCGGTCCCGACATCAACTCCTGGGTGACGGTCTCCTTCTCGCGTTGCGATCCTGCAAGCAACCCCTCATGCCTTAGTCGCAGCCTCTTGCGACCCTTGCCCGGCCTGCGTCTCCCCCGTATACCTCCTCACGACATTCTGTCCATACGGATGCTCCTCCCCATCAAACACCTTCAACCTCTCCAGCCTCCTATCCCTCAACGTGTTCTTGGGCAACATCCCGCTCACCGCCTTCCGGATAATCTCCTCCGGTCGCTTCTCCATCATCTCCTTGTACTTGATCTCCTTCAACCCTCCTGGAAACATGGTGTGGTGACGGTAGACGCGCTGATCGGCCTTGCGACCCGTAACGACCACCTGCTTGGCGTCCGTGACGACCACGTAGTCGCCGCAGTCCTTCGAGGGGTCGTAGACGGGCTTGTGCTTGCCCATGAGGATGGAGGCGATGTTGACGGCGAGCGGGCCGAGAACGCGGTCTTTCGCCGAGACGGCGTGCCATGTGCGCGCGAAGGCGAGGGTTGACTGTCAGAATGACGGTTGTAGCAGGTTGGCACAGGGACAAGGGGAGCAGAGGGGAGGGGTCAGCACAAACTGCGTCTGATGCAGACTGTCGAGCCTGAATGAGAACTTACGTTGCCGATGAATTGCGACATCTTGGCGGCGTGACCGTGTCCTGAGCGATGCGAGGTGTCCGAAGCTACCGTCTAGCGTCGGTCAGTGTCGATGATGGTGAGAGCTTGATGATGAGCCGACCGACAAAAAATGTCGAATCTTCTCGCTCACAATCGGCCCCGACATCCGGCATTTTCCACAATTTGTGGCCTTGCTCGATTCGACATGAGTAAAAATTCGAGCCGGCGATTTGCTCGGCGATCTGTCGACCCCGCAGCAAGCGGGTACAGTATGCAGCCTTGACCTTCGCACGGTTGCTCCCACCGCTCACTCACCACCACGCGGACGATCCAGCCTCACCACCATCCTTAGACTCGCTCGACACAGACTCATTCCTTGACAGCGCGCAACAATGTCCGGCAAGACCTACAAAATCGCTGTGATCCCAGGCGACGGCATCGGCCAAGAGGTCATGCCATGCGGTCTCGCTTCCCTCCGCGCCGCCGCCAGCCGCTTCAACTTCACGCTCGACATCACCAGCTTCGACTTTGCCTCGTGCGACTATTTCGACAAGCACGGGACGATGATGCCCCCTGACTGGGTCGAAATTCTCCGTCCGTTCGATGCGATCTACTTTGGCGCTGTGGGCGATCCAGCTCGTCACCCGGACCATATCACCCTCTGGGGCTCGTTGCTGCAGATGCGACGACAGTTCGATCAGTATGTCAACCTTCGACCTTGTCGACTGGTCAAGGGTGTTCCGTCCCCGTTGAAGGATCCGGGGGAGATCGACTTTTGGATTGTCCGCGAGAACACCGAGGGCGAATACAGCGAGGTGGGCGGTAAAATTTTCGAAGGCACCGAACGAGAAGTTGTCATCCAAGAAACCGTCATGACGCGCATCGGCGTGGATCGTATCCTCAAATACGCCTTTGATCTCGCCCGCACAACGAAACGGAAGAAGCTGACAAGCGCAACCAAGAGCAACGGCATCAAAATCACCATGCCCTACTGGGACAGTCGGTTCCATCTCATGGCTAAGGACTACCCAGAGGTCAAAACCGAGCAGTTCCATATCGACATTCTCAGCGCGCACTTTGTCGCCAAGCCCAGCCACTTTGATGTGGTGGTAGGCAGCAATTTGCACGGCGACATTCTGAGCGATTTGGGACCGGCCGTGACGGGCACGATCGGCATTGCGCCGAGTGGAAACATCAACCCGGAAGGCAAGTGGCCGAGTTTGTTCGAACCGGTCCACGGGTCTGCGCCGGACATTATGGGGAAAGGGATTGCCAACCCGGTGGGGATGATCTGGGCGGGACAGATGATGCTCTTGCATTTGGGGGAGAAGGAGGCTGCGGAAGCGATGTTGAGGGCGATCGATACGGTGCTGGGAAGAGCAGATGGGAACGTGCTCACGCCAGACATGAAGGGAAAGGGCACGACGCAGAAGCTGGGTGATGCGATCGCCGAGGCGGTTGCGACGGTGTGATGGTCGCCTAGCAGGACACGCCTTGGAATGATCACACAAGCTTGATTCAAAGAAGTCCTGCATGAGACGGAGCGAGAATAAGCTTCTCTGTGAGAGTGTGAAATGAAGCAAAGAAGCTTGAGTCTAGCACCGGCGCACTCGGCAAACTCTTAGTTGAGACGCAGACCGGCCTTGATGAAGAGCGTGAAGATGATTCCAATACCGGAGAGGTAGGCGCCGCTGCGGAGGGTGGCGATGGCCTCGTCGGTGACGTAGATGTAGAGGCTGTACGAAACCGCAAACAAACAGATCAGCTTCCAATCCCCTCTTCTCATCTCTAGCGCGATGGAAGGCACTTACAAGTTGAAAACGGCCCTGCTGGCGAGGTACCCAGCAGTCAACTGGTTCAGCTGGTGGTTGGGCACCTTGGCGACGTTAGCGGCAACGACGGCGGCGGCGAACAGACCGAGCGTCTCGAAAGCATTGAGCTGTGCACTTTCAGCGCGGATGATCTTCTTGTCGAGCGCGGTCTTGTCCTTCTTAGCCAGCAGGTCGGCCATCATCTGACGAGGGGCAGCGTTCTTGAATCGTCCCCCCGAGATACCAGCAGCGACAAAGTGCGGGATCATCGCCAGGACCCACGCGGCAGGCACGGCGTAGTACGAGTAGTTAGGCCCGCCAGTGATGGCGCTGGAACCGGAGAAGATCGACATGATTGAAAGCAGAAAGGTGTATGGATGTGATGGTGGACACAAAGCAAGGCGATCTAATCGCGGTTGTGTATACCCGCCTTGCCATGGAAGTGCGGTCTCTGTGCGGTAACCGCAGAGGCGCTGGAAAGCATTTTGGATGTTTCTTTCGATTTCGGCATTTGGGTACCGCCCCCGCGTGCAAGCCTTGCCGTTTATCGCCGTGTGGACTCCATCAAAGTTGCCCCGCACGAGCCATTTTGAGAAGAATCCCTCCACACGTGCCTACGCTGTTCAGTCCTTCAACTTCCTCACTCTTGACGGAGCGACGGTGGTGACTACGCCGTTCGGCAATGCTGTCTGTCACGTCAAGAGCAGTCAAGGTGGCCATGCTCGATGCTGGCCTGTAGTCAAGGTATCTGAACAGGCCGGAAAAGTTGACGGTAGCAATGATTGTTAGATTGATCAATGGATGATGGCGCTGTTTGAATCGCTGATGGTGATGCTGGTTGAAATTTGAGAATGCGATGCTGATGATGGGGATATCGATGAGATGCTGCGAGCTAATGATGTGTGTGAGCGGTATGAATATGATGCTGGTGACGAAAGCTGATGCAATAGATGATTATGCTAGTTGGTCTGTAGGAGGAAGACCTTTTGGGTGGCGCAAAGGTGCTTGTACCTTGCTGCGCCCGATTTTGGATGCATTGCAGGCACGCTCGCGGCAATGGAACAAGGTCGGACCGGTCGAGATATGCGCGGCTGGCGATGAGTTCGCGTGCCTTCGGACTTGAGATTGTCCTCTTCAAGTATCGGGAGCGAGAAGCTAAGTTGAGGTAGGGCCCGCCGCAGGTCCGAAGGCTCAGTGGTCTCCGACACTGGGGACCGCCACGTCATCAACCGTCTCGCTGTTTGGAAGAGGCAGAGGTGACTGCAGCTCCGTCGCTGGACCTGGACTGTTCGAAGATCCGCTCTGAATCCTGTGCTCGATGTTGGCACGCAGGTTACCGAACACAACAAAGTGGTCGGAAGGGAGAATGTCGCCCGGCTGTTCGCTCAGGTACCGGAGAACGAGGTCCAAAGAGTGCTTGGCTTGCTCAGCTGAGATGCTGCTTGCACTGTCGCCGGAGACTTGCGAGGCAGCGATGCTTTCGAGCCTGGCTGTGATCGCGCGCTCCGCGTCTGCATGGGAAGCGGGAAAGCCGGCCTCATCGCTCCCAGCTGCTGGCGACATGGAAAGCGGAGACGGAGTCTGGGGCGCATGATTGGCATTCGACAACCGGCCCTTACCTCGGCGAGAGCCATTGCGGCTGCTGCCATCAGCCGACCTTGCCGTGGCGCGTCGACCTCGACCGTTGCTTTTCTGCGGAGTCACGACCGCCTGACTGAGAGTCTGGGAAGCCTGTCCCGGCGAAGGAAGCTGAGGCGAAGGTGATGGTGCTGCGGAAATGGGGACGGGAGGGAAGCGGAAGTCGAATGCTGCACCGAGACCCACAGCGCCCTCGGCCTCTTGTGTCACCTCGCTGGCTCGTCGCCGCTTGCGGTCGGACTCCGCTTCATCCCCTTCTGCGGCGTGAGACGATGAAAGCACCTTGCCATAGCCCTGCGACATGACCGCGTACGGCGGAAAGGGCTGCGGGACGGCTGGAGGTCCCATGAAGACGTGAGGCTGGAAGAAAGCAGCGTGGGGTACCGGGCCGGGAAGACTGGCGCTGTGAAAGTGCATGCGAGCCATGTCCTGACTCAAAGGAGCCATGGCCGGCATCGCTTGGTGCTGTTCAGCGTCGTCATTCCTGCATCGCTTGTGGGTCGCCGCTTTTGCTTTGCTGCCTCGTGAAGGCTGACGTCGGGCTGCTTTGGGATGCGTACTAGAATCAGGATCGTCGTCCGGCGACTGTCCGATCGATGCCGAAGGGGCGGCGATCGAGAGATGGGGTCCGACCTCGAAGAGCTGGCTCCCACCGATGCTTGGGGATCGCTTCAAGTCGCCGAGGGACTCGGCTAGTCCAGACTGTGTCGCGTCAGCGATCGGCAGCTTAGGGATGTGGTTGCGTTCCCTGAACTTTTCGATCCAGCCGCCGGATGCTTTGAACTGGTCCTCGCCGAGACCAAGCTCTCGGGCAATGCGCAGAGCCTCTTGTCGGATGGTCGAGTCACGAACGCCTTCGCCGCGCGTCTTGAACTCAGCGATCCAGCTAGCCAACTGATCCTCGACCGCCGGGAACTTGACAGCCCGGTGCTTCGAGATCCTTGCGGCTTCGCTTCCAGGCTCGACCGATAGCCACTTTTCCTTGTTCTTGAGGATTTTGCTGACGGTGCTCCTCTCGATGTCAAATTTTGCGGCGATGGCGTCTTGCTTGATTGTAGGATGAGACGCAGAAAAGTCGCAGATCATCTTGCGGTCGATGTTGCGAAGCTTCCTCTTCGGCTTGGGCGTAGCGCGAGATAAGGGTAGGCCGAGTGAGCCCAAGTCGCCTGCGTAGACGTCGTCCGAGGTGGAAGAGGCGCGACTAAAGGAGCCCGAGGCGGCATTCGACCAGCTATCGAAGGAAGTCTCCTGCGAGGTGAACGATCCATCGGCATTGAAGCGAGCGCTGCCCAGGGGCGAGATGGAGGTCATCGATGTGGACGCTAGGCTTGCCGAGGGCGAGGCCGACCTCATTGACGGAGCCGTCGACACAACCGAGTTGCGAGCGATGCCGTGGGCACCGTTGTGGCGCTGCAGATGGGCGTGATCGGCCGCGCTGGGACCCGTCTCGTGCCGCTGACTCGGATACTGAAAGATTGCGTCGTATGGACCGCGGCCTAGGCTGTCAGAAGGCGAAACAGGCGCGCTAAAGTGGTATTGAGGGAGAATGCCGTGATGAGGCGTGCTTGACGTGAAGGCTGTGGCCTGGCTGAGGCTGTGACTGGATCTGTGCGAATACGCATGGCGACCGGCGATAGTATTGGCATTGTTGCTTAGCGAGCGCAGCTCTGATTGCGACAGAGTCTGGGGTCGATTGGTTGGAGAGCCGGGAGAGCAAGGGTACGACCTGGCCTGGTATTGCTGGACACCAGGTGACGCTTCGAGCTTGGGCAGGAAGGCAGAAGCGTGAGCCTGCTCTCCGATGGTGTGACCCAGTTGCTGCCCGTCGTCAGGGCCGAGATGCGCTTGAGTCATGGCTTGCGAGCCCGAACCTCGAGTCGGACTGTGAAGGTAGTGGTGGGGAGCTGGATTCTCCGCTTGGACGCCGACGGGGTTGTAGCTCGTGTCCACGCCGTAAGCCTGGGTCAGACAAACGGGTTGCGCGTCAGACTGGTGCGGAGCTGCTTCTTCTACGTGCGGCTCTTCCTGCGACGGACAGAGCGCACCGCTTGAATACGCGACCCCTTCGTCGGTACGAGCACTGTGAAAGATCTGGGCCGTTGGAGAGGGCTCCATGAGCGTGTCTTGCGATCCAGCGTCGTAGCTCGCTTCGTGGGTTGCGTTCACGTGGTCGCTGGGTTTCGCGACTGTCTGTGCCTGAAGCGGTTCTGCAGCCTGAGCGGCACCAGTGGCAGAATGGCGAGGCGATGCTACGAGGTTGGTCAAGTCGGACAGAGGATTGTGGCCATCCATCCTGAGACCGAGGCCGGTGATGGCGTGCTGGTGGTTCATGTTGGGCTGGGCCCTCTTTGCGAAGATGGTCGTCAAACGCAGAATAGTCGAGGCAGCTGCGGCTCGACCCGCGCGACGAACAAAATAGATTCGAGTGCAGCGTCTGGGCGGGCGAGACTGCCGACGGTGAAGAGCCGTGGCGGAAAGACCCGCTTCGGAGAGGCTTTTGAGTCAAGCGAGCTGGGATCTAGTCATCACAGTGAGATGGTAGATCGGAGGCAGCAGCCTCGGTCGCGGCTCGCGATTGAGTCGAACGGTAGTGCTTCGAAGCGGTGCGGGAGACGAAGACACAAAGCTGGTGTGGGTTGTTGTGGGGGTCGTGAGGAGTCGTGAGGAGTCGGAGCGCAGCAATCAAGCTGTCGTTCTCCTGCACTGGGTGCGGAGCCGAAGGAAGCAGTGATGCGGGTAGACCAGCACACCTCTGAAAGCCTCTGTCTCGACGCTCGGCGGAAAAAGGATGCGAGAATGAAGGGGGAGAGCTGGGTCGCTTCGGTGCGAGCTGAAGAGACGAAGAGACTGCGACCAGATTTTCCGCACAAGCGGCTAGCACAGCTAGTGTCTGGTGATTCGCGACCGGACGAGACCCAGCTTGACTGACGATCCCGATTGTACAGGTCAGATGATGACGAGCTCAATGTCGATGGATGATGAGAAGGTTCGCAAAGCGCTAAGGCTGAGAGGATAGTCGCCGAGACGATGCCAGACCGTGGCGAGAAGGAGCAAGACCGAGCACCCGTCTCCGCAGCCTGTCCAAGCAAGGATCTGCGAGACGTGGCAAGGCCCGGTAGGATGTCAGGTTGATGCGCCAATGCTGGACGCTAGTTGAGGGAAGACGGTAGGAGGAAGGAAAGGGCAGCGGTGAGAAGAAATACTCGAGCGGCAGGCTGGCTGGCTGGCCGGCTTGCTTCAAGTGTTGGTCTTCCTGTCGTTCAGCTCGTCTGGCTAAGATTTAATCGTGATATTAAAAAAGGGACTTAAATTGGTGGTCGAGAAAAGAGGCGAAAAAGTGCGGAACGCACAGTCATGGGCTGAGAGCGTGAGAAAAAATTTCCTGGCTGCCCCTCGCCTTGAAGACAAGCGATCGAATCGAGGCTTGCAGTGCTGCGGACGGGGCAGAATGGAAGACCGCCGGTCGATTGGTAGACGGCCGAATGGCCTCATTTGCTTCTGATCCCACTCTCGAGCCTAGTGAATGCGCACTTGCTCACGACCTTGCGCTGACAAGAAGCAGCGCAGATGCAGAGTCAATTCACTTCGGAAGAGATGGGTGAGGTGCATGTGTCACCACCATCCGAAAGCCTAAGCGTCAGATGATTAGATGGGATGCATTGTATTTCATTCTCGAGGGTACAAGCTACAAACCAAGCTTAGGTTGCGTTGGGGAAGGGTGTTCTCGGCGCTGATGATCACGCCGCCAAGAAACGAGGCCAGCGCGGCGCTTTTTCAGCTTTCGGGGAGCTTCCGACGATTGCCAAGGCTACAGCTCATACAAGATACGCCGAGTGTATACGGATCGCGGTCAAAGACAAGTCATTGGCAGCCATTCTCCGTCGGAAGACTTCCGAGCATGCGCCATTGCCGGGAAAGGGGGCAAAAAGATCGGGAATTTGACGGTGACCTTGAACCAGCAACCCACTTGTCGACCGTTTTCTGCGGCTCGACCGAAAGCGCAGACAGTCCCACACTCAGAACAAAAAGATCTGCAAGATTGGCCACCGAAAAGATCAAGCAGTGTCTGTCGGTTTTGGTTCGCGTGGTCCATGCACTGGCTCGCCTCGACACACTTTTCCGCGCTGCTGCGCCTCTAGCCAGCAAGACGGTCGTGCGAGAAGCTGCTCGGCTGAGACCAAGGTCTGTTCTCCTCCAAGCAGTATACTATGCGGGGGTGTCATTTTGTCTGCGGGAAGGAAGCCTCATCGTGCATCAAGTGACGCTCCTTCTGATCGGTTGTCTCTCTGCGTCCTCGGATCCTTCATCCTTGATACCTCGGCTTTCCTACGCCGTCCTTGTTCCTTTCATGCTTGGCTGTGCGGGCTAGCTCCGTACTTCTGATCCTACCTTGGGTCTGAAGGCGTAGCTGAGACGTCACCTTGAGCCGTCGATCGGTGCTTCGGCAATGCGTACCCTTTCGGCTCTGATCGACTCGAAGATTCAGGGTCCAGATGTCAACTTTACGATGTGAAACATCAAGAAGATCTGCGTCTTCATGCCAAATTCTTTTTAATTTAACTTTTCTTCTCCCTCCATTCTTCTCAAAGATCAACACTTTTCGGTGGCGTCATGCCACGCGTGGGTCTTGGTGTGGAGGCTTTTGCCTGATCAACCTTGGCCTGCCTTCAGCTCGACGCCAACTCACACCTCTCTGATCGGATCGAGCCGGTGCTGACAAAAGTTGTGTCACTTGCACCTACGACACCGCCTTCGGACGAAAGCACAGCCTCGGGGATAGTGACAGTGACAAAGTGGACGGACAAGGTGTGACGAGGGCTCACAAGGATGAGGAATGACATCGGAGGTGCCGCGGACATGAGTGGCCGTCATCAATATCATGTGAGAGCGGCCAGTGCGCCGGGAGGCGGTCGGCAAGATTTCGCCGGGTCACTCCGGCTGGGTGACAACTCCAAGAAATCGAGGCGGTCTCAAGTTGATCATCAAACGGCACACGAGACAAGCGAGAAGTCACAGACCAGAGAATCGGGGTATTGTACAATGCGCGAATGAGCGAAAGAGCATTGACGCGGCACCATGATCCATTCACAAAAATGGTAAAGAAACATGACACGGACCAATGACTATCAAATGCATGTCGGTCTCCGAGGCAGACCAACTTTTAAAGGGCTTGCGCCCAGCTATGAGGAAGGAACGACGAAAGCAGATATGCGATACATTTACTCGTCGTCATCCTCAGCAGCGGCAGCAGGAGCGGCAGCGGCAACGGGCTTGGGCTGGAGGGCGGCGATCTTAGCACGCTTGGCGAGCTTGTGGTTGGATCGCTGCGAGAGGTGTCCACCACCCCAGTGGCGGCGGATCTCCTCAGCCTTGTCAAGGTAGTTGGCCTTGGCAGCCGAGACCAGGTTGGCGAGCTCACGCTCGTCCTCGGAGCGGACCTCCTGGATGAGGGCAACGGCGGCGGTCTTCTTGTGGACGAGAGCACCGATCGAAGCCTTGGACTTGACAATGACGTAAGGGACACCCATCTTGCGGCAGAGGGCGGGCAGGAAGACGACGAGCTCGATGGGGTCAACGTCAGCGGCGATGACGACGAGAGCGGCCTTCTTGGCCTCGATCAGGGCAACACAGTGGTTGAGACCGTACTTGACAAAGAGGGGCTTCTTGCCGTCAGCCTTGGCGTCACCCTTCTTGCCGTCGGCGATGTCCTTGGCAGCGGCATCGAGACGACCCTTCTTCTCCTGCTTGGACTCGGGGCGGTACTTGTTGAGCAGCTTGAACAGGTTGGTGGCCGTGTTCTTGTCGAGAGTGTTGGCGAACTGAGCGATCGCGGGGGGCACCTTCAAGCGCTGGTTAAGGATGACCTTCTGGCGCTGGAGACGAACATACTCGGGCCACTTGGTGAAGCGCGAGAGGTCGCGGGTGGGCTGGATGTCCTGGCCGATACCGAAGTTGCGGGGGCGCTTCTCGAAGAGAGGGTTCTTGGGGGCCTTGGAAGCCTTGCCCTTGGAGTAAGGGGCAGCGGCGGGCTTCTTGGCAGATCCGGTCTTGGTGGCCTTGGGCTGTAAGAAGAAAAGAAAAAGAAGAACAAGAACACACAAAGACGAGTCGGAGACACGAGAAAGCGCGGGGGTCATTGAGACGAGTCAGCATCCTGTGCCATGTTTTGAACCACGGTGGGAAGCAAGACATTTGAAGCGGCATTCGGATAGCAAACAGACTCGGTGCTCTAAAAGAGGTGAAGGGCGGCTCAAGCCGCTCTCGAACCGAGAGCAGAAGGTTGACCTCGCACAAGTGAGATACTGTGCGAGCTGACCAGCGCTTCGTCGACGAGCGGCAAGAACAAAACACCCATCACCTCATCCCCTTGTTTGGTACCAAAGGTCAGGCGGACAAGTTGTGCTGCAAGGCGACATTGTGTTCTGCCGAGAGACGACTTTATCCACCGTTCCACGACCGAGCGACACCGCAATGCAAAGCGGGAGAGGTATGGAGAGGTTGCTGAAGTGCAGTGTGACTGGCTGTGCGTGCGTTGGCATGAGACGGCAACATCAACGAATGAGGACTGCCTCTCAATTCACGGTTGCTACCTTCCTCCTGCATCTCCAACTACCAGATTCCATCCGATGCTAAACATCGTTTCCACATCATCCTGCTCGTGCGATGCATTATGGTACGGGCCGCTGCGTCGAGTACAGCCAAGGCAGCATTGTCGTGTTACTGAGGCTGCCGCTGTTGGCAAGAACTGGTGGGGCGTCGATGCACCGCGTCATGCACTGGTGCTTATCCGAATGGCGGCTGATGCGAATGTCGTTGCTGTCATGTTGCTGAGATGCGTACCATTTTGGATGATATCAACTGTCTTGAGGGAGGAGGTGATGATGAGGAGCGGTAGAGAAGGCAGCGTCAGTGTCTCTGCTGTATCAATTGCGCGGAGCTGCTCAGTGTCACCAGATGGGCCGCCGCTCGAAGGACTGAATTTCGAGGCACACGAGCAGAGCCCGCAGAGACTGCCGTTCTGCGCGCTCTCGCCCATTTTTGCCGAAATTTAGGTGTGAAGCTCGGCCGAAGCTGTTGCAAGAACAGCACGTGACTAGACAGTCCACGGTTTAACACGTCAAGCTTGAAAAAGTATCAAGAAGGAGATCGCACCGATGGCACCCGAGCATCACCGATAACAGGCCCAGGAGGATGCTCGTCGCTTGCCTCGCGTTTCCTGGTTGCGTGGCCGAACCCTTCGACCACGCCACGCCGAATTGATGTTGCAGGAGCCTGCCTCACTGATATGCAAGGCTTCTGGTCGTTCTTGTGCAATCAGACACGTTGCTCTTCCTTGGCTGGCCACCGATAGGGACCTACCCCCGTTGTGCTCAATGTTGAAACATAGGATCAGGTTGCTCTCTCTTACCTTCAAGCAGAGGCCAGAGTGAAAATGACATGTGATACGATTGCTCACGATCAAACATGGTAGAATCAAATCACGGCTCCCCCAAAGGAAGCGCTTTCGGGCCGCAGGAATCGAGATGTTGGTTCTTCCTGATCCTCCCGTTGAGCGCTTCTTCTCACAAACTTGCGGCAGAGGTGCGCGCTTTGGGCATCGATCTTTCCCACCAGAAAAAGAAGAAAGTCGAAATCACAATTTGACAGACAAGGTGCCTTTGCTCCACTCTGGCATCGCTCTTTCAGGCCAATCACCGAGAAAACTCTCCTCCGACTGGCTCCGCCTGGCTGGAGAGGTGATCTGACGTTGGACTGTCTGTCGCCTTTTTCCACACTCGCTTGCGTGCAATCTCGGCCAACCACGTACCGGTCCGTTCATCAATCCATCCTTCAGTTGAACCTCCATCTCGTATCACCCATCTGACTCGTATCGTATCATCATGTTCGCTCGTCAGGCTCTTCGATCGGCTACGGCCTCTACGCCCCGTCTCTTCTCCACCTCGGCTGCTAACAACCGCTCCGTCGCGGTGCTCGGTGCCTCGGGCGGTATTGGACAGCCCCTCTCGCTGCTGCTCAAGCAGAACCCTCTCGTCTCGGACCTGCGCCTGTACGATGTCCGCCTCGCTCCCGGTGTCGCTGCCGACATTTCGCACGTCAACACTCCCTCGACCACCACCGGTTACCAGGCCGACCAGCTCGGAGAGGCGCTCAAGGACGTCGAGGTCATCGTCATCCCCGCCGGTGTGCCCCGTAAGCCCGGCATGACCCGTGACGACCTGTTCAACACCAACGCCTCGATCGTTCGCGACCTCGCCAAGAAGGCCGCCGAGGTGGCTCCCAAGGCTCACCTCCTGATCATCTCGAACCCTGTCAACTCGACCGTGCCCATTGTCGCCGAGGTGTTCAAGAAGGCCGGTGTGTACGACCCTAAGAAGCTCTACGGTGTCACCACCCTCGACGTGACCCGTGCTTCGACCTTCCTGTCCGGCATCTCGGGCAAGAAGCCCTCGGACACCATTGTCCCCGTCGTCGGTGGTCACTCGGGTGTCACCATTGTCCCCCTGCTCTCGCAGGCCAACGGCGGCGATGCCGTCGCCAAGGGCGAGCAGTACGAGAAGCTCGTCCACCGCATCCAGTTCGGCGGTGACGAGGTGGTCAAGGCCAAGGACGGTGCGGGTTCCGCCACCCTCTCCATGGCCTACGCCGCCGCCGTCTTCTCCGACGCCCTCCTCAAGGCGCTCAACGGCGAAAAGGGCATCAAGGAGTGCGCCTACGTCGAATCGCCCCTCTACAAGGACCAGGGCGCCACCTTCTTCGCCAGCCCCATCACCCTCGGCAAGGACGGCGTCGAGGAGATCCACCCCGTCGGCAAGGTTTCCGCCGAGGAGGAGAAGCTCCTCGAGGCGGCTGTCCCCGAACTCGCCAAGAACATCAAGAAGGGTGTCGAGTGGTACGCCGCTTCCCCTTGAACGATGAGCGAGGTTCAAGTGTAGAGCTTTTGATCTTCTCATCTCATTGTCAATGCCAAACAATCATGCCTGATCTCAATTGCGACTCGTGAGGACGCTGCGATCTCCTGTGAATGCCATCGTGACTTAAGATTGATTGCAAAGAGGGACCTGTAGGAAGACCGTGAGCGAGTCCTGGGAGACCAACGTTGCCATGCACGAAACAAGTTGTGGAGAGTCGAGGTATCACTCGTGCCCCTCGAGAGCCACATCGCCGCACGCCTGATCGAGCCCGTCCTGCGCCGGCTCGAACATGCCCTCGAAGGCGCCCTCGTCCCTCACCTCTCCACCAACAGCCTCCGCCAAATGCCCCTCGAACCCAAACTCTCCCTCCCCGACCGCGACACCATTGGCGCTAGCAGCAGCA
Source organism: Kalmanozyma brasiliensis GHG001 (assembly GCF_000497045.1). Lineage (NCBI taxonomy): Eukaryota > Fungi > Basidiomycota > Ustilaginomycetes > Ustilaginales > Kalmanozyma > Kalmanozyma brasiliensis. The sequence continues at coordinate 1,068,070 of NW_015961948.1, read as the reverse complement.
TTCGACAGTGCTGCAGCGGCGATGGCCAGTTCCGGGATCCCCTCGCCCACTCCCCCCTCTACATCCCTCTCCCTAGCCAAGCCCAATGCCGAACCCGGTACGAAACCAGGATCTGTCCTGGCGCGCTCCATGTACGCCTCGGCAAGCTCCTCCATCAAGTCGGCCTTGTCGAAGCAGTCCTCGTATGACAGGGCGTACTGTCGGAAGCCAGCGACGATGATGTCGATCTCGCTCCGTTGGAAGCGGATCAGCATGTGGGCTGCCAGCTCTAGGCTCTGCAGGGAGTTGCACGGGTCGAGGCGGAGGTACTGGTTGGTGCGAAGAATGTCGGTTAGGCCGGCGATGCGGAGGGCGCTGGCGAGCGCTTCTTCTTGGATCGTTGCCAGTGTTGTTTGCACCTGCTCCGGATCGGGTCGCTCGTCCTCCGGCACCGAGGAAGGATCAGGGACGACACGTCGCTTGAGTCGTTCCTGATGCAACGGCGAAGTGGCATCGCTTCGATCCGTCCCGTAGATGCCCATCTCGTCGATCAGTCGCCAGAGAATGATCCAGTTCGCATGGTAGTTGATGTCGCTCACGCAGGCGCTCACCGCGGCGATGTAGTCCCAGTGCGCAGGCCAGTGCGGCAACGGCACCCCGACCTTATCCAGGTGGACGTCGCGCCACGTCCGCAGCTGCGCCACGATCTGCACCACCGTATCCATGCGCACCCCCTCAACATAGCTGCGCGGCGCAAAGTACATCGCCGCGAGCGTGCGCTGGAAGATCAATGCGTCATAGACGCTGCCGTAGAACGAGTGGTACGAGTCGAGGCTGTTGAGCGGATGTGGTGCCGCGTTCTTGTTCTCGGCGTCGGCGGCGTGCGGATCGTTGTTGTACTGCTCCGGCGATAGGATGTGGTGACGCTGGAAATAGAGGGCTGCGACCGAGTCGGCCCAGCACGCGGACCACCAGACAAACATGATCTCGCCACGTAGCGCAGCGTCTTTGATCGCCATGACCTTTTCTTTGCAGTTGAGGCCCAGGTCGAGCAGATGCTTGATGGCGATGTAGAACCAATGTCCCGTAGTATACGATAATGAGCTTCGGTGTTTGGCTGTGATGGGCGTGCCAGCGAGGTTGACGTTGCCGTTGTAGTAGATCGACGGGTGCAGCAGCAGCGCCTCCATCAAGAAGCAGGCTTGGATGTTCTCGAGCGACGGGACTCTCGACACTCGTGAGCGATCCATGATGTCCTGCGCTCGCCATATGAGGTGCTCTCCGATCCGATTCCGGCCTCGCTCCCTCAACTCCTGCGGCACTGTCAAGATGGGCTGCTCGATTCCGCCTTTGACACCTGTGATCTGATTCGCCTTCTCCGTCTCCCCCTTGTTGAGCGCCATCGCTGCCTGGCTGTGCGCTTTCTTGAGCTCGCTCGAGCTCTCCTCGCGGTCCTGTGCGATGAGCGGATTCTCGCTGAACTTGGCACCCCACGCAATCACAAGAGCGAGGATGACGTCGGGTGGCGCCCCTCCCACCTCTGGACTGCGCTCGTAGTAGCGCTTGCGAAACAGTTGCGGGTTCAGCAGCGGGAAGCGAGCATGCACCACCGAGAAGAAGGTCTCGACCAGATCATTGACAAAGTCTTCCCTCCGTTGTCGGTCCAGCAGATGCAATTCCGCGCTCGTCGTCGCTGCGGGTTTTGGTCCTGGAAGGTACGAGGAGGGGACGATAGTGCGCGTCGTATAGCCGCTGGCTGATTGCGGTGCGTTCAGTGGAAGGCTCTGATATAGGTAGAGTTGGTTGTCGGTCGCCGCGTATTCGGTGTCTCTCTGGAAGAGAACATTCAATAGTCGATCTTGCGCTTGTACAGCTGCATCGACAATCTCTGGTGGCTCGGGCGCCGCCTTCTTCTCTTCTGGTGGCACATGAAGGGACGATCTTGGTCGCTTGGTTGGTCGCTTCGCCGACGAGGTGGCCCACTGTACGTAGAGTGTGGTGCAGTCGATGTTCTTGGCCTTGCAGTGGTTGCATCTCGCCTCGCCAGGGTCTCGGTTGCAGCGCACCTTGCGGCTCCGACAGGCGTCACATGCGCTATTCTGCTTCCGCGATGCCATCAAGATGGTCGTAGAGCCCTTGCTCGGCGATATTGGTGCTGAAGGTGGACCATTTTGGGATCGATAGGCCGAGTCGTCTACGTCGGTGAGATCGTGATTGCCGTTACTGCTCGAGTGGCCGATGGGGTACGACGGAGACGCTGATGGACTGGAGCTAGACGAGTCGTGTGTCCTTCCTTCTGGATCGTTCGCGTACGACATGGAAGGCGTCGGTGACCGCCGTGGTGATCGTGTCTCTTGCTGATCTCGTGTCGCTGCGTTGCTGTCTAAGCTAGGTAGATATGGCGGGACCTGTGCGTCGGATTGGCGTGACGACGCAATGTGGTGCTGTGTGTCTGATCGGTCGTGTGCCGACGAGCCATTCCCGTTCGAATAGCCTTGCTGGCTCGTGCCTGCGCCATTCGTTGCTGTGTCGGCCATAGCGTTGTATGCAGAATCGATGAGAGGCTTCGTCTCGGGGGTGTCGGCGTCCATCTCCCAGCGCTGTGAACGATGCTATGTTGTCGTCGACGTTCGCAGCTCCACAATGGTCACGAACACATCCGAGATCTTCGATGTGGGCGTGCGTTAATAAAGTTGCAGGGCCGATGTATTGCCGACCTCGCCGACGCTGAAGATGGCGAGGATGTCTCTCCGGACTGGCAGCCAACTGGCCTGGCCGAGCCGGCGTCGTCCCGGACGCAAGCGTGTAGTAGGAAGGTGGGTCGCGCGAACGCTGCGTGAGGCGGCACGCACTCAAGCTCTCAGCGGTGGCCGAGATGCGGGGTAGGGTGTTGGAGTATATTTGGGATGAAGAGCGGATCCGAGAGATGGTGAGCAGTTAGCCATGCGAGGGCAATCACGGAATGCACAAGCTCCATCCATTCCGGAAGATCCGCCCTGCAGCTCTCTCTGAATTCGAGGTCTTCTGACATTTTGTCTGATCTTACACTTTTGCCGATTTTTAGCGAGGGCTGCCGCCTTCAACGCGAGCTGCTCAAGGCATCACAACTCATCACGCTGGTCAGTAAGAGATGCGGAACATTCAATTGTGCTCACAGCAGTCCCAGCAATCGAGACAGCAGATATGAAAGTAATGTAAATATTAGAGATACCAGGGGATGCGCCGCCTAGCTGCCTGTGTCTGCGAGGGCCTTACTGCGCCCAACTCGACTCGTCTACCCAGCTCTCGTCTGCGCCTGCCGCTGCCGCTTGGCTGCCAGAGGCCTCTGGAGCCGCTCCTCTGCTCCTCGGTCTTCCGTATAGCTCGTCCGCAGCCTCTTGCTGGATCTTCTCCATGCGGGTTCGTTGCGCCCTCATAATGGGCGTGTCTCGCTCCGGATCGCCTGGCAGCGGCTTTGCGGCCATTTTGATGGCCACCTCCTTGACGTAGCCCCGCTTCATCGCCCTGCGAACGCGTGCAAGGAAGGCGTTGCGGGCCCGGCGTGCATCTGCCGTCGACATCCCCAGCGTCACCAACGACGAAGGCAGATCCGGAATGTACGTGTTGTCGGGAGCGGCAGCGCACTCGATGCTGATCTTCTTGAGCGGGTGCTGCGTCGGATCTTCGATCACGATGCCACGCTTCGAGGCACGACGAACACGGGCTAGGAAGGCGTTGCGGGCACGTCGCTCTGCTGCTCGACGCTCTGCCTCCTCTCCGCTCAGCTGAAGCTTGTGACGTCCACGTCGGCCCGGCCTGCGAGCTCCGTCCGTGGAAGCTTGACGCCGCTTCTTGCCGCCCTCCTGACCCTTGGCATCTGCCGCGGGCTCGTCTGAGTCGGACAGCTCCCTTCCCAACGAAGATGTGTCGTCGTCGTCCGATGTGAGCGCTTCCGCCGCTGTCCATCTTCGATCCTTGGTACCCCGCGCAGCTGTTGCGGCACGACCAAAGGCGCCTCCCGTCCGCTTGGCGCCGAACTTCTTCAGAATCGGCAGCCGCGCAACTAATCCACTCGCAGCCGCACGCGACGGCGTCGAATCGCCATTCGCTTGAGCGCTAGTGGCGGCAGACTGCGACGTGCCGGCTTCTTTTGATGCGTTTGAGGCTGAGGCTGTAAGCGCCTCTGACAGTGCGATGCTGGTTGCCGGCGCGATCGCTGGCTCACCCGCCAATCCAGACAGCGCAGAGACACGCGAGGTCGATGCAGCCTTTCTCCCCTTGGCCGAGGGATCGAGCACCGACTGTGCACTCGCATCGTCGTCGTTCGGCCCTCCGTTCGGTTGGACTCTCGTCGCATTTGCGTCCATCGAGCCTCCTGTGAGGGGTGCCGATGCAGACGAGGCGGTCTCGGCTGCCTCGCGAGCCGAGCGTTCTTGGCGCTTGAGGACCATCTTGTTGAGCAAATTGAGCGATGCCTGAGCTTGTTCACGCTTCCGCGAGCTTCGGCCGACTTTGGGGCTCAATAAGGCGGAGCTCGGCATGGCGGCTGCCGACAAGCGAGAAGCAGTCAGTAGCGGCGTCATAGCGCGCATACGGACTCGAGAGCCCGGTCCTGCCTTCCTCGTCTTGCCCTTGCCCTTGCCTCGACCCTTGGCCGTCTTGGTGCGCGAATTGGCCTTCATCTCGTCTGCGGCACCCTTGGGCACGGTCGCTTTCTTCCCACCGAGGATGCCTGAACAGTTGACCGCTCCACACAGACACGGCTCGGTCGGGACCTGCGCCGTCGGAGCTCCCGTGAGATTGTCACGAGGTTGGAAGGCAGCCCATCCGTAGTTGTACGTCAGCTCTTCGCCCGCCTCGATATCGCGATTCGCGAAGAGACCAATCTGAAACTCGGCTGAGAGTGCCTCATCTGTACCGCAGATGATGAATTTTTCGATGCGGCAATTGGGGTCGCAGGAGTGGTTGGCGAATCGAGTGATGTTGCCTTTGCGTCCACCGTCCAGCAGCTCTCCGGCGGCTGAGTCGTAGTCGAGCAGATAATAATTGCCAGTGGCCTTGTATTCTTCGGTCACTCGCTTACCTGCTTCGCTCAAGTCGATGACTTCACCCCTGTACTCGTCGATGAAGTCATCCTGCTTGATGGGCTCGAGCGTCTTCAGGCCAAATCCACGTCGTCCGTAATACGCCGTTGTGGTCTTAATGGAGGGTCGGCGACCAAGGCTGATGTTGGTGCAGTTGCTGGCGCTAGGACAGGTCTTAGGGTCGCAGATGAATTGAAGCATGCGGTTGATACAGTCCGCGCCACACCCGCTGCCCGGCTTGCAGCTGCACAGAGGTACTTCGCCCTGAAGCTTGGGGCGTGAGAAGTACTTGTTCTTGCTGATCAGGTGATAGCGCGGCGGCTTTCGCTTGGCGTTGACTTTGTCACGAAGCTGATCCTTGGACTGATGGATGGGGTACGGAAGGCAGAACTCGCGCTCCTCGGTGAGCAGCTTCGCTCCAAAGTGGATCGGCGTCGGCAGCACCGCATTCGGGAGTTCAGCCGCACGACGAGATGAGGTGGAAGCAACAGCATCTGCTTCGCCGGCGTAGAGTCCGACGACGTGGTACAGCTTTCCGTCTTTGTCCTGCTTGCTGGCGCGCTTCATTCTTTTGGCCCCCACTGCTTTCGAGCGTCGAGACAGTTGCGAGGGTTGAGCAGAGTCCATTGACATGTCGCTGGCGTCGCTCAGCTCGCTCAGATCATCGTCGAGCATGTCAATCGCGATCTTGCGCGAAGCCGGGCTAAGTGGGAAGGCCTGAGTCCGCGATGGGCCAGGAGATGCAGGGGCACTTTCGCTGCTAGCGCTTTGGATGACGCGCGGTGGCCTGCCCCGCTTGCGACGAGGGGTCTCGGGCTGTGCTACTGGAGTGGTGGACGAAGACTGGACGGTAGCGATTGCACCGGCTAACGGCGAGCTCCGTTTGCGAAGTCGGTCCGAGATGCCAGGTCCCCTCTGTTCCGCAACAGGGGTCGCTGGCGACTGCAGCGCAGGCGAAGCGATGATGGGGTGCTTCCTCGGACGGCCAGGACCTCGAGCAGGGGTTGCCGGTGACTGCGGCGCAGGTGGAACGACGATCGGATGCTTTCTTGGACGGCCAGGACCTCGCTTGACCGGGGGCGTAGAGACATCCCGTGCAGAGGCGTCAGCTGCAATGTTCGTAACGGCACCGGCTTTTGTGATTGTCGCCTTCACTTCTTCTCGAGGCTTCGCCGAAGAGGACGACAGTGCAGGGGCAGGCAATTGCTTGACCTCGGTCCGTCCCGCGGCGGCCGTCTCGGCCGTCTCGATACCTTGGGATCGTCTGCTCCGTCTAGGCTCACGATCCGATTCCTGCTGTGGGGCTAGGTCGGCTTTCGAGCTTGTTGGTGAGGCCGTCGGCTGAGAAGTAGAGGCTTGCGTCATAACCGGCAGCGACAGTCGAGAGCTGCGTCGAGCCGGAGTGGAAGCCGCCGAACTCTGCAACGGTGAGTTCGTCTGTATCTTTGGGATCGCAAGACCAGGGACGGGTGCAGACTTTCTAGGCCGACCTCGAGGCCTCTTTGCCGGTGGTGCCTCGAGCAATGGCTGAGTGTCTGGGACGGGCGCCGACTTTCGGGGCCTGCCCCGTGGTCTCTTTGCCGGTGGTGGTGCCTCGGGCGTTGAAGCCTTGCGTCGAAGTGGAGAAGCAAGCAGCTTGGCATCGAGTTCGTCTCGTCTCTGAAGCGCCTTCTGTACGCTCGACCCTGAAGAGACGATCCGAGCCGATCTGCGGCTTGGCGTGGGCGTCCGGGAGGACGAAGCGCCAGTGGCCTCTGAAGCGTCTTCCGAGTCCCGCGAAGGTGTCGATGCGAGCTGAGAACGATTGCGCTTGAGACGAGGCGTCTGTCTCGGGGAGTCGACAGAAGCTGTGCTCTTTTCGACAGCGGCATCCGCCTCGTCGCTGTCCGAGTCAACAGAGCTGAGCGAAGAAAGGCTCCCGTCCGAGATGGCATGAAGGTCGCTGTTCAACGACGTAGCGTAGGATCGGTCGAGGGTGGTAGACGAGCGGCTCTCGTCGTGCTGATTGGTCGCGTCAGACTGCGAATGCGGTAGGGGTTCCTGTGATACCGTCCTGGTCGTAGCAGGCACAGCGAAGCTGTCTTCGATCTCGACGTCATCGATGGTGTCGGTGTTGGATTCGGTGTCGGACAGCACGATGGGGTTGTCGTACGACGTGTCGGCATGCGCTGAGGAAGATGGAGCGGTCGGACTGTTCGTGCTCGATTTTGTCTGCAGTTCGCGGCGGTTTACCAGATGCCGCGACACCGGCCTTGCATAGATGATGGCAGTCGGTGCGACTGGTGATGAGCTCCTTTGGGCCGAGGTGCTTGCGTCTGGCATGGTGTGAGCTGACTCCATGATGAGCAGTGAGCAGAGGGGACGTCCTCGTCAGAGCCTATGTAGGCTGGCTGCCAAGGGTCGATGTGAGCCAATAGCGTAGAGCACGTAGCTGAGGTCGGGATCTAAGTGAGCGAGGGCGAGCAGCGATCAGGAATATGCGCTCGGTACGGGCGACGCCCGATGATTGCCGGAAAGATGATGTCGAAGCCTGCGAACGCTGTTTGACACCTTGTGCTACTGGCGAAGGTGCATACAGGCGATGCCGGAGACCGGACGAGGAGGACGAATGGCAATGGCGAAAAGGTCAGGCTGCCCCGCGTGAGTCTGCACCCTGAGACCAGAGGGTGTGAGTGTTGGTGGTCGAGTGTTTAACGTGAAGAAATAGAGTTTCTTAAGAAATTCAAAGAGCTGTGGGTGGGCGAGGCGGCGCGGGGCTTACAGTTGAAAAGCGTGTCGACGTGAATACGCAAATTTGCAGAAGGTATGGATTCGAGCTGCTGTTTGGAGGGTCGATGGAACGCGATAAGCGGCAACAATGCTCGAAGAAGCTCGTGATGGTGTGATGAGAGTGAGAGCGATCGAGGAGCAATGTAGGACGGGAGAAGGTAGTGGAAGGGAAGCAAGAAGGGAAGTGAAGGTCAAGTGGGTTGAAGCGGCGGGGAAAGAATGCGACGGATAACGATGGACGAGAAGCAAGGTGCAGAGAGGGAAGGGGGAAAGGGAGAGGCTGACTTTCGGCTGCGATGCGTGCGTGCGTGTGTGGACGGGCGGGCTCAGTTGATCGGAATGCAGGCAACGCCTTGCTCAGTGAGCCTGAGTAAGAAAGAGAGCGCGAGGCAGAGGGGGGTGAGAGCCGAAGAGAAAGCGCGTGCTGCTGCCGAATGAAATTGCACGCAAGCTCGGTCGAGCCAACCTCGCAGAGGGCTTGCTTCGGTTGACGACGTGAAGCGTGCCTAGCGAGCCAACTCGGGATCAATACGAGAGTAGGCTCAGCAAAGATGGCTGCAGGCTGCGTTCAAAGTCAATTTCCTAGACGCGAAAGATCGCGGCCCGTTATTCACGAATTTCAGAAAGGGATTCCCAATCGTCGCTCTTGCTCATGAGTAAGGTCACAATCGACGTTGATTCGGAGCCAGCTCGCTATGCTGGGAGATGCAGAGCTACGTACGACTCAATCAGGGCGGCTGACATCGGCAGCCAGGCCTTTTGGGCTTCCGGAGCTCATTGCCATACAGAAGTCGGTAAGATTAGGGCAAAGCTAAGGCGACAAGTCGACATCTTCTCGGCGCAGCTCAGCCAGCGTTTGCCCAGACTCTCTGAGCGCAGGTGAGGTCCTGAAGCCTGAAAGTGCGCGCGCGTGATGCTCAATGATGTCTGAGCAATCGGCTCTGCCGCAATCATCGAGTGTGACTGCGCTGAGTGCCTCAGACGGCAGCAAATCATAGCCTCCCGAACGTTCGAACGACCTCAGCCGCACAACCGGATCGCCTCTTCGCCATGCCCTCGTCTGGGACTACACGCTTTCGGACGGCTAGGGGCCACGGTGGAGCAGGCAGCAGATGAATACACCACTAGGGCAGAGAAGGCAAGGAAGGGACCGACAATTTGTATGGCTGACCACACACTCAATGAGTTGTGACAAAGCGAGACTATCTGCACCGCTCTCTGCCGCAATCCTAGCGCAACTGTTGTCAGGCGGCGGGCCAGCCGGAAGCGGTGCCGTGCGGTTCACATGTTTCGTGCATGCGATCGCCTCTTGCGCTTCGAACCTCTCCAGAGAACCTCAAAATCGAGGAAGTCGTATCGCCACACCCATTTTACAACGCATCCCTTCTTCCTCGACCTTCAGCTCACAGGTTTCGACATGGCCGACTCGAGCTGGTTCAAAAAGCGCTAAGCAACGCTGAGAGGTACAGATTCCATTCCAAGAAAAGATGCTGATGGCGAGTGCATGAAGACTCAGTTGACAGCAGCAGATTGATGCGAAGCGCCAAGCCCACCATTGCTGCCCGGTCCCACACCAAACTTTCGCTGGAAGTGGATGAGCTCGCGTGTCAGTTCCTCCATCAGGCGCATGCTCAACGGAAGCTGCTCTTCTGCTTTTGCGGGCGCACTTGCACCAGAAGCTTGCGTCTTCTCCTCCGCGTCGACCACATTCTCTTCCGTCCCTGCATCAGCATTAGCAGCGTCGCCGGCCTCCTTGACGTCGTCCTGCGTCACCTCGGCGACTTCGTCCGCGTCCTCCTCCATCTCCTCCATATACGGAGGCACGATTCCAAGCAGCTTCATGCGCTTCTCGCGCTCCACCGCTTCGATCTGGCTTCGCGTCACGTATTCACCGATGTTGCGCACTCGCTTTCGCATCTCGCCCATCGTCATGCGACGACTGGGGAATCGGACCTTGGTCGACGATCCAATGGACGACAGGACCTGGAACGGCGTTGGGAACGACGTGCTTGCCGGTGGAGATGGCACCGAGCTCGTCTGTCCGCTCGAACTGGCGGATCCCTTCTTTGTGCCGGATCCGCTCCCGTTCGCAGATCCATTGTCGGCGGCCGATGCAGTTGACTTGGACGCCTCCAAACGCGATCCGCTTGCGTGAGGAAGCAGATAGGCGAGGTGAGTGAGATGCTCGGGAAGCGTCCACTGCGCTGACGACGTCTGGTGTCCTCCGCGGCTGGAAGAACTGGGTTCGGGCGCAGGCGTGCCGATTTGGCTTCCATGATCCCTCGCAGCTGCTCGACGAGCATTCTCTGCTCGGCCCTTGCTTGGGCTTGGACTCGGCGAGTGAGAGGTGAGATTCGAAGTGGAACTGTTTCCGGTCTTTTGACCATTGGAAGGGATGGCTGCGCCATTGCGATCCTTGTTGCGATACGTGTACTGGTTGGGATGGCGAGGCTTGGACGAGGTCGACTCGGCCGCAGCCGAAGCTTCGCGCACCGTGTACTGGTTATTGCCCTTCTTCTTCTTGTGGCTTCTGTCTCGCGACATCGAGGTGGAATGATCCACAACGCCGGACGACTCGTCCTCGTCCATCTCGGCGTCACCGTCGTGGTCTTGGCCTGGTCCCGCGCTCATGCGACGTCGCTTGGTTGCGTCGGAAGCAGCGTCTGCATGATGATCGGGAGCTTCAGGCGTATCTGCATTGCCGTCGCCGAACTCGTCAGGAACACCTCGCTTGCGTTTCTTGCCACCTTTTCGGTCCTCTGTGCCGTCCCATACTTCGCCATCAGCGAGAAGGCCAGGCGGAAGCGGCTCCCAGCCGCCGTATGCAGAATCGCGGCTGTTCATCGTGCTTCGTCTCTTGGGGCTCTTGGGCACCTCCTTTGAAGAGTCGCCGCCACGAGAATTGTGACTGCCTTTCCTGTCCCGCGAGCCGTAGTTGGCAGCGTCGGCGGCCTGCTGCCTGCGTGCGTTCTCTTGCGCCAGCATCGCGATGGCTTCCTTGGCTTCCTTGAGCTCCCTCGCCGAGTACTTGGCGCCACCTTTGCCCGTGCCTTTCTTCGACGACTTTGGCAGCAAGCCCAGCGAGCGCAAAAGCGGGATATGAAGCTCTGGATGACACTGCTCGCAAAAGTAGACATCTGGGCAGTCCTCCTCGACCTGCATGCCCATGCAAACGCAGTGCTGCCAGCACTTGCAAGTCTCGCACTGGATCATGAGACCGACGTTCTCGTCAGAGCTACCGCAGACACATCGCGTGACACCTTCATCCCCCAGTTCCTCGTCGTCCAGCTCGCCGTCTTGTTCGTCGGCGTCCCCGTGATTGGCTTCGCCTTCGTCGTCATCGAAGTCGTTCACTGCATAATGCTGCTTTGAATCGTCTGCAGATTCGCCTTCGGGAGCGAGTGCTTCCTCTTCCACAGCCTCGGGCTTTGTGTCTGACTGCGGCTCAGCAGGCACCTCTTCCGGTGCTACTGCGCCTTTTACTTCGTGCGCGTTATCCTCTGCGGGCTCAGCAGGAGCGTCGGCATCGCCGCCATCTGCCTTTGCTGCTGCATCGGATGCGTCGTCTCCGGTAGAGCCTGCGCCATCTTGCAGCGACGTCACTTCAGAGTCGGGCTCTGTCTTTGGAACGCGCGCCTTCGGATCTGGTGAAGCGCCTGGGCCGCGACGAGAGCGACGAGGTCCCACGACGTCGTCCTCGGCGCCGTCTCCAAAGGAGCTCAGGCCTGATTGAGCAAGCTCTTTACTAGTCGAGGCGGTCTTGTGGTGAGAGCTGTCAGAAGAGTCAATGTTGGCATCGGCGTCAGCTAGAGCTGCGGTTGCAGCGTCGTTGGTCTTGTCGGTGGAGCTGGAAGCCTCGGTGGTGATGTCGTCCTTGGCAACCTGCTGCTCTTCGCTACTGCGCTTGGAGGTGCTTGCCTTGCCGCGGGAGCTTCTGCTGCCCTTCTTGGACTTGCTCGGAGACTTTTTGGAGGGCGAGATGTTGGCAGGCTTTTCATCGGACTCCGAAGATCGCCGTGAGGCTGCGTCCTCTTGAGCAGCGTCCGTGACCGACTTGGTGGTGGCAGAGTCAGTTGTGTCCGGCTGTATTGTTGCATTCTCCGATGCACTAGTCATTATCTCGGCGTTCACTTCCGCGTCAGCAGCAGCAGCGACGTTGTCAGAGCCGGGAGCAGACGCGGCTGCGGATGTCAAGTCTGATGTGGCTGGATCGGACTCGGTGTGGCCGGTCTTGCTGGCTTTGCCCGCCATGCTGACTACCTGCGATGAATGAGGAGGCGAGTGTGGCGGTTGATGGATGAGGAGGAGAGAGTGAAAACGCCTCTGTTGGCGAGAAGGCTAGCTGTTGTGGTCGTCCTGCAGTGCTTCGTGGCAGAGGCAAGTGGAGCGCGTGGACGGCAGCAAGCAAACCCGCGGCGTCGGGGTGAGCTCGAACGCAGTGCCTGGATCGAGGCGTGCCGGGTCTGAAGCGGTTGAGGTAGGGGTGCTGCGTCACGAATGGGGAAAGAGAGCTGGTTGGAAGTGGTGATGATGGTAATGGAAGAGCATTGCTGAGTCCGAGATGGCTGAGCAGGCGAGAAGTAGGCGGAACAGCAAGCAAACGAGCGAGGAGAGAGACCTCTTTTGAGAAATCTCAGGTGCAGCAGCTGCATCCGCTTGTGGACCCGCTCTGTCGCTCTGGATCGTTCACTCGACTGGTTGAAATTCTCAACGGAAGCAAAGCCAAACCGCGTTGGCCTGACCGCCGTCTGCAAGAAGCGACATCCACTCACTACCTCCGCCTCGACGCGGCCAAGATTTTCTGTTGAGTACTTATGCTAGTCTAACATCAGCCTGTTTTTTCAACGCTCACCAGAAGCTGGTCAACGATGTATGGTCAGCCGCACACGCAAAGCACACAGCAAAGGCACACAGCGAAGAACACAGAAGCAAGAGACTGAAGTTGCGAGAAGGCAATACGGGGTACGACATCTACTCCTTCCACGCACCCTTGTCGAGACGGGCGACGGTGTCAAAGTAGACGGAAGCCTGGAAGGCGAGCGCCTGGTCGCTGCCCACCTGTCTGCGGGTGAACTCGGCCTCTTCGTGACCAATAACGATGGGCTTGGTGCCACGAGCGGCGGCAGCAGGCTCGGAGAGGAGCATCACCTGGCAGTGCTTCTCGAGCATGATAAAGTAGCCGACGGCGGCCTCGATCGAGGTGCCCGCCGAGAGGATGCCGTGGTTCTGCAGGATGAGAGCGCGGTTCTTGTCGCCAAGCGCGCGGGCGATGTTGTCTCCTTCCTCGTCAGCGAGCACGACACCGCCAAAGTTCTCGTACAGCGCACACTGGTTGTAGAAGGCGCAGCTGTCCTGAGTAGTGATCTCGACTGTAAGCCGTGATGATCAGATTGGAATGGGAAGTCAGCAAAATGGCGCTCTTGACCGACATGGGATGGTCCCTGGTCGCCTTTGCGTGGTGCAAAACTTACTGTTCCTGCCGAGAGTGGCGAAGGCCTTTCCATACATCGAGTGCGAGTGGCAAGCAGCGTCGAGGTCGGGTCGAGCCGTGTGAATGGCGTGGTGGATGGCGAAAGCAGCCTGGTTGTACAGCATCCTTTCGGGACGACCACCGTCGACAATGCTGCCATCAGGACCGATGAGCAGCAGATCCGAGACGGTCATGAAGCGGAAGGGAATGCCGAAGGGGTTGACCCAAAAGTGGTCCTTGAGGATGGGGTCGCGGAACGTCAGGTGTCCGGCGACACCCTCTTCGAATCCGAGCATGCCGAACACACGGAAGGCCTGAGCAAGCCTCTCCTTGCGACCGCGTCGCTCGTCTTCGGGAGTGTCGTAGGTGACGGGCTGCAGCAAAGGTGCATGGAGACTCAAGTCAGTACAATCTCCTCGCTGTCGCGCTGGCGGGCTAGTATGGACTTACCTTGGGAAATTTGAACTTGGGAGCCCCCTTCTGCACCTCCTTGGCGGCAGGCTCAGAAGCAGGGACGTTGTCAGTGGCAGTGGGAGGCGACATGTTGGTTGGGTTGTACGAGTTGTGGTTCGATGATGAGGAGGAGGTAATGGTCAGAAGGAAAGCTACGTGTCGTTATGCGGGGTGGCGCTTAAAGCGGAGCAGGGTCTCAAGTCCTGAATGCACGGTCGCTTTGAGAGCTTTACCCACCCGGCTTCCTTCAGCCGACACAAGTTCTCGGTTGACAAGCTTGGCAATCGCATCATTTTGGTGGGGTTTCGAGGCAGGCTGTGATGTAAGGGCTGCAATTGTGCATTCGAAAGGTGGGAAAAAAGAGGCTTTGGTCAAGCGGCGGTGGAAGGCTCGGCTGCAAGCAACCGAAGATACCGGGTGCATGCCTTTCTGTGCCTACACGAAGAAAGAGGCACAGAACATGCTTTGAGCAGAAGGGTCTTTTGTCTCTGCGAGAGAGAGAGTGCGGGGAAGTTCAAGCTGAGTGGCGAATCGCCCAAGTTGAATTGTAAATCCGAGCATTTGAAATTCCAGCCTGTCCAAACTCTAAAGCTTCAAGTCGAACCGGAATTGGCCAGCTCGCCGCTCAAGACGCCGACACCTTCAGGGTCTCGTCAAGCTGTGACGACGCTTCTCGGTTGTCAATAAAAAGTGAGCTTCGCAGTCATTTCTTGAGGACAGTTCCAGCATCTGACGCACTCACGACGGCCTGCACAACGTCTCCCACGCCTATCACGATCGCAACGACGACGAGTGACGTGGCGGCTGTCTCTGACGTACCAAGATGCCGCTCGTGATCCCAGACTCGAGTCAGATCCCCACCGTTGTGGGAGACTATGCGAGCGTCACCACCGAGGCGCTCCGTGGGCTCAACGCAGACACGCTCGTTCATGAGATCAAGCGACTCCAGGACAGCGTCTCACGCCTTGAAGACTCGAACCGCCAAATCGAACAATTTGTTCACGAGTCCGGCAACGATCTCAGCGACAATGACCGCAAAGAGATGAACAACGCCTGCAGCGACAACGACGGCACCATCTCAAAGCAGAACGACGTCGTCGAAAAGCTGTTCGATGTGCTGCAAGAGAAGACGGGCAACGATACGCAAGCCCACTATGGCCTCACTCGTCCATCCGAGGCGGTGGGGACCGCCGCACAGCCGACTTCAACCCCGACTCCGATGCAGGAGGACTCCGAAGGCGTCTTTCTCTGATGCACTCGAGCCAAGTCACTTCATGAACTAATCGTTTGGACGGCGGCACCAAGGCGAATAACGTGGTTTCATCAACTAAGCTGCAATTCGAAACGCACAGCAAATGCATCGATCAAAGACTGCATCCTCCTCAGATCCACTCGCCCGACAACGCCTCGACCTCGACGTCCTTGCTGGACAGTGCAAGCTCCTTGAGGATCGCATCATCAGACAGCTTGTTGCTGTCCTCCTTGGCCAGCTTTGCCAGCGCTGTGCCAGGAAAATGCGCAGAAAAGAAGAGCAACGGTCAGCGCGATCAGTCGATCCAATTTTGGGGACAGCCGAGTGAACATTTGGCCGCAGACACCACTCACCTTCGCTCTGTTCGTCACCGAGACCCTTGGATCCATCGTCCTCCTCTTGATCTCGCTTGATTAGCAAAAGCTCGACACCTTGACGGTCGAGCAGGGCGGGCTCTTCCGGTCGCGCGTACCGATTGCCATTCTTGTTGACGTCCCCGCCAAAGTTCTCCTGCAGCTCTTCCTTGGTCAGAATAGCCCTCTTGTCCTCCGGAAGCCCGGCTGCTGGCGCGTTGGGTCCCGTCGGCGCGAGGGTCGGGTTCCGCATCTGCATTAACACCGACGACGCGGGATGCAGTCCGAGCTCCTCCTGTACTTGACCAAAGTCTTTCTCGCTCGGGTGCGATAGGTGGTACGTGATTCGCACCTCGCGCGAGGATGGCGGATCCGTCGTCTTGATGCTCAGCGCATAGTGACCTCGTCCTGCTGGTCGAGCGGCCGGCTTGAGCCGCTCGCCTTGATAAAGAGGGACGAGGTGATTGATGGTCAGTATACATATAATTCTCGTAGTCGGCATGAGCTCTTCCCTTGATGATGCCACGGATCTCAACAGCGTGATCTTACCTCGTGTCTTGGTAGAGTACCGCTCTGCTCCCATCCCCTCCGCAACAGCCTTGAGATCTGCGCCGATATCGGCTACAGTCGCCCAGATCGCCTCGCTGTGGCGGCCACCGATACCACCTGGCTCCTGTCCAGCCTTCAATGCGGCTTCAGGGCTTGGCATGCGTTTCTTGCCGAGTGAGACAAGGCGATACGCTGTAGGATTGGGTGGCTCCCTCTTATCGCCTTGCTCCTTTGAAGCATCGGAAGCTGGTGCCGTCTCGGACTCGCTCGCTCTTGGTACGAGCAGCATGAAGGTGTTCTGCACGTCATCTAGAGACTCGGTGCTCTTCGAATCGGCCTTGTCCGCCGATTGCACCTTGGGTCGGTAGAAGAAGTAGACGAGTCCCTTTTCGCTAACGTGCCAGGGCACTTCCTTCTTGCCGTCAGAATTACCTTCGTTGATCTCAATGTCATCGCCTTTGAGCGTATTGTCGGCCTTGCTTTGACTGCCAGAGAGCGTGGTCGGCGCTGATGCATTCGTGTCGGTGTCCTTCTGGGCCTTTGCGTTGTCGTCATCTTGGTTGGCGGAATCGTCCGTCTTGCGGCTCTTGGCACGATCATCGTTGTCTGCGTTGTCAGCGCTTTCGTTTGCGGGAGCTTTGCGCTTGTCGCCGGCAGCGATCTGCTCCTCTGATGAGTCCCCGCTCTTTGCAGAAGAGTCTTGCTCCTTCCTTTCGTCAAGTCGAGTTTGTCGCAGCGTCATCGTGGGCGTCGGTTTTCTTCGGGTTCAGAGACCGATGGACAATATAGCAAGGAGATGACTACGACCGCTGCGGCCGTGAGAGTAGCGGCTTCGCGGAATTGGAGGTGGGATGAGGTCAAGAGGGAAGCGATTGCGCAGCAAACGAGCTGTCACACCTTTGAGGCGAGCCGAGCGGTCGAATGTGTCAGCTTCCTACACGATCTCGGCTCCAATTTGCGGGGGTGGAGGTGTTGGGCGCCGTGACGTGATCATCAGAAGAAAGACCCTCTTCGCCAAATTTTTTGCGCGTAGCCGATGCCTAGGCCCTGTCTACATTCGCGCCGACGCGAAGATGGCACGCCTGATTCACCATGCAGGTCTGCAATGTGAGTAGTGGTGACTGGCTAGCGTCTGCCTAGTCAGTGTCAGACATTTCGACCATGCGGCACGTTTGTTAGACAAAGATCGGAATTGTCGGCGTGCTCAGTCACGTTTCGCCGGAAGAAAACGACCGTGTGGTCACAACAGCCGATCTCTGGCTTGATCCATGCGAAGCCAGTCATCGTTCGAGATCAAGCCTTGGCCGCCTGGATGGCGAATTCTGCTAGCTCACTCTTCCTCTAGTGGGTCGTCGCTGGCTTGGCCCAACTGCAACAATTCTGAAGATTGCCCAGCCTCGTTTCCACGCCATGCCCCTGATGGACCTCGCTTCCATCAGAACAGTCAGCCTCGATAGGCCGTCACGCGAATCGCCAGTCCGTAGGCTGCTCATAGGCTGCCACAAGGCTAGCAAAAGAGTGATTCACAGATAGGTGATTGAATCGCTGCTTGGAGGCGAGCCAATCCTTTCCGCTCTGGACGACAAGAATAGACGGTGCTGGGCTGGAGGGTCTCGCATTCATCTGAGGCCGCAGACTTGCTATAAGAACCCTGCCTTTGCTGTCCACCTCCTTCCACAACTTCTCACCCTCTCCCCCATCTGTCCCGTTGCAGCAAAGATGCTGTCCTCTTCCTTTTCTGCTTCTCTGGCTCTGGCGCTGGGATGTGCGTCCCTCCTGACCTTTTCATCAGCGGCACCTAGCCCCCTCAAGCGGAACCAGCCCAATATTGTGCCGCCTGCGCAGTTGGGTGCTGGAGGTGATCCTCGCAATGCCGGCTGGAACATCTCCCAGGGCTACCAGCCCAACTCATCCTACTTCGTCGAGAAGCCGACTTACCAGGTCTTCTCCAACTTCGACTTCCAGTCGATCGCTCTCGCCTTGCACCAAGAGTATATCGAGCTCGACCTGTTCAACTATGGGCTGGTCAAGTTCTCGGACGCTGACTACGATGCGGCTGGTATCGATGCGGAGGATCGCCATCTGATTCGTCATTTTGCTCAGCAGGAGATCGGCCATGCTGTCGCCTTGTCAAACATGCTGGGCCCCAACGCTCCCAAAATGTGCTCGTACCGCTACGACTTCCAGACGGTACCCGAGTTCATCGACTTCAGCCAGAGACTCACCAAGTGGGGCGAGTCCGGTGTCTATGGCTTCCTCAACCTGCTCGACAACCGAGCTAGTGCTCAGATCTTGCTGCAGTCCATCACCACCGAGGCTCGTCAGCAGTTTGCCTTCCGCCAATTTGAAGGACTGTTCCCCGTGCCGGAGTGGTTCGAGACGGGCATTCCTCAGTCCTGGGCCTGGACTTTGCTGAGTCCTTGGATCGTCTCTTGTCCCAAAGAGAACAAGCCCATCGCCTTTGAGATCTATCCCGCTCTCAACTGGACAAACCAGCCGGATGCCATCGCGGCTGGACAGGCAGCTGGAGGACCATCGATCTCGAACAACGTGACCGCTCTGACCTCAGAAGGTCAGGAGAACACGTTCCAGTGGGACTATCCCGGCAAGACGCAAGGCCCTTACCAGCAGACGACCACGACGCACACTTCGGGCGTACCCAAGTTTGCTGCTTACGTCTCGCAGTTCAATGTCACCTACGCACCTCTCTACGACGTCGACATGGATGCACGCACTGCCAAAGCTAGGCAGCCCGGCGGCAAGGTGTACCCCGAAGGCCCGTCGCTGATCAACAGCACGATCTTTGTGGCTCTCACATCGAACGATGCTCATTACACACCTGCGAACTTGACCCTCATTAACAATCACGTTGTCGCAGGTCCTGCCATCTACCAGGCAGGATAGAGATGGTGGTTCGGTCCAAGGAGGTGTGGTCGGATGACAATTTCCTCCGGAGACCGCCATCTCCTCCAATTTCCTCCCTCTACCTCCTTCCTGTCTTGAACTTCACTACGACATTCTGTCGCAAGTTTCCCAGGACAATGCACAATTCTCGAGCCCAGTTGATACGTAGTGATGGATCGATCTCTGGATTGTGTATGAGCTGTCTTGCAAACCCTGCTGCGGGGAGTCAACATGCGAACGAGCTCAATTTGACGTGTCGAATTCAGATTCCGACGAAGCGAGAGGGCACGCGGGCCGCTCCGCACCCTCTTGAAATTCCACTCTTGAGCGTGGCTTGACGTGGCTTGAGCGTCAAAAGAGGCTGCGCTGCGCTTTGACGCAAGTCAGACCCTGAGGTGTTGGTTGCGCAGACTCAGCTCAGCCCAACCACCTCCTTTTCCTTGACGGTCATCCATCATCTCCACAGCTCTTCGTCACCGCTCGCCATCCTAGCTCGCTCGACCGTATACATTTTCTGAGGACGAAGATGAGCGCTCAGGCAGGAGCAAGCGCAGCATCGGCACAGCCACACCACGGTCGCCAGAAAAAGAACTCGATTGGCAGCTGGTTCTCTAAGAAGTTTGGACGGAGACCGAGCGATGCAGCTCATGCCTCTGATGGTACTTCGGCGAACGGCTCAGCTGGCGTAGGCGGAACGCTACCTGCAAGAAAGGGAGCATCAAAAGTCGATGATCGAAGCAAGTCGTCGACACTGCCCAAGCTCAACGGCGGTGCTCAGCGTGCGGGCGTGACAGGTCAGCAGCCGCAGTTCGCCTCGGCCTTCAGCTCGGATCAGGCAAACGGCCTCGCCAGTACGCTTGCTGTGCCCGGCCAGAGCGTCGCTGCACAGGGCAGCTTGACGCCTCCTCCGCAGCTGGACGGTATCCCAAGTCAGGAGCCGCTCGGCGCGATCGATCTGCCCCGGTCGCCTCGTCCAGACACTGCGGCCATCTCAAGTCAGCAAGATCCCGGTGCCCTCTCCTCGAACACCTTTGCTCATGACAAGGCGCTCGCATCACCTCCTTCGACTGTCAATGACCCCGTTTTGCCTTCGAGCGCGGTTCCGAACTCCAGCGCAGACGGTGCTGCCGCTCCTACCCCAAACGCCATCATCTCCAACGCACCGACCGCTCCCACGAACGACTTCGAGCCAGACACGGACGACGCCAGCAGTCTGGCCGGTCGTGACTCCATTGGCAACCGCACCTTGGACACGACCAAGAGCCGCGCCAGCACTAAGCCTACCACGCTCATGAGTCTCGACACCCGCGAGCCTACGATCCTTCCCACCACCCACATCGCTCAGCCGCGCCAGGGCAGCGGCGATGACTCCTTTGGTACCTCGCAGCGTCGCACCACTGCGCCTCGCGACGGCGTCACGACCCAGATCGCATCCGATAGCGGGTCTCGCAGCGTCAGTGGGCAGACTGGCAACACCAGCAGCATCGCCGGCGAGCATGGGCCCGCCTTCATCAACGTACCTTCCCACACCAGACCGCATCCCAACAACAACCCACACCCGTCTGGAATTCCCGCCGACAACGCCAGTGTGTTGACTCTCGCCTCCTCCAATGCCGGCATGAGTCTTGGGGGGGCCAGCCGGAGTCACCATCACGCGCCTAGCCTGGGTGGAGCAAGGAGCATCGGCGGCAGTCTCATGGGCGACCGTCGCAACAGCAGCGACACCTACGCTTCCCTGATGGCTTTGCCTCCGCTCAGCCGGCGTGGCAGCGACTCGTCCTCGCGAACGCGCGACTCGATCGCGGCCAGCGCGACCGGCCAGAACTCGCACCAGGCCATGTACGGTGCAGGTACCTCTGCTGGACCGGGCGCCCCCTCGGACCGCCTCAGCCTGCACCGCACGCCTTCTCAAAAGACGGTCGCTACACAATTGTCCATTCCGCTCTCAGCATCGGCATCCAATGCGGCCCTCCAGGCGTACGCCAAGAGCGAGCACACTGCGAATGGCAGCCAGCCCCACCTCGGCGGCTCTCAACAGGCACATGGCAGCACTGAACCTGCCACGCCCGTGATTGGCTCGGAAGCAGGTCACTCGGTGAACGCGCCCGAGAAGCCGCTAGAGGCATCGACAAGTACAGAAGTGATCGATTCGCAGTTGACGGCGCAACCGGCTGATGATGCGCTGCTCAAGGCTCAGGCGAGCAATCTTGCCGCGACTGAGCACGATGAGACGCTGAACGCGGCTGCTGAGCGGACGGAGCAGGTGGGAGAGGATGCGGTGGCGACGAAGAAGCATGGAGAGCTTGATGTGCCCGGTGGTCCGCCCGTTGCGTGAGGAGGTCCAGATGACACGATCGGGTGAGAGTCTCCACCGCAGTCGTTCTTTGTCAGTCGTCTCGCTCGCTGCTTCAATTACAGTCGTTCTTTCCATCGAACGTCCCAAGTCGACGGTTGATCAGACATCGGCATTGAACTTGGATGACAGGCCTCACAAGCTGATGCTGAGATGAGAAGTTGCAATGCGAGCATGCTAAAAGTACAGACTGGCAGCAAAGACGATGTCCCTCCTGATGAGACTCTGGCAGACCTGAATCTTGTCACCCAGATCGCGGTCGCCGATGACCCTTGCGGCGTCGCGAATCTCACGACACGTCTCATCGAGTCGGGTGATGACCCTGACGATGCTACCCTCTTGAATATCGGTCATCCCGGCGATGGTTTGGAAATCCGTTCCTTTCGCCCATTCGTACACCACGTTGACCAACGCCGTCTTTTGGGGCAAGGCAAAGTCTTCGCTCGCCAAGCTATTCGCCAATTGAACCGCCGAGACTCTTTCTGCGATACCGACGATCTTTGCGTACCCCTCCGCGAGCGCACCGGTCAATTCCGGGATATCCTCCGTCTTCTCCTGCGCCAGGAAGATCGACAGAAGCGCCACGAGTTCCTCGGGCGCATAGTCGGTGAGGATGTTTTCCAAAATCAGCTCGGTCAGCACCAGCTCGTTGGCACTGTTCACCTCGCACGCGACGCGTCCTTTGAGCAGCACCGATTCGGTCAGCGGATCGATGTACCGGAGCGTTTTCAGAACGGATACGCGCTGATGGTAGTCCGGCAGCAGTTCGAGGTTTTCATCGCTCGACAGACGGATTGTCGCCTCCAAGGATCGGGTGATCGATTTGTAGGAGCAAACCAGGGCGTAATCGGATGAGAAGGAGGCGGTGGTGAGGAGGGAGGTGTGTTGCGAGGCTTTGAGGGCGTAGGAATCGCGCGAACGGAGAGCTTCTTGGAAATCCAATCTGCGGAGCTTCCAGTCGACCTCGCGAGCGGGAGAGGTGAGGAAGGTGTCGCGCAGAGGGACGAGGAGCGACAGGGCGCGATTCATGGCGCTGATTCGATGCGCCGTGATCAGGGGGATGTCGAGTTTGATCGTTTGGTCCGTGATGAGGGCGATGCTCGAGAGGGGTACTTCGCGAAGGTCGTACACCAGTTCCGCTTCCACTGGCTGTACCTGGGGTGGCCAGAGAGGTGGCACACCCGCACCGTCGGGATCGGCACGGTCGAGATCGCCTCTCTTCCGTTCCGTTGTAACTGCCGCGAGAACCAGAAACTCCGCCGCGCCCACCTGACGAACCATGACGCCAACGTCAAAGTCAAAATGTCCATCCCGCAGCAACACCACTCTGCCGGAACCGAACACCTTGGCCCCCTGCGGATGCGACAACGCCAGCTCAAACACCGACTGGTTGCTGCTCACCACCGCCGCGCACAGGTCGTACAGCGTCGCCAGCTGCTCGTCCCTCTCCGGCGGGCTCGGGCGGGGTGCTTTAGCTAACTTCCTCTCCAGCTCCTGCGCCTTCCTCTGTTGATCCGGGAGCATCTTCTGCGCTGCATTCTCGGAAAAGCTGCGCTTGATCATCTCCTCCACCTTCAACGCTTCGACGCGGAGGAGGTTGAGGATCATATTGTACGTCAATCGGAACTGGGACGAGAGCTTGGTGGGTTGGCCGAGGAGCATTTTGTGCAATACCGCTGTTTCGGGGAGCTGGTCGGCGGCGTTGATGATGACGACTCCGGTTGGGTCGAGGCCACGACGACCTGCTCGACCGGACATCTGGGTGTATTCGCCCGGCAGGAGCTCTCGGAATCCGTGCCCGTCGTGCTTGCGTATCGAAGAAAATACGACACTGCGAGCAGGCATGTTGACGCCCATAGCGAAAGTTTCAGTAGCGAACAGGACTTTGACGAGACCACGCTGGAAGAGGAGTTCGACGATCTCTTTTACGATCGGAAGGAGGCCACCGTGATGCACGCCGATACCGCGGCCGAGTAGGTCCCGCATCCGCTTGATCTGCGGTAGATCCTTGTCGCTGCCCTTGAGACGCGTCAGGGACTTCTCGATGAGAATGTGCACCTCGGACTTGGCAGCGGCGCTGTTGAGGTCGGTGTTGGGCATGCTAGTTGCGTACTCTTCGCATCGTTTTTTGGAAAAGACGAAGACGACGCAGGGGAGGAGGTTGTGTGCGCGAAGATGACCGACGAGGTGAATCCAGAGGTTCTTGTCGAGACCGGTGCGGACGGTGCCACCGCCCATCACGGCGGCGCCACGACCAGCTGCACCGCCACGACCCCCACGAGCGCCACGGGCGGGGACCATGCCGCGACCCCGAGAGTTGGATCCGGCAGCACCTCCGCCGCGGCCACCACGAGCGGCAGTGCCCGTAGCGACAGCATTGGCTTCGCGCTCCTTATCCTGCTTGCGTCGCAGCGCTTCGCCAGCCTCCTTGATCCCGTTGCCCAAGAACTGCGCGCGCGCATCGACGATCTTGAACATCTCCTTTCCAGCGTACAGGAAATGCTCGAGCGGAACAGGACGCTTCGGCGTGCTGATGACGTAGATGTCTTTCTTCTTCGTGCGCCCGACCCAATCTGCAAATTCCTTGGTGTTGGGCACCGTCGCCGAGAGCAGAATGAGATTGATATGCTGCGGACACAGGATGATGACTTCTTCCCAGACAACGCCGCGCTCCTGATCATTGACGTAGTGGACCTCGTCGAAGATGACGAATTCGACATCACGGATCAGGTCCGCGCCGCGATAGAGCATCGAGCGCAGAATCTCGGTCGTCATGATGAGACAGGGGGCTTCGGGGTTGATCTGCACATCGCCGGTGAGGATCCCGACGTTGGCCGCGCCAAAGGTCTGCTTGAAGTCGCGGTACTTTTGGTTGGAAAGGGCTTTGATGGGGGACGTGTAGATGCAGCGCGTCATGTGTTTTTGTGCGAGGGCGATGGCGTATTCGGCGACAACGGTTTTACCGGCGGAGGTGTGTGCGGCGACGAAGACGGAGTCGCCTTGTTCGAGGTGGTAGACGGCTTCCTTTTGGAATGTGTCGAGCTCGAATGGGAAGGAATGCGCCATCTGAGGAACGAGCTCGTGGAAGTTGGAGAGCTTTTGATTGACGTCGATGACGTGCGCCCAGTCGCGCTTCGCTTCAATCTTGGCGGTGCGGCGGGCGCGCGCGAGGGGCTGAGGTCGCTCGACGGGTAGCAGCTCGTCCAGCTCGGCGTCGTGAGCGCTGAGAGAGGAGTGATTGGGGACGTCGCCGTTGGTCTTGGAGCTGCGAACAGCAGAAGCGCGATCCTGTTCGATGGGTCGGTAGACAGGGATCGGCGCCATACCTTGACCCACGTCAATGGCTTGTGATGCGTCCCTGAGATTGATCGAGGCACCTTCGGCATCCTCGTCGTCGTCAAGCACCTCCTCGCTGGGATCGATGAAACCTCTGCTCAGCCCGGGCGCTTTCGAGCGCAGACCTCTCCCGGAGCTCAACGTCTCCTCCATATCGGCGACTTGCGATCGTATTGTCTCCGACAGGTCCTCATCGTCCCCTTCGGTACCATCTGCATCCTTCATGACCTCATTCTCCAATCCGCCGGGTGCGAACGGGACGTATGCAGACTTGCCCCTCACAAAGTTGCTTGAGGTGGCCGGCTTCCTCGCCATCGAAGCCGATGATTTGGAGTCCAGCAGCGGCGCAGCAGTATGCGACACCTCGCGATACGAGACAATCCGACCTTCAAGGCCGGCGCGGACGAACTCGAGCGAGTGGAGTGAGGTGCTGGGCTCGGCCCAAAGCATGTGTTCGAGCTTGGGCTCGCGCTGCCAGTGGACTTGGGAGCGTGCCAGCTCCGAGGCAGGGAGCTTGACGCTTGGAGTGAGGAAGTCATGAATGAGTGTATCGACTGTATCGGGGTCATCATTGAGGGAAGGGATGGTTGATAGCGTGTCGGGTGAGGATTTCGTGCGCAGCGCTGTGATGGCCTTATTGTAAGCGTCGACCGCATCGGATCTGCTCGTCGATGGGGCTGCCATAGCTGCGAGCTCTGTCGGTCTGCAAGTCGTATGCAGCCGAGTTGTGAGCCTGATGCGTATGGGCAGAGCTTGGTATTTGTCGTCTCGATAGCTCCGCAAGGTTTAAAGGTGATGATGAGAAAGAAGGTCGAGTCGAGGATTTGCTTTCTTCGCATGCAGGCTTGTGTCACCTTCTCGCGGGGTGGAGGAAGATCTCAAAAAATCGGAAGACGGAGCGAGAAGAACGCTTTGCGGAGAAGAGCGAAGTGACGCCTGCATTGCGGAGAAGGCCATTGTCACACACAGACACCTTCACCACAATCACACTCGACCACGTCAAGATGAGGGACCCAACAACGAGCACGGTGCTGTATAAGATCCTGACGCCGCAGGAGAAGCAGGATATGCCAACTACCAACTGGGCGGGCACTGCGCTTGATGTATGTCGTGCACCCCACCTCACTCCGACTTTTGCGCCCTGCACTGACTGACATATCATGTTTGTTACGACTGCAGACCAAGGACGGCTTCATTCACCTCTCCTCCGCAGACCAGCTTCCGGGTACACTCGAACGCTTCTTCAGCTCCAGCAGCGGCTGCGGTGACAGCCTCTACGTTTACTCGTTCAAGCGCTCCAGCGTCGACAGGCAGCGGGAGACTCCGATCAAGCTGCAGTTTGACCCTGCGATCGGGACGGTCTTTGGGCATATCTACGGTGTGAGTGACAAACTACGGCGCAAGTTGAACGACGAGGAGGTGCAAAGCTGACCCGGCTCACCTTTTGCTTCTTGGCCGCACAGAACATCGACCCTGAAGTCGACTTTTCGGGCCCGATTGAGGTCAAGCGCTCGAGCTCTACAGGCTTGTTTGAGCTTCCACCTCTCGAGTTCTGAAGTCTCCCAATACAATCGTGAATGCCTTCCCTTCACGCTCAGCAGTCGATCAAGATATCGAGTGAGGAGTGAGATGACATTTCTATGAGACCGGGTCGTTACTCCGTAAGCCTCTCACTTCTTGTTCTCCGGATGTTCCTCCTCGGCGCTGCTCTCAAGCTCCTCCAGCTTGTTCTCGGCCACAGCCTTGTCGACCTGCAACCTCGCTCTCCGGAGATCCGCCTTGACCCACTCGGGAAACTCCATCTTGTCCATCAGCATCGGAATGTGATGTTTCAGCAGAAGCATTCGCTCGTCTTCAGCCGGTTCGGGCGCTGTCGACTTCTCGCTGGATGCTTCTGATGGTGTTGCGTCGGAGGGCGCCGAGGTCTGAGCAAAGATTGAATCGAGCTCCTTGCTCTCGGTTGGGTGGACGCGGTCTTGGCCTATCAATGTCGAGAGGTACTGGGAGGATTTGTACGCTGTCGTGGAAAAGGAGTGGTCAGAGAGGTGTGAGTTTCAACCGAGCTTGAAGTCAGGCGGGTCAGAGTCTTGATTGTGTGCGCTTACCTTTCCAGTGGCTCCATGCTCGGTATACGAGATAGAAGAATGGCAAATTTGGGATCACGGCTGCGGGCGGAGAGCAAGCGAAGAAGTATAAGAATCAGCAACACGAGTCAAGCTCCAGACGATCAGCGAGAAAGGGTACTCACGAATCAAGGCGAAAGGGATGGTGATAGGCATGCCCACCACGCAGTACCAGAATCGCCTGTAGTGGTGTGGGGTTCGGTGGTCCGTCAAGTTCTTGAGGTTCTTGAGCAGCCTCTCCGGCTGCAGCAGCGAGGGCGGGTACAGCAGCGGCACGTGGTCGAGCTTTGCGATGTCCGTCCCCGCCTCCTGATTTCCAGCATCCTTTGCTTGCCCTCTGATCAGATGTGGACCCATTGCTGGGTCAATCCCCTTTAGTGCCCACTCCTGATACTCGATGCGGTCCATGAGCTTCTCTCCGGTCACGTACGTCCTACGCTTCCAATCCAGTGTGCTCGTCTGATCTGTACGCCCGAGATCCATCCAAAAGGCAGATGCCTTGTTGAGCATCCGTGTTGTGAAGGGTAGCTGGGGCGTGTTGGCGCCGTCGGTCTTCTTTGCCGCCGCATCGGCTAGCGCCTTTTCCGCAGCTCGCGAGGCGGTTTGTGCAACGAAGGTGGAGATCGGATGCGAGGTGGGTCTCGCCCGTGCGAGCGGAATTGCTATGAGCCTCATCTTGCTGACTATGGTGGTCGCGTCGATGGAGAAGGAAGTCAAGAAGAAAGAAGGAAGAAAGGGACCAGAGGCTGAGCGCAATCAACAGCCTGAATCATGCACGTGCGAAAGCCGACTGTCGCAGCGTCATCCAACGCCCAAATTCGGATCATTCTCATATTCTTTCTGTCAGACTTTGGCTGCTGCGACAAAGGGCCATCTGCCCTCTTGATTGCGTTGTCCTTCATATCAAGCCTGGACTAAGCGCCCATCATTCTGAGAGCCTTGCTCGTCTCAAAGCGATCCGTGGACGTCAGAACAGCGTCTTACAGAGCGACCGGCAGATCATGTCAAAGCGCGGGATGTGTGCATGTGTTCATGACAAAGATCGCCCTGAGCGCTGGCTGGCGTTGAGGATTTTGGCTCAAAAATCCTCCACATGGCGCTGCTGGCTTCGAGGCTGTGAATCACGTGAAGCTCTGTGGCCGCGTCGCGGTGTTGGTTACGCCCCAAGTCACAAGGTGCGAATCTCACATTTTTGGTGCGACACCTTGGCAGCATGCAATTCTTATCCTCGACAACCACCATCTATAACTTCGCATCCGTTTCGTTCCCTAGCATCCACAGCATCGGCATCGCATACATCGTCTCTTGTTTCTCGCTATCAGGAAGCTTTGATACTACTGGCGCACCCTACACCGACCGACCCACATCGAAAAAGATCCACCATGCCCCTCAAAAAGGCCACTCGTGCGACGAGGTCGACGCGCACAACAAAGGCGTCCTCGAAAGCGTCATCGGATGCTGTGCTGGACGAGAATATCGACGCAACAAATGTCATTGACGCCAAGAAGAAGACCGCGAAAAGCACAGCAGAGCCCAAGAAGGTGCTCGGTGAGCGCAATGCGCCCAACAGTGACGCCTTAGACGCCGCCCCTGCCTCTTCAAAGACACAATCGTCCAAATCGAAAGCATCATCAAAGACGACAAAGTCGAAGAAGGTCCAGTCTGCTACCACCGATGACTCACGAGCAACAACACCGGTTCCCTCGTCACCAACCAAACGTCTGCCGGAGGACCAAATCCGCGCCTTCCTGTCGAACTACGACCTCGAAACGCAAGCGCGGACATCACGCCTCCGCGCATCGCTCGAGATGTCCATCCAGTCCGCCACCACACGCATGCGCTTGGCCATCGAACGCATTCCCCGTGCAGTCCGCGATCTCAGCCTCGCCGACTTCATCGATCAGTACGGCGCCAACATTCACGCCTTCATGTCCAACGCACCCGTCTCTCACCTCGCCGAGACACAGCAGGAATGGGACCAGATCCGCGAGGAACGCTCACCCGCAAAGGCCAAACGGAGCAAAACCGAGGAGGCGAAGCGAACAGCGGGGAGAACAAGAAAGCCGACAAAGGGCAAAACGGCAGCCCCATCCTCCCCCCTCCCGACGAAAGGGAAGGCACCCAGTCTGGACAGCTTCAAACCCGACCTTCCCAAGGAAGCCCTCAAAACACCCAAACCCAGAATGGCCAGACCAGGAGAGGTCATCACTTGGCAGAGTATCAATGGTTCGCCGATATGCGGGATCATCGGCGAAGATGGCGTAGTCAGACCCGTTCAATTTGCTTAGAGCCCACACCTTCATCTCGTTGCAATTTCATACCCATACCCATTTGCCCATACTGACTCCAGCGGGAGGAGAAGAGCGCACAGCAGCGTGTGATCGGAACCCTTGAATTGCAAATGCGTAAGTGAACAATGAGAAAGTGACAAATGATGCGAGCGGAAGGGGTGTGACATGCGATGGTGATGATGAAGGGTTTGTGGGGGAGAAGATCTGAAGGGATGCTGGTGCGTGGGATCAAGATGCGTGTGTGAATGCGTGGCTGCTGCATGCAGAGAAACGAAGTGGGAGTGGGATGCTAAGCGATCATGACGTCGTATGGCTGAGGCTGCCACTGAGCCTCCTCTCTTTGCTCCTCTTCCTCTTCCTCGTCGTCGGCCTCCTGCTCGTCGCGCAGCACGCAGTCGAAAGCGTCGCCCTCCACCTCAGGCGACCCAGCCGAGACGCTCGCCTCCTCGGACTCCGCATACGTCGCCCCACGTTCCTCCGGCTGCGACGACGGGATCTCCTCCAACCCAAAGCCGTAGTATTCCACAGCCACGGGCCGAAGCGGTCGCGCAACACGCCCGATCAGCGCGTCGATGTCGACAAAGTTGGCCTCGTTGGTGGCAAACTTGCGGTGCTTGCGGTCGTAGATGTGCTCGATAAAGTCTTCGTATTTGGCGCGGCAGTTTTCGCAGTATCCTGGCTTTTTGGCTGAAGCTGGCTTGTTGACCGCGCTGGTGCTGACGCTGCGCTGAAGACCGCTACCAGCGCCGGGGATGGTGGTGTCGACACGACGCTCCTTGTCCTCGAGGCCAAGCATGCGTCGTACGGATGCGCCTTGCTCGGCGTCGCCACGCTGGGCCGCGGGGCTGCCAGGCAAGGGACTACCGGGCAAAGGACTGCCGCCGTCGCGACGAATGCCAACACCACTTGCAGCGCTACCGGCAAGCACGCTGGCAGGACTGGCGTGAAGCATGCGCGGTGGACGGATGGGCGCGTTGGATGTATGCACCCTGCGGTTGAGCTCGGCGACGCGACGGTTCTGGGGCAGACCGACTGTCGCTCCATTTTGCTGATCCGTGAAAATGTTGGACGTGGTGGATGCGATGTTGGATGTGATCGAGACACTGTTGCCGGACGCCATGGGGTAGTCTTGCTGCCTCGTGTCGTTAGCAGTGCGAATGGGCGGTACGTGAGGTCGGAATGCAGGTCCAAGATTGGAGCGGGCCATGTTGTTGAGCGAGACGGCCCGACGAAGACTCAGTTGGGCGCTGAGGCGAGGGGCCGATGGACCCTCGCCCTCTTCCTCCTTGGGGACACTCCTCTTTGGCGGGTAATAGGTAAAGGGACATCGTCCTGGCGTCTGACCGTAGACCATGGGCCAAGGTGGGGGAATGCGTTGTGCCCTGTCCTCCCGGGTATATTGGAACTCTGTGCACATGATCGGTCGATACTCGAGGGTGGCATCTTCCACCAGAACATAGCAAGCCGACTTTTCGAAGTAGTGCCACGTCGATCTGGCGGCGGCAGGGTCTCGTTCGGTCGAGCCAAAGACCTTTTCCTTCTCGAGCATCTGCGAGAGATCTTGCTTGACGTTGGTGGATGCTTCGAGATCGCGAGGCGAGACCTTCATCAATCGCATCAGGATGTTCTGAAGTTTCTCGAACTGCCAGACCTTAATGCCGAAGCCCTGAGCCTTGATGAGAAGGTCATTGGGACCGTACTGGCGTGCAGGCCGCTCCTGAAGAGGGTTGCGTTCCGAGTAGAGGGGGATGGGGCGAGATCGGGCGGCATTGGCTCCGGTTTTCACCGTCGATGTGCGAGTGGCCAAGAAGCTGGGCCGAAAGAGCTTGTGTGCGCTCGACTTTTCTGCGGCGCCTGCATTGGTGTTGATTTCTTCGAGTGCAGATCCATCAGGGACACGCCTGGTGGTGATGACATGCGTGACTTTGTTCGAGAAGAAGGGTTCCACGCGACCGCCAAGCTTGAGAATGTGAGCGGTGTACTTGCGAGCCGTGCTGTCGTCGACGGAATCGAAGTGAAAGACAAAGTTGGGAAAGGCGCGTGTGAACTTTTGTCGCCAGACTTCTTGCTCGCTCTGACGTCGACGAGCTTCGGGCGCAAACTCTTCGGTTGGTTCACGAAGGGTACGGTTCGTCCTGACGGAAGTGGAGGTGGTGGCAGAGGTAGTCGGTGCAGGCGCTTGCTCGGGACGTCGGAGTCGTGCCGGGGGTTCGGCTGCTTGCGAGGGCTGGGGCAAGCGTCGAGAGTCGTTGACACGGATGCCGTTGAGGTCGCTGGCAAGGGCTGCACCAACGCTTTGTTCGGTGTTGCTACTGTCGGTGCCTGATTTGGAGGAACGGCTACGCTTGCTAGGGCTGTCGACGACTACATTGCGAGGATGCGATTCGTCGATAGGAATGGCGCGCTTCTTTGGCGTTGCGTTCGCCGCCACAAGGGGGACATTTTCCTGGTTGGATCGATCCAGTCCGAGATGGGAGCGCGACACGAAGCTGGGCAGCCGAGAGACATTGGTGCGAGGACGAGCGTACTGAGTTGCTGCAGCTGTCATGCTCTGTTTGGGTGGCTGCTGCGTCAATGCCGGCTTCCGAAGGAGCGTAGCGTCGCGGTTGACCGCATCTTGGGTTGGGATGTTCTTGACGCTGAGGGGTATGCGCGAGACAGGCTGATCCCGGGTGGTACTCATGTTTGGCCGCGTCGTCAAAGCCCTACGGACGGGTGAATGGGCAAGGTCGTTGACCAGACGTGACGGACGTCGATCGGATCAAGTCAGGAATGCATACGCTTGCGAGCCGGATGGCAGGGTTGTGCTGTGGTGAGATTGCCGAGACGGCCTCAAAAGGGCTCAGAAAGAGACCGTGCTGAAGGAACGGCGGCGACCAAAGCTGTTTGGAAGGATCGCTGGTGAAACGACAGGACTGTATGCTGTCGCGTACAGGCTAAGCAGCTGTGTGCGTGAGAAGGCGAGGGTGTATGCACACCGGGTTGGCAGAAAGGGTTGGCAGTGAGCACAATGCTGTGGTGGTGTTTGCTGGTTGAGGTGGTGTCAGCTTGGGACGGGTGAGATGTCAAAGCGTGGCTGGGGTGGATGCTGGGTGGCCGATGGCAGGGAAGAGGAGCTCTTGATCGTGATGCCAGTCGGACTATATACCTGTCAGAAGGCTGTCGGCGATTTGAGAGCTGCACTGTCGAGAGGGGAGGACTGCCCGGTATGTGAGGGGCGAGCTTCCAGAAACAACGAGGCTGCGCCGAGATGTGGCTGGCGCCTTTGCAGCGAGTCGACGGGCGGTGATTGAGAGAAGTACAGGCGGAGTGGCTTCCCAGGAAGGTGACGAGCGCAGGTGGATGATGTGAGCTGCGTTCAAGAGAATGAGAGAGGGTTGACAGGAGGAAGAGAGAGAGGTGAGGCTTCCACTTTGTGTTGTCACTCAGGCACATTCGTTTGAATACCTCTTTCTCAGGAGACTGCAGCTGCTGCCTTGTTTTTTTTCTTGACCGCGCTCAGTCCCTCCAAAACTCGCGTCGGCTGCTCCACACGCCCACCCACACACGCCTCGCTGTTGGCAGCACGGCGAGACATTTGATCAAACGCATACACTCTCTTGGCTCTTTGATACTGTCACATGCACGGCTTCGAGTGGAAGGCCGTTGGCTAGCTCATCTGCTCGAGCATTGCTGCGTGCAAGCAGCGTGCAAGCAAGCCTTCACTGGACCGGCAGTCGCGCATCTAAAGCCGACTCCGCTTTCACTGAAGTAGGAAAGCCGCCTGAGACTACCACAAGGCTTTGAGCGGCTTCTTGCTGAGAACGCATTCAACGTCATACGACTCGATGCCCGCCTTCCTCTTTCGAGGTCGCTAACGACGATCTGAGCTGCACAAGGCTCGGCCGCACGTCGGCTTGGCTCGACCTTTTCTTTCTCGCTGCTGGCTTCTCGTGTGACTGCAAAGGACACGCGAGGCACGCGTCTCTGCCAGACCAACACACACACCGCGAACGCTCAAATTTCAAAAACGTCACATCTCGTCAAAATCGGTCAAATCGCCGATATCTACTTCGACCCTTGACAGGCGTTCTTCTCTTGGACAGCCTCGAGCGGCATGGCTTCCTTCATCGTCTTCTTGCGCTATGTGGTGGAATCACCGGCTTCACATATCGTGGATTAGATGATATATGTATTCAGTGCTCAAAGGACATCATAGACGGAGTGACATGCTTCAGAATAGTGTGCAGCGAGGTAGAGATGATATCAAGATCAGCGAACGGTTGAGAGAGGCAGAGCGGTGGGAGCTTCGCGAGGAGCCTTTGATCGCGTGTAGGCTCGCATCGACGGATACATAGTCGGAAATAGAGGATCGAGATTCTCCTTGCAAGGCGATGACGAAACCGGCGAATCCACCGTGCGTGTACGCTTGGACGGGCTGGAGGCGTGCGTGATGCTTTGCACGTGTCGTTTGTTGAAGGCTGACGACTTCGGCGAAGGCGACGAGGGGACGGAAGCGGCAATTGCGATCTCCGCGACCACTTTGTTGGCGTCAGCCAGAGCTCGAGACACGTCAGGAGCGGCCAACGGCTTCCATTCGTCGTTGGCGCCAAAGACGCCCCATGGCGACGAGTTTGGGCTCATCTTGTGGCCTTTGGGTTTGCACGACTTTTTGCCCGATCCCGTGTCAAAGCGGAACATGGGTCGAGACTTGGGGAGAGGCGTCATGACTGCTTCGTGTGTCTTTACAGCCGCAGTCTTGGACGGCGTTGCCTGTGTGACTTTGTTAGACGAACGGATCCTTTGAGAGCAAGGAGATGTGCTTGCTTCGGTCCGTGTGGGGGTGACGGAAGTCCCGAATATCTTGGCGGATTTGACCATCGGCGTCAAGCCTGTGTGCTGATCAGTTGCGCCGGTACGACTAGTAGGGAAGGCTGCTCCCGCTTCAATGCATCCTCCAGCGGTATTCGCCGCTTTGCAGAAAGGCGATCGTACATTCTCCTCGTCCATGTAGAGACCAAGCCCTGCTAAGCCGGTCACCTTTGGCATTTCAGACTCGAGCCTCGCCATGGCGGCCCTGTCCTTGACGAGGTCTTCGGCCGACATACACAAAAGGTTGAGACCATCTCGGGGTCGTTGATCCGCCTTGTCTTCAAAGGAGCCCAAAGATCCGGGGCTAAGACTTTGCTGCCATGGTTCGTCGTGCAGATGACCGCAGCCCAGGACTCCGATCAGAGGGGCTCCAGGGCATCTCGGAGGACTTATCGTTTTCGAAGCCTCCGGAAAGTTGAAGTGAGAGCTCGACGGGGCTCGAGGAGTCGCATCGCCTTCACCGTCGTCGTAGGTGGTGGCGGCCGGCGATGCAGTCTTCGGCGATGCCTGTTCCTGTGGCGATGTACAAGCCCAGAAGGGATGAAATGGGGTAGCAGGCGAGCCGATGCAGGCAGCTTGACCGTCTTGATGAAATGTCGACATCCAAAGTCGGCTTCGTCTGTACGAAGCAGAAGAGATGGAGCTGGCACGACGCATAGCCTCGCCACTCCACTCGGCACGCATCGAGTCTAGAGATAGACTCCGGCAGCTTCGAGGCGAAAGAATGTCGCGGTCGAACAGTTCCGCTAGGCTTGGCAGGCGCTCCGCGCTAGATACTGGTGAGCTCCCGCCACGCAGAGTAGAGGGAGTACCGGGTGTGGATGTCGGGGAATAGTGATGGCGCAGCCGATCAACAGCTCGAGTCGAGTCAAAGAAAACATCTTCGACTTTACCTAGCGACATCGAGCTATTGAACGAGGGCGACGGCATCGATCTTTCCTCGGACCTTCTGCGCTTGAAGGAAATGTTGCTTGGCCTCGGACAGCTTTGCCTGTGGGATGAGAAGGATAACATCATGAAGAGAATTGACCGAGCAAAGGTGAAGAGATAAGATTGTGCAGTGAAAGAGTTCCTTAAGGCTCGAAGAGTATCCTGTGTACGGTCTCGGCGTTGAGAGTGAGATAGACAGTGCCAGTAACGATAGCGATGCTTTGACAGCGTTCTTGGGAGAATGTATGAGGTTAAGTAAGGACTGTGATGAGATAAGGAGCGTGGAATGCTGTGTTCTACCGTGGAAACGGGGCTTCGGGAATTGGGGGAAGGGGAGGGCAACTGGAGGGGAGGGCAGGGACGAACGACCCGTCTCACACGAACGGGCATGGCTGACCATGAGTATATGTAGGATGCTTAGGCTCAAGCTCTTCTGCTAGGTATCTTCCTCTCATCAGGAGGAAGGTCAGCCGGAGTTGAGGGCCGATACGCTCAATTGAAGCATACCTTGTGAAGGCATCGTGTTTTGGTAGCTTTCGAATGCCAGCACCTGCCAGCTTCGGACATTCGTTGTTTCTGTGGCGGAAAGGTCAGAATGGCTGAGCACCTCGTTGTGAGACACTGATGGCTCTCTGCTACTTCACATCGTGCCGAACAAGCGATGAGAAATGCAGAGCTGCCACTGGACGAAAAGGACTAAAGATGCATGGCGGAAGGCGTAACAAGATCCCGCTTAGCGATGAAGCATCCTGGACCAGACCAGGCCGGACCAGATGTTCGGCATGAGAGGAGTGCAGGGCGACGGAGGCAGAAGGGGAAAGGCAAACATGAGGCTTGGAGGATGGCAAGTCGCAAAGGACCGGGTATATCAGAATTGAGATGCAGCTGTCCAGCAAGGCAGAAAGGACGCCGCGACCGGAGAAATTTTGGGGCGATTCTCACTGGAATGCGCAGGTGACAGGCATGCTCGATCGGACAGAACGAGCTGCGACTACCTCTGACTAGGTGAGTTGATCTTCCCAGAATGAGTAGGACTTCTCGATCCTGCCGCATGATGAAGCTGTCCCTCTTCGCGAAGCCATCAACCACGCTTTCGAGCAGCCGATGGATAAGCGCGTCTTGATTTCGGTTGGGCTTGACAGCTGAATTGCTTCTCTGTCTTGCCATTGTCTTCCAGGAGCTTGCTGTTGACTCCCAACGATCCCACCGTCGTTGCCGCCTTTGACCGTCTTTCGAATGTACGCACGCGAGCGTTCGCCGTGACTGGTCGAGCTAGACGTCGACGAGTCAATCGGTGGAGAGGCAGCAAAGTACGATGCCAGCTAAGTTAGCACCACGCTGGGTGCTCGAGATCTGACGGATCGGGAGATCTGCTGGAAGAAGATCGACGAGGTCTCGGTGTTGTTATCGTGGAGCCAAGTTTTGAATTCAAGATCTCGCTCGGTCAGTCTCTTCGATTTCAGACGGTGTGCACGGTTTCTAGCTCAATATGCGGTTTTGGCAATCAAAGTGTCAAAGACGGGAGACGGATCGAATACAAATCTGGCCTTCTCAATTCGAATTCGAGGCGCGCCTTTACAGTCAGCTCAGGTGGCCACGCAAGCAAGCGTGTTCGCCGCGCCACGACAGCGAAAGGGCAAACCACTCGGCGAGAGTCTTCCAATTTCAGAAATTCTAATTCAAGGGGCAGCCAGCAGCAGCGACAGCAGCAGCACCTCCCTCGCGAGGCTTCAGAGTGCGTTCTCGAGCCAAGTCAGGCAAGGCAGACACGCACGCACAGTTGTTGCCATCTCTCGTAGCGTGCAGTCTCGACTTCGTCAATGTCATCAAGCTCCGCCACGACCACCATCATTCTCTTCGACCGATCCGGCTCCTTCCATTCAACGGTCCTCGGTCTTCATCCGCCCACTACCCTCACTGTATTGATCGTTCGTATCAATTCCGACAGCACCACCGGCATCGGCACATCTCTCGCAAAGACACGGTCAGCCGACGTGTGCCTATCTCTTTTTCGCCGACCTTGTTTTGCTGATCGCAACCCGTTCATTCTCGCTCGTCTTCACATTATGCCTTGTCGTCGCAACTCGTCCACAGCCCGCAACCTTCTCGGTCTAGAGAAACACCTTTGTCAAAATGGGCATGTCTATTTCCAAGCTGCTCTCCGGCCTCTTCGGCAAGAAGGAGATGCGTGAGTATCTCGCTCCTCGGCCGCGTCTCGCAGACACACGACAGATCGACGACCACTCCAAGCAGATCCGATGCGCTTCCCTGTCCTTGCAGCGCCTTACCTGCACCTCTTCGGTATCGTCTTGAGGCAGCCTGCAAGGGTAAAAGGATTGCAGGAAGGAGAGCTGCACACGGTCTGTTTGGAAGGTGGTCGCTTATACGCCCTTGTCTCGCTGCCTACCGTGATCGAATCGGCCCCTCGACCACTCCTTACTCACCATTCGTCTCGCCGTATTGCGTTTGACTCTGCTGCACAGGAATTCTCATGGTCGGACTCGATGCCGCCGGTAAGACCACCATTCTCTACAAGCTCAAGCTCGGAGAGATCGTCACCACCATCCCTACCATCGGTAAGTACTCTTCCATCGCGTCCGGACGTCATGCTGCCGACGCTGTTGAAGCTGACTCCCGATCTTTTATCACATTGCATTGTTCATTGGCGACCCGCAGGCTTCAACGTCGAGACCGTCGAGTACAAGAACATCTCGTTCACCGTCTGGGATGTCGGAGGACAGGACAAGATCCGACCTCTCTGGAGGCACTGTGAGTTCCGAATTCAGCGATCGCATCCTTGGGCGAACCGCGATTGCAGAGGCCTAGACGTACCCGGGCACTGACGTTCGCTTTGACCCACACCCATCCGAACATAATCGCCTTTCGCGACGTACAGACTTCCAAAACACGCACGGCATCATCTTCGTTGTCGACTCGAACGACCGAGAGCGTGTTTCCGAGGCCCGCGAGGAGCTGCAGCGCATGCTCAACGAGGACGAGCTTCGTGACGCCTTGCTGCTCGTGTTCGCCAACAAGCAGGATTTGCCCAACGCCATGAACGCCGCCGAGATCACCGACAAGCTCGGCCTGCACAGCTTGAGGCAGCGACAATGGTTCATCCAGGCCACTTGCGCTACGAGCGGTGACGGTCTCTATGAGGGTCTTGAGTGGTTGAGCACCAACCTCAAGAGGCGAGCTTGAACGGAGACTTGGGTCTCCGACGGCGGGCTCTGACCAGCCATGTTGGCATCTTCGAACATCTGCGCAGAGCCCAGCGCGCGCATCACGAACCTAGACCCTCATCACCATCACGGCGACCACCTGTCGTCCATTCTTGTACCAGAACCCGTAGGTTTGTAGGCCAAGGCGCAGGCCCGAAAATGTGGATAACGTCTTCATCTCCCTTACGCTGCGCAATATTACCAAATCAGAACGCTTTCTCACAGCAGCGACGATCTTGCAGCGAATGCGGCTCGATGGAAGACCACGATAACGACGTGCGGCTCGTGGCGACAAGTCCGGCGCTCGAGAACGATGCAATGAGGTGTCCGGAGAGATATTCGATACGAGGACGGCCGATGAAAAGAGCTTCTCCTGCCTTTAGCTGCCTGCCTGTGTTGGAAGGCCTCGTCATGCGATTGTGAGACGATCTCAAACGATCACGATCGGTTGCTGAGAGTGACACGATCGGGATCTGGGTCACTTGACGAGCCTCTCGATGCACAAGGACGATCTTTGATGAGCCTTTCTTCTATATCTCTTATCAAGCTGCGTTTCTGAGACAGCGATTTGAGCAGGCGTGGCGGGGGTTGCTCGGCGAAGGCGGCTCGCTTCGAGCCGACCGTGCTTCCTGAACGCGGTCAAGGTCCATTTGAAGGACATCAATATGACCCTCAGGCTCGGGACAGATGGGCTTACTTGTGGCAGCATCTGGCTATCAGTGTCGGTTCGAGTCAATGGTTGGGCCAAGCTTAGGGCGAAGCGGAAGCTCGGATGTCGTCCTCACAGCCCAAGAGCTGAAAAATGCAAATTCGAGGCATCAGCCCGGCAGACCCTTATCTACTCCACCCTCTCTCTCCCACAGGCGCGGCACGCTGCAACCGATTCAGGGTTCAGCTGCAGCTGCAGTCACGCCCTGCCAAAAATGATCCGTGCCCCGCTCAGCAAACACAGGGACAAGGCTGCCCAGCCTCCCTCTCTGATGGTGCTGTGCTTGATATGCTTTGGCGTAGGTCATTCGGAGACCGCCGATTGACTGTAGCCTCAGCGTTGATAGCCGACCATCCGCAGCACTCACACTATCTTGTCAAGCTTCCGCTCTTATAACTTAGTTTGATTGCGTTTGCCAGTCTCGCATCCAGCAACCACCATCTGAGCAGGTCCCTCTCCTCGTTGCTTCTCTTCTGTCTTCAGCTCGATCAGCACGCACCGTCCACCATCACATCCACGCATCGACGGCGCAACCGACCAAGATGACTGCGTCCACCGAGACGCTCCTCGCCCGCATTCTTGACGAGCTCACCGAGCTCACGGTCAAGAACTCGCACCTCGAGGCCAAGGTAGGTGATCACGCTAAGCCGCGGTTACAACACGTCCTCGTCACCGTTTTGACCCTGACTAAGCTTTCATCCGTTCTGTGTGATACAACAGGTCGACTCGCTGCAAAACGCAGCAGCGCTCCCATCACCCTCGTCGTACGCTCGCCGTCAGAGCTCTAGTGGGTTCACCGCTCTCGGCGCGCATAGCTTCTCCCCGTCTCAGCCAGCCGATCAGTTCGCCTTCGGTACATCTCCCCCACCGCAGCCCCTCGGTCCGCCCGCGCATCCTCTAGGGGTCCCACAGACCAATGGTCCGAGCCCTATCAGCACTCCCGACCTGGGCGCCAAGAAGCTCCCCGTCAACGGCGCCTCCTCCCCTTCCCAAACGGCAACCACCACCTCGACAGCGGGCTACTACTCCTCGCGCGTCATCCTCACGACCTACCCAGGTCAAGTCGGGATCAAGCCCCTCCCGCTCAACTGGGCTGCCACCGACTTCAAGCAGCGTGGACCCATCGTCGCCAGCCGACACCCGAACAGCATCCGCGTCCGCAACGCAATCGGCGCCTACGGTGGCTCCTACTCCATCTACCGCTCACTCGCCATCGCCATGGGCCAGCTCAACCCGAACCATCGTCCCGACTATACGAATACCGAACCGCCATTTGACATCCCCCCGAACCCGTCCTGGTTCGACCCCACCAAGATCGTCGCCATGGACCCGTGGGGGCATCTCGCGCCGCAGGTGTTCCGCGGCGAGTTCGATGCCGGTGTTGACATTCGACCGACCGCATCGCTGACCAAGGCGCACATCAAGATGCCCGAGCTGGACAAGGCCCAAGCCTCAGGGGTTTTTCCAATCGACGGCAAGATCGTGCACAAGTCGATCCGGTTGCCGGGTGTAGCGGCGGATGTGGACCCGGGCTGCGAGGTCAGTGTCAGCAAGGCAGCCGTGGATCCCGTTTGGTACCTGCCTGGCGTGGCCGAGCGTCTTGGCGTAACGGAGGGCGCGCTGAGGAGGGCGATCTTCGAAGACACCGGTGGATCCTACCCCGAACTTCTCACGCGACACGACCTCAAGGTCTTCCTCCCCCCCATCGCCGGTTTGACCGTATACATCTTCGGCCGACCGGAAGACCTTCGTGATCCAACCAAGGAGGTAACCGTTCGAATCCACGACGAGTGCAACGGCTCTGACGTCTTCGGCTCGGACATCTGCACCTGTCGACCCTACCTGCTGTTCGGCATCGAAGAATGCATCAAGACAGCCCAGCGCGGCGGGGCGGGAGCAGTGATCTACTTCCGCAAAGAAGGTCGTGCTCTCGGCGAGGTGACCAAGTACCTCGTCTACAACGCGCGCAAACGTGGCACCGACTCGGCATCCAACTACTTCAAGCGAACGGAAAACATTGCAGGCGTGAAAGACATGCGCTTCCAAGCACTCATGCCGGACGTCCTGCACTGGCTCGGAGCGACCAACATTACGAATTGGATCTCGATGAGCAACATGAAGCACGATGCGGCGGTCAACAGCGGTATTACGATCAAGAACAGGTACGAGTTGCCAGAGGAACTTATTCCCGCAGATAGCAGGGTCGAGATCGACGCCAAGATCCAAGCGGGCTACTTTAG
Organism: Kalmanozyma brasiliensis GHG001; assembly: GCF_000497045.1. NCBI lineage: Eukaryota > Fungi > Basidiomycota > Ustilaginomycetes > Ustilaginales > Kalmanozyma > Kalmanozyma brasiliensis. Next base: position 1,027,224 of record NW_015961948.1, on the reverse strand, counting down.
CGCCACGAAACAGCTCACCGAGGCCGACCTCGAGCATACCGTAGGGAGGGCTTGGGAGGATATCGACCATTGAGAGCTCGCGACGCAGTCTCGGACCGTTGCAATCAGACCAGTCCACATCCGCCTGTTGGAGACGTGCGCGTTGTGATTGAGTGCAAACGTGTGCATTGCGGCTGAGTGCGAAAGAATGTGTATGCATGCAAGAAACGTAAAAATACAACCACTCAAACCCCTACCCTCCTTCCCCCAACCTTACCCCTCACACCCGTCTCCCAACTCTCCTCATGCAACGACCCAAGCGTGACACCCAACCCTTCCGCAGCGGTCATCCCGGCCTGCTCGCGGACAATCTGCTGCGGTGTCGAGCCAAAAAAGCTCGACAGCTTGCTGAGCGACCGATCGTGCGGTCGACGGAGCGTTGTTGGGTACACATCGATCTCGCGCGGTTCGTCTTCGGCGGTGCTGCTGTCGGATTCCGAGCCGGAGAGGTCGAGGAATGCCCCAGCCGGCCCGCTTGATGCGTGAGCCAGGGATGGGCTCAGGTCGCTCGTCATCGAGGGCGACGTGGCTGATGCGCGAGCCGGTCGAATGGTGGTGAGGATCGTATCGCGTGTGCCGTCGAGCATTGAGGCGAGCTCACAAAGACGCGCCCGGTCGTACTCGTAGCTGGCAGCGATGCTCGCCGGCGACCGTGCAGCAAGACCCCGATGCTTCCGGCCCACCCTAACAGGCGTATCATCGCCCTCCTCATCCGAGCTATCGATCGACATGAACGACTGCAACTTCCTCTCCGCTTCGCTCTTGCCATTGCAGCTGGAGGAGGAGCGCAAGCTAGCAGCGTACGCAGTCGAGTCGTGACTGTGTTCGATCGACATCCCCTGCGAGGCGCTAGTGCTTCGGATCACCGCATGGTCGGCACCAGAGTGGATGAGCTCCGCAGGCACCGCCTCGCCTAGCCAGCGCGACATCTTGGCGACCCGACGACGACGTTCTTCGCGAACAGCGGCGAGTTTGCGGCTCTCCGACTCGGCGAGTGCTGTCGATCGATCCGAAGCTCGGAATGGCCCGTCGTGGGGCAGCGTGGGCGAGTCAGCTTCGTCGAGGGCCGCGGCCGAGAATGCTGCGAGCTGAGCCACGTGCGGGGTGGGCTCGTTGAACTCCTCCAGTCCCGATGGGATCAGATGGTTGGATTGCAGCTCGCTAAGCGTGTCGAGCTCTTCATCGGTGGCAAGCACTTCTTCGGCAGACTTTCGAGCGGACGCACCGGAGGAGTCGGGATGCGGAAGGCCAAGAATGGCGGCTGCTGTACGACTGAGGCTCGCTGGCGCCGAAGTGGGAGCTTGCATCATATCCGGGAAGGCACGATCCAGGCTCTTGACTCGTTGACTACGACTGAGGAGAAGCTTCTGCGACAAGGCGCGAGTCTTGCTGCCGGAGGACGGCAGGGTTGGGCTCGAGGCAGGGTTGCTGTATGAATCAATGCCAAACGCCATGCTCTGCGCGCGAGGCTGCTTGCGGCGCGCATGGGAGCTTGTGCCAATGGACTGCGACTCGACGTTGAGGGTCTTGTTCGCCAGAAGCATCTCTTCGCCGAGCATCTGGGTGAGCTTCTTCGTCCTGCGCACTTGCTGACGCCTCTCTTCGGCAGAAAGAAGATTGCTCGTGTCAGGCAGAGCGAAGGCCACGGATGCCGTGTGTGGACGCAGATGCTCGACGTCGGAAGCGTCGGCATAGTCTTTGGGCGGACTGCCTACGGTCAGCGGCCTTGTCGAGCGTCCGTGCGGTCGAGTTGATGAGGCAGAGTTGTTGGCAAGAAGAGGTCTCATGCCACTCTCGAAGCTGTGCTGGAAGCTCGGGTGACTGCTGTCTGTTGTAGAGGAAAGGATCGAGGCAGGGTACGGGCCACGGAAGCCTGCCCAGGTTGTAGACGAGGTGAGACGCGGGGACGTCTGACTTTCCATTCGTGCGTGTGAGCTGGCAGGAGAGGGGCTGAAGAGGATGGAGGCGGCCATGGATGGACTGCTGAATGCAGAGCCTGCGGAGGCTGCTGGTGAACCCATGTTGGATGCGAGCGAGGCACTGAGAGCAATGGAAGATGATCTGCGCAGGGAAGTGACCCGTTGAGGTATGTTGGGAGGCTGTGCTGAGGTCGAAGGTCTTGAATTGCGAACCTTGTGCTTGTGCAAAGGTAGACTGTGCTGCTGCGGAGTCAAGCGGGGACGATAGGATGCCCAAGCATGCTCGGCTTCCTGCTTGAGTTGGGTTGCATGTGCGTCGAGGTGCGGAGAAGAAGAAGCTGAAGGTGTGATGGGTGCTGCAGAGGATCCAATGGGATCGAATTCGCTGTCGACCGCGAGCACGTGTCCAGAGACGGACTCGTCGTCGATGGCACTGAGCAGCTCTTCGTTGAGTTCAGTCGCATCGACAGTCAGATCGTCAGCATCGTCGTGCCAAGGTCCGAAGGTGTCGCGACTCCCGGTTTCGCGTTGAGCGAGTTCCTTGGGTGTGGTAGGGATGACAAGGTCAAAGTCCAGAGGCAAAGTGGATGCATCGCTTTGAGGGGTTGGTGGGTCGTTGAGTGAGGATGTCGATGGCGCAGCAAGAGTGGGTGATTCTGGGTTGGGTTTGCGCGAAACGGGTCTGGAGCGTAGACTGACCTGGCTCTTGACCCTTTTGAAGTCGCCTGGACGAAGTACTCTGTGGTCGTCGGCAGCGAGTCGAGCGTCGGATGTGGGCGCGTGGACCGCAACATGCGTACTAGACGAAGCGATGCTTGCGGAATCGTAGCTGGAGGCGCTGCAGGATGCAACTCGATAGGCAGCGGAGTCCATGTTGTGAGAGCGGGGAGCTGTAGTGAACGGATTTGTGGCGGAGAAGAAGCTGTTTGTCGAGAGCTACCGAGGATAGCAACGCATCTGACGGCCTAAGATGGAGAAGAGGAAGCGATGATGGAGGAGGATGCTAAGGAAGACCAAGCGCAGCCAGCTGCTCTTATAGTTTGAAGGTGTACACCGTCGAGAAATGGGATCGTCACGGAATGGCTAGCGCCGGGGGCTAGGACCGCTTGGGAGCGAGTTGCGTGCAGGATGAAGTCGGCAGGAGTCGATCCGTGTGCTTGCCGAGGTGTCAGTCGTGTTCTTGAGCAGATGATGAAGTGGAAGCGAGGGGCCCGAGGATTGTGATGTGCCGATGAGATGGTGCTATATCGACTAGCGAAGCAGGACGAGATGGTGGCTAGGTGGCCTTAGTCGAGAGCAGATGGACTATGGTCAAAGGGCAGCTTACCGCTCAGGGAGGAGGGCCTGAGAGCTGCCTGCAGGCTCTAAGAACACTGATGCATTAGCAGCCAGGAGAAAGTGGGGGAAGAGATGCTGAAGATGCGATGCGATGCGGTGCAAGAGCGCAAAGATCCCGTTGGCTGCCAGGAGAGAATATGTGACGAGCAGAGAGGACAAGGGGTCCAAGTCAGGGTGCAGTCGGCAGAGGGTGAGCAGCACCAAATAGCAGCAGCAGCTGTGAGCGGGGAGAGTAAGATGAATGAGGGTGAATCAAGGGTAAGAGGATCTGAGCGGGGGTTGAAATACAAGGGAAGCGCTGCTTGAATTCCAGCCAAAATTGATTCAGAAAAGGGCAGGGAGAGCCGATTGCAGCCGCAAGCGAAGTGTCAGCACCACCCAAATCACAGTTTGGGCGTGCTTGCAGAGGGGCAGCCGAGAGAGGATGCATGCTCTTGTCATGCCCAGGCTCAGTCAGGGTCTTGATCAGCGTTCTGACACATTTCTATTGACAGCATCCCACCTCGGCTAGGGAGAGAACAATGACCACACACAGCTGGCTCGAGTCTCCTTCGAGCTTCGAATCTACATGAGCAGCCCGCCGACTCGCATTGCGCATCTTTGTGGCTGTGGCGCTAGGGTTTGGGAAACAAAAACAGGCTGCATCGCAAACTGTGTGGAGACAGAGGGTCATGCTTACTCGTTGGTGGGTTGGCCAGTCGACTCTGCATGAGTCTGAGGGTGATGCAATCTCAATGGACAGTGGGGTTGCTGCTGCTGCTGCTCGATGCAGTCGCTGGGCGCCAACTTCGTCTCAATTAGCAATATCGAAACAGCGCGAAACCGAACTCAGCAGCAAATCACGCGAATCTTTCTCATATATCTAAAAATCAAAGCTAGCCTCGACCAACAGCCGCAAGGCTCGATATCCGTTCGGCAAGCCTGCCGGGAGAGAATGGCAAATAACCTCATATGCATCTTATTTGGTACGGGACGCAAATTTGTCTCTGACCTGCAGCATCCCTGCCCAAGCAGTCCTGGTCGGCACTCGACCAGCAGCTTTACCAGTCTCTTCCGCTCAGCACGTCCTCGCCAAGTATCACAGCTTGTCGGTGGTGCATCCTTGTTCTTGTTCAGGCTATCTCGAGCATGTCGTTGACCGAGCGACCTCGATGGGCTCGAGCTTAAGATTTCCCTGTTGCCTGACAGCAAGACACGAGGTCCGGGTCGACAAGCCGCTTGTTGTCGATGCAGGCAACACGATGCACGATCACTTCCTGACTCTCACACTTGGAGCGCGGCACGAGCGCGCGGAACGTGCTGCGGTAGATCCTCCTCGATTGGCTCGGCCATCGCAGAGGAACGCGACCAAACCCTAGTCATCTACAAGCTGCAAGCCATCGATGCTTCAGCAGCCACGAAAGCTTATTCTTGGCAGCATTGGCGCCACCACAAACATGCTAGCCGGCGTAGACGAACCTCGTGTCTCCCATTGAGGCAGTGTTAGCTGCATCTCGACCTTCGCTACAACCTCCTGTCAAGTCAAGACCGGATAAATCACTTGCTCTCACTGAAGACAACCGACACGTGCCTTCTGTGGGCATGCGTTATTGGCAGCGAGATCGGCAGACCGACAACTGTGGTTACCGTCTTGCGGTCGAGCCGCGGTACCAGACAAGCGTAGATCTGACGCCTGCAACTCCCACGAGCTCCCTCGAACAGCCCATGTTCGCACGAGTATCGCCGGTCCTGGCTCCTACGGCTCTACCCCCGTGCGGCTACGGCAGTACGACCTCGGCGTTCCGAGTTCGCGATCGATCTTCGTGACCTCTGCTCCTCGGTGGAGTCCATAGGAGGCGGCTTCGAATCATAGCCTTGAGGTTCGACAACTCTGGCTTTGCTTTCGACGCCGCGTCTTCTCGAGCGAGCCGGCTACAAGCCCGACGTTTCCAACAGAACGATTAAATTACAAAAGGCACAGAGGGGACCATGCTTCTTGTGTGAACTGGCAACGCACAATAAGCTCGTCCACGAGCCATCAAGCGGGAGAAGCGAGGTTCAGGGACCAGCTTGTCATGCCACCGGCAAGCCCATGTCAGGAGTTCCAAGTTAGCCTCGCTTAAGAACTAAGTCATCGCGCGAGCACGACCACGGGTCTTTAATGCCTGCCATAGCTGTGCACACGGGGCTTTCTTTCCGAGCGCAACGTCACTCAATGACAGCGTCAACGCCTTGGCGCATGCACCAGCTGCATTGCGTTTGCGTTCGCAACGCCTCCTTGCATTTCCAAACGTCCGGATCTCTGCAAGGCACACACAAATACTTCCTACGCACGCCTCTGCGCATTGCTTACTCCTATACCTCGTGTACGATCACCTTTTGCGGCCCGTCGGATGGGCAAGGCTCTTCAACTCCCCCGGGCATCTCCGGTCGGTCAACGCCTGGTCTCCTATCCCGATTTGGGGAGCGTTAGTCGGCTTCGCATCGGCCCAATACGAACCTGAATTGCTGGAGCGTGTTAGGCCTCAGCAGACTGCTGCATCGGCGATCGTTGCCTGCCGCGGCCAAATTTCGGTTCCCATAACTGCGCTTTTGGACAGACAAAGGGGCCCCATGGACCCCCCTGTCTTCGCTCACTTTGCTTCTGCATCCTGTCATCCTCCCAAGCTCGACCGGGGCTATGTACCATCCTTTTGCCGGTGCCTGCATCCAGCCGATGCGTCCACGCTCTTCGGTGCCAGCGTTGAAAGCACATCCGGACATGTGGCAGTCTTTCGTCTATTGTCGCGGTTGGATTTTAACCGGCAACGAGAACAAAGGGCCTCCGGTATGGCGAAAAAAAGGGACGGGTTACTGCGGCGTTCGCCTGCTCCTTTTGTTCGCGAGCGCGAGGCAGCGACCACCACTTCCGAAAGCCTTGTCTCTCGACTTCCCTTTGTCTCCCTCATCGATGTTCTTTTGTGATCCCTTTCTCCGCAACAATGCTGCAGGTCCGCTTTCCTTGCAACAGCATGACGAATGCGGACCCTTTCAGAGCCGTAGATGCACCGTCTGACCACACCAGCATGTTGTGTAGGAGTATAAAAGGTCTGGCCTTCGATCCGGTGGTGTCGCCTCTTCCCCACTTCCTGCCATCTTTTACCCTTCAGCATGGCGACCATTCCCCAATCCAGTCGTAGGCGTTCGGCATCCCAACGGATCTTTGATCGACCTGCCGACTTGCACCTCGCCTGGTCCGCGAGTCAAGAAGCGGCGATGCTCAGATCGTATCAGTCACCTGGCCCGTCTGTTCACTCGCGCTTCACCGACACACATTCTATAAAGTCTCTACCGAGCACAACAAGACCATCTCATCCATACAGCAGCTTCCTCCCTTCCAGCGACGACGAAGGTGCCAGTACGGATACTCCTCCAACATCATCCGCTTCCACCGACTACTTTGCCCGATCCGTTGAGACCGCTGCGAAAAGCTTGCTGCTCAAGAGCGGACATCTGACGTGGCGCAGCTCGACAGATAAGCCCAGCAGGCGAGGTGCTCTCAGCGGCTTCGAAAAGGCCCTCCGACGAAGACAAGCCGCCAAAGACCGCATCCACATCAAAGACCCGGACGTGTTTGTCACTCTCGAGCAGAATTTCCCCTGCAATGACGACTTTGCGCCAACTCACAAGCCGTGGAACCTTCGCAGCTTTTCATCCGAGCCCTTTCTCGCCAGCCCCGACGCGCGCGATCCGTCTGCCTTCGAAGCCGACCGGCTGTTCTCGAGACCGCGAGGCGTGGGCTCAGAGCAGAGTCGATGGATCGCGCCTCCGAGCTGGGGCGTGGCAGCTACGTCTCCGTCTCCAAGCGACTCGAGGTCCTCGGCATCATCCGAGGCGCCGCAGACGCCGAGGTCTGTTCCACCGTGCACCTCTGAGGCAGGCGGGATCCTCCTCAGCCTCTACTCGCAGGACTCAGTGAAGCTTCGTTCCACATCGCAACGAAATTTGCAGATGCGACTGCGAGTCACACGGTCAAGCACGGTCGAGATGCAGTCGTGTCCCTCCGACGCAGCGAACGACGAACCGGTTCAGATCCGACATAAGCAGCTCGTGATCACTGGCGAGGCCTTGGGACTTTCTCGACCGCACGATCTAGATCTCGTCTCGTCGGATCCGTATAGCCGGCGACCGACGAATGCAGTCTGCATCGTGAGCTCGGCAAACGTGACCGACCTGTGCGAGTGGCAGCGTGCCCTCGAGGGTGCGATCGACCGAGGTCGTTCTGCCTACCGCGATCGTTTCGAGCGGCGACGATCGAGTGCATCCATGTTGGACACGATCGCGCTATTCGAGCAGCTACAAGATCGAACGCGCGAAGAGTGGTGTTTGGATACCACCACGCCGATGTTAGGCGCCTCTTCCTCCTTGCCCTCGCTCGAACCGTCTTCGACGCGCGAAGCAACCGAGTCGGACTTCTCCGCTTCCGCCTTTATCGACTACTACGCCTCCCCCACCACCACAACCACCACCGCGTCGACACCGTACAGCTTCAAAGATGCGTATCTGAGCATCATGCGTCGGTACGCGGACAGCGAGCTCACGTCGCCCCTCGCCAGTGGCCCGCGGTCCGGAAGGCTCGACGTGCCCGTGTCGCCATGCAGCTTCGATTTCGAAGACGACGAGGACGAATCCCCGTGCAGCCCGCTCGACCCATGGCTACCGCAACGTGCGGCAAAGGGATCGATCAGCTCCGCCAGCAGCAACTCGTATGCGGATGAGACCGTCCGGCAGATCTTTGCGGAGGGCTTCAGATGTTGAGGTTTTTGACGCCCCCTTTTTTGACGTTGTATTTTTAGTAATGAAAGCGTGACGGAATTGTTGAACAACATGGCGCTGAAGCTCCGCTTTGACGCCACGCCCCGCTGCACAGAGGAAAGGAAAGTTGGGCTGACGCCTGTCAACGCTTCGACTCCGCGCAATGCAGGCCGACCTTCAACAAGCCTCGCCTCAACGATGCTTCCTGCATCAGCATTGCAACTCTTTTGAGACGAAGGCAGAAGTCGTATCAGATTCCCATGGACTCCGAGCCAAGCATATGCCATCCCATCCTCGCTTGCAAAACTACGCTAAGAAGGGCGGGACCCTGTGCATCTCGTGCGGGGAGGGTAAAGGTACTCGAACATGCTTGGACCCGTGTCTCGCATGCATGCTAGCGTTGATCTCACCTCCTCTATCTCGTATTTGATCCAGCGCTTTGGGGCTAGCTCGTCGCGTTACCCGTAAGAGTGTGCGCCACAAGAGGTCGAGGTGATCTCTCAGCCGCGGCTTTTGGAGAAGCGTCCTGGTCGATGCGATCGACGGTTTGTCCCGCTTCAAAGAGGTCATGCGGCGTCACGCGCGCATCACAGGTGCTTATCTCTGCCCCTTTTGTCCGCACGACGTAGCATCATAGTTCGAATGGGATGGACTCGCTTACATCAAACAAATACCACACACGAATGAATGTTTCACCGAGGGTCCGCGCGCTAAAACGACGACGCCACTTTTCGATATTGAGTGCAAGATGGGGTTTGGCTCGAGCGGAGCGGGGACGTAAGGGATGCTTGCTTCTGTCTAGTTGCTGAGCCTAACGCGACGCCGAGAAGTCCGTCGCGACGTGGCATGAAAGGGCCTCTACTTCAGCCCAAGTATAGCGTCGTTGGCTCCTACCTACGTTGCAGCGAACGCCACCAATCCGTCCAAAACCCGTGTGTTCGCTCCGGCCCAAGCCACAGCATCATCCAAGATCGGGCTCGCTTGTCCAACACCGAGACAAATGACGTCTTGCTCCATCCGACAGACGACAGATCGGGATGAGCTGGCGTTTTGCGCGAAACGCGGAGCTCAAACCTGCCGCAAGAGACTTGGCAGACTCTGGATGAATGGAGCGACGAACTCGGTTAAGCACGCTCGGGGTCTAGTGAGCCTCGCTTACAGGAAGCGAAAGTTTGTGTTGGTCTCTAAGAGAGACGCGTCTTTTGTTTTGCCAGCTTAACGGACGCGCTTGGATGTCATCGGACACGCCACAATACCGCCTTGGCACGACGAAACAATGTTGCAACTTGCGCTCTCATCATGAGGCTGTGTGAGGCGTGCAGGTCAGGTCGTGAAGGTGCAGAGAGACAGAAGGGGCGACTGTGCCGAGAAAGCGGCGGTGATGCGACGGCATGCATGCTGCTGCAGTTGAACTCAAAATGTGGGTTGATCCATGGGAACGAGAGGGTGATTTGCGCAAGGGTATTTCCTGCCGACGATCCCTCTCGACGTCGGAGCGATCATTTGGCCCATTGTGTGCTGCTGACGCCCAGCTGCTCTGGTTGCTTGGCCTGCCTCAACGGCGTACTTTCCCAACCCACTCCGACGCTGCCCGTCCCGCACCTTCGCTAAACACACTCCGCTTCGCAACTCCGCACCGTGCCGAACATGGTCCAAGGCATTTAGTCTGCTTGGCATCAAATACCGCCGTGACAGGTGCCGATTGATGCTCCCATAATAGAAGCAGGTTGTCAAACTTCGGCCTTTGGTGTTGGGTTCGCTTGCCATCCGAGCCGAGCATTTGCCAAACCGACGTTGTGGGTGTTGCACTCTCCCTTCCTGCCGACCTGCCTTTTGTGGAAAGATGCAGCTTGGCGTTCACACACTGCAGTAGCTGCGCGACACACCTTATCTCGCTGCCGTCTGCCTCCAGATGAAGTCGGCCCCACTCGCATCATCCCACCCCAAGCATGACACTAAGAGGCTTGGCTCCTTGGCTCCTGCTGTGCATCTGGTCGCAGGAACAGCATCGCGTGTGCATCTCGCTTGAGCTCCTTGCACTGCCGTACAGCTGTCCGCCATGTTGGATACGCTACCTTCGAGAGTTCCATATAACTAGACTGGCTGCGGCGCAAAGGAGTCATCTTACCTCCTTCAACTATCAGCGTCTTCCCTAGTCTCTCCATCATCTCGTTGGGGCGTACATCAAACCTCTTCACAGCGCACACCATCTCTCATCACCTGGTCTGCATCGACACACGCCGTCATGCCATACACGCTCTCATCCCGATTCTCAGACTCGACCATCGCCTCGTCCGACTTTGATCACCGATCCTACGCCTCCTCATCTTCCTCATCTTCCTCAGCCTCCTCATCTTCCTCCTCTCACCCGAAGCCACCGCCTCGCACGTCGTCCATAACGATGGCCAGCACGCGCACCTATCACAAGCTAACCCATCTCCAACTGGCGTCATCACAAAAGCGATCCCTCCCGCACCGCTGCCCCTCATGCGGCGAAGAGGAGGACTACTTCACATGCAAGCAGCACGAGTCGTGTACCTCGGCGGTCGTCTCGCGTCGCTGCGTATGTGGCACCGTTGTTGGGGCGAGCGAGGGAGTGTACTGCTCAACAGAGTGCGCGAGACGAGACGCTCTGTGGGCGCTCGAGGGGCGCAGCTCCTCGTTCTCCGAAGAGGAAGAGGACATGCCAAGAACACCAACCATCAGCAGTACGAGCTCGCCCCGATCGCCCCGCAAGGAGCGCGCAAGAGAGGTCGCCGTCATCGAGCGCGTCAGCGACATCGGTGAGCGCTATAGACGTTTGCAGCACGGATGGTTCGAGGATAGACCGGAAGAAGCGGCGAGCAGCGGATCGCTGCAGGAGCTGGTCCAGATGAACATGGCCTATCTGACAAAGGAGGAGCAGGGGACGGGCAAGGAGGAGGGTCCGGGGCTGGACTCAAGATTCTTCTTCCAGATGCCCGTGTATACCGGCTCACCGTTTTAGTTGGCATCGTCACGGTTGATTTTCATATACCCCCCAATTGCTTCGATGCGCCACTTGTATACCTACTCCCAATGAATAGATTGACCGCAGCTTACTGGTAATCAATGTGACGGTGTGAGTGGTCCAGAGTAATGATGAAGAGCTGCCTCCAGGATGAGGCCTGGCCGCCTGCCAAAATCCGCGATCCGCGTCCCGCAATCCGTGCTAAATCTTTGGGACCCTTCGCTCCACCTCCGTCGTTCTTGTCCTTGACTCTTTCATCCGTTCCGCCATCACAGCCTCTCCCTACACCTTGCCAGCTATCACTCTACCCTTTCGTGCCGTCCTGAAGACAGCAAGGATGGCGGGCACGCGCTTTGCCTATGTGCGCAACTTTGAGCTGCCCGACTCGGTCATCCCCTCGGTCTACCTCGTGGTCCGCATCGACGGCAAAGGCTTTCACAAGTTCTCTGCGCTCCACTCCTTCGCCAAACCAAACGACCCTTCCGCGCTCGAACTCATGAACACAGCCGCACGGCACGTCATGTCCTCTCTCAAAGGTCACATCGCTCTGGCATTCGGCGAGTCGGACGAGTACTCCTTCCTCCTTCGCAAGTCAACAACGCTGTACAACAGACGGGAGAGCAAGATCACCACCCATATTGTATCGCTCTTCACATCCGCATACGTCTTCAACTGGCCACGCTTCTTTCCGAACACACCACTCCAGGTGCCTCCCAGCTTCGACGGGAGACTCGTGGTCTACCCAAACGAGGCCGTGGTGAGAGACTACTTCAGCTGGCGTCAGGCAGATACGCACATCAACAACCTCTACAATACGACCTTTTGGGCGCTCGTCCTGCAAGGCGGGCTGACGGAACAGCAAGCAACAAAGCAGCTCGAGGGTACAGTCTCGAGCGACAAGCACGAGATACTGCACAGCCGGTTCGGGGTCAACTACGATCGGTTGGAGGCGATTTTCAGGAAAGGGACGACGCTCGTTTGGACCCACGCTACGGCCGAGGTACCCGCGATACCGGGGAAGGACGAGGAGGAGAGCGAAGACGAGGGAACAGTGCTGGTGAATGCAAAAGATGAGAAGCTGAGGAGGAAGTTGCAGGGTAAACGAGCGGATAAGCAGGCCAAGAAGCAAGAGAAGAAGGAGAGGAAGGAGAGGACGGCCGTGTTGAGGACGCTGCATTGCGACATTATCGGGGACGAGTTTTGGCTTCCTGCACCGTCACCGCCGACAATAGCAGGCTCAGAACAACAATCGACGAGCTCGAGCAGCGCAGATACGAAAGATACCGAAGCTGCGATATCAATTAAAGACGTCGCCAGCTCACAACCGTGGAACGACCCTTCACGGCTCAACGGCGCAGGGCTAGGGACTGCTGTATTTCTAGATTGAAGCATTGCGAACAGGACAAGTCGAAGTGCCATCTCGTAGCGATCTACCAATCGAACGCCTCGGTGTGCAGGTAGAGCTCCTCCACGCCGCTCGCCTTGGACAGCACGTGCGACCACTGCAGCTTGGCAACCGTGTTGGCGGTCTCGTTGAGCATCGAAGCGGGGCCGCAGACGGAGACGCCGACTGTCTTGGAAGCGGTGTCGACGAACCTCGTGACGATGTTCGGAACATCCGCTCTCTCGCCATGGATCCTGATGCTCGACTTTGCGTCTTCCTTCTCCTCGCTGGCTGCTTCGTCGCGGCAGTAGACATCCATCCCCGCATCAACGCCAAGCACCCGCAGATGCTCGAGCACGGCCCTGAGACTCGACTCGAACGCCTCGAACGTCCTCATCGACTGCACGGCCCAATGAACGCTCACCCTCCTCGTCCCCACCTCCCTCGTGCTCCTCGCCGCCAAACACAGCTGCATCAACGCAGGTAGTGCCGAAGTCATTCCCACACCACCGACCATCATCAGCACCTCTCCATACGCCTCCGCCTTAAATGGTGTCCCATACGGCCCATCCAATCCCACATTCATCACCGTCGACACCTTGCCCTTCACCTCGGGCAGCCTTGCCAATTTCTCCCACACCTGCCCCGTCAACCCGCCCCGCGCCTTGAAGACGAACACGAGGTGCGATTCGACGTTCCCATCTTGCGAGGCGAGATTGGCCACTGTGAACGGGTGACTCTGATACGGTGCTGTTCTGGTCACGCCCGGGAAGCGCAAAAAGAAATGCTGTCCTGCTCTCCACGTTACCGGTGCGGCAAGCTCCACCTTGACCAGCCTCTCCTCTGCATCCATCAACGTCACCGTCGCAGGCACTCCACGGAATCGACTGATCCGCAACGAGTTGGCAAACTTGCCCACCACATGGAACCCCCACACTCCGATACTCGGCCACAACCACGACCACGAGTGAATCAGATCCCTCGTATGCATAAAGTAAAACACCAAAAACCCCAGGATGGACAACACATGTTGCAGCACGAAGAATTCGTAGCTCATCCTGCGGAACACGCCAAAACTGCTCGCTACCAACCAAGCCAACAACGCCAGTGCCACCGTACCCGTCCACCAGATTCGATCGTAGTAGTACCACGCTTTGAGGTTGGAGAATCCACCATCGTGGACGGGTTGCCAGAGGAAAGGGATGGTGTGGATGATGGCGAGGAGGAGGATGAGTCGGGCGGTCTGTTGGTGGTAGAACTGGAGCTTTTCGTGGCTGATGCCGGTGAGGAAGGTGAGGGGGTTGAATTTGAGGGCGGAGGCGAAGAGGAGGGGGAAGAGGGCGTTGGCGATCATTCCGGCTCGGACGCCAAGGGGTGTACTGCCCCAGACGGCTGCGGGTCGGTAGTAGGGTCGGATGGCAAAGCACCAGATCACCAGGCCGAGAGCGGGGAGGGCGAAGGTGAGGAGGTTTCCGAGCGAAGGGATACGGTCTGCAGAGGTGAGCTCCGAAAGCACGCTGCGTCGGGTGAAGATCTTCTTCGGTCGATAGTATCCGATACCCCTGCAGAACGCTGCGAGGGGTCGATATCCAGGGATCGAAATGATGGCGAGGGAGAAGCGTGGGTTGGAGCTGTGACGAAGCTTCGAGACGAGATGGCGAAGGATGACGACACCGACAAGGGCGAGCAGAAGCCAGGTGGTGATGCGACTGTACTTTTCCATCTCGTAGTAGCTGTCTTTGCCTGCCATGGCCGCCTTTTTGAGGGCGGAAGGGGGTCGACAACCGGGTCCGACCATGCCGGGCTGCCAGACACACCCGGCCACCTCTTTGTGCCGTTTGAGGATCGTGTGCTCCATCCTGATCGGGTTTCCGCTGTTCGAGAGGGAGGGTTGGGCGTAAACAAGAGGGTGAAGGGTAGACGCGACGATTGTATGAGATGGTGGCCCTCTTATGAGCGGGAACACTGGTGGATCAGACTGGGTTACACAGCAGCGTCGAAGAGCCGACAAGTCGGTTGGTGTGCGTCCAACGCTGGAAGTCGATACCTCGGCGCCTTTCTACCTACCCCTTGTCGGATGCTTTGAAATGTCTGCGCCTGTCCAGATTCAGCGCATGCTTGGTGAGTCTGAATGAAAGGACGGATGTCGCAGCGCAAGACAATGCAGTCCCGTTCGACGTTCCGCAAAGAGGCCACTCCAACGTCGAGATTGGCCGGCTTGGCGCAGCCCAAAAGGCTCCGAGGCTGCGCAGCGAACGAGAAGAACTTGTCAAAAACGCGCCGAGCTCAAACGAGCGGGCGTCGATCCTTCGTTTCTTGGCGGCGCGAAATCCGGATTTGTTAGATCAACGGGTGGCTTGAGATGAGGTCTGCGTTGAATCTTGAGCGGGTGCAGCGTGGCTTGCTACACCGGCGAAGGGCGCTGCTGCTGTAGAAGAGCGAACCCCCGGGAAGTGGCACAGCACCGAAGGGTTCCCACTTATCCCTGCGCAGCTGTTAGAGCTCAATCAAAGGTCGGGCTCAGGACAGCGTCCGAGCAACGCCAGGCGCTGGTAGACCAGACAGCCCTTTCCTAGACGAGTCGACCAAGGCTCCCTGCGAGGGTGGCACAACAGACGTCTCAGCGAACTCAAAGCTCAGATCAGCCTCGCTCGGATGAAAGCGCAGACATATCGAAAGCCAGACGACTCAGAAGCCAGATGACTCAATAGTCAGACAGACTGAACAGGCGAACAAGAATTGCATTGGACAATCTGCAGTAGCAACAGAGTCTATCAGTCGAGAACGTGGTACTTGGGCTTCTTGAGGTGAGCACCGCCCGACTCGAGGGGTTGCTCGAACCTTGTTGCCGGTCGGTATCTCCTGAGGTACGGTGCGGCGGTCTCCTCCAGTGTGTCCGGGGTCATGGCGAGGTCGGCCCAGCTCTTGGTGCCAGGCGCGTCGGGCAGGTCGTCGATGTAGCGTCGCACCACCTCGTCGGGCGAGATCATGGGCCACCATGCGAGGTCGGCGATCTTAGCGGCGAGCTTGAGAGCAAACTTGGGCGTGTTGAGTCCGGTTTTGGCGAGCGAGGTGAAGCTGAGCGACTCGACGAGCTGCAGGATCTGAGCAGTAGTGTACTCCTTGGGGCCGGCGAGCGAGAAGGTGGCGCCCATCGAGGTGACGTCGGCCTCGAGCATCTTTTCGAGCGCGCGGGCAACGTCGAGCGAGTGGACGGGGCGCATCTTGGTCTTGCCGTGGTTGACGCGCCATGCGTAAGGGTAGACGGCCATCTGGTTCAGGAAGCGGTCCTCGTGACCCCACATGGTACCGGGTCGAACGATGGTAGCGCCTTCGAAAGCACGCTTGACAGCAGCCTCGCCTTCCGCTTTGGATCGCAGGAAAGCAGACGGCGAGTCGGCGGCAGCGTTGAGGTGCGAGACGTGAATGAAGCGGCCGACACCAGCAGCCTCGGCGATCTGAGCAATGCGCTGAGCACCCGTGACGTGAACATCGTTGAAGGTGAAGTTCTTGGTCTCGTAGTGTCGTCCGGTCAAGTTGTAAACCACATCCGAGTGACGCACGCACTCCTCGATCTGCTCGTCGTGCCTGAGGTCCCACTCCATGGGCACAACCTGTCCAAGGTCTCCCATCACCTTCAAGTGCCTCTTCTCGTCCTCATCACGGTACGGAACGATGACCTGCGAGCCCTTCTGCGCGAGACGGTTGACAACGTAGCGTCCGAGGAAGCCGGTGCAACCAAAGACCGTCACGACGTGTCCCGATACGGAAGATCTGTGTGCGACATCAAACAGGAAAGGTTCGAGTGTCAGAAATCATCTTTCCACGTCGATGAATGCATATTTGACGTGCTGCTGTCATGACATCTGACCTCGACCAAGCTGCGGAGAGCCTGGCTCGTGCGGCCGAGCACAGGCAGTCTTATGTCTGTCGTACGTCTGCCAAAATAGAATACTTACCGTCCACCTCCGTAAGGTCCCGACTTGATGATGGGCTTGCCCGTCTTTCGGTTGATGGTGAGATCGTGGACACTGCGAGCCTGGGCGACCTGGGCACCACGAAGAAGAGAAGAGCGAACCTCGGAACGCAAGACCGATGAAGCAGCCTGCGCCGCGCTTGTTCTAACCAGGTGAACCATCGTGTGCTACGTGTGCGACAAGCGAGAAGTGGCGAGTCGAGTACGGCGAAGATGAGGTGCCGCCGTAATCAGATGAATGGTGAGCAAGGCGATGTGTTCTGAACGTGGAGCCGGTTGCGATGAGAAATCGCGAATCCTTGAATGGTGGATCGACGGCGAGCGACCGTCTCTCCCTCGTCACAGGCTCCGAGACGACCAATGCGATCACATCGCGCTCTGCTGCCTTGCAATTTCAGATGAATTCTTCTCTATCACACGTGACGAAACAACCGTGCGAATAATTTCATTTCCCGTCCCGAAATTGTGAGATCGACAAACGAGCCTTCTGTTGCGTTTGCGAACAGCAGCATGGCAATCAAGTGTCGACAAGGGCCCACATGAACATGCAGGCTACGGAGCGGTACGGTGACCATGACTGTGCGAGCGCCTTCATCTCATCGGGGCTGAGATACTGACCGCCCTTGATCTTGTTGCCCTTGACCCGAGACTGCAGCACTGCTCGGCTGAGCCCATGCTCATTGGCAATTAGGTGGTCGAGTGACTCTCCAGCCTCTTGTTCCGCCTTGAAGCCAGGCTCAGGCTTCGGCATGATCTCGGTTTGAGCGAGAAGCGGTACCTGGTCCCCCTTCTCCTGTGTCGGCTCTAGTGGTCCCTCCTCTGCCTTGATCTCAAGTTTGGCCGGAGTCTTCTTCGTCTTCTTGTCGACTGCACTGTCCTCTGGCTCCTCCTCGCCTGGTTTGCGCTTCTTGATGCTGATCTTTGGACCTTGAGAATCACTGAGGAAGAAGTTGAGCATGCCCTTTTGTACGCCAAGATCGGCACAGGGAAGGATGTCGGGCTTGCGTACGGCAAACATGAGAATCATCTCGCTAGTCCATCGACCAACACCCTTGACCTTGCTCAGCTCGGTGATGCATGCTTCCTCGTCGTCGAGCTCCAGGATCTGACGGATGTCTAGCCGTCCATCTACGAAGCGAGCGGCGAGATCTTTGACGTACTTGATCTTGGCGAACGAAAGACCGGCAGCTCGAAGGTCAGCATCCGGCCTGCGCAGGACCATCAGTGGCGTTGGGAATGGCCATTGTTCACGTGGAAAGCCGACAAAGTCAGGCTTCTCCGGCATGGACTCCGGGAAAAACAGTCGACAAAATTTATACAGCACAGATCTTGCGGCCAGCCACGAGATCTGCTGTCCGAGGATGGATGTGGTGACTGTCTTGAAGAGGTTGAGGTCTTTCGTGTCGGATGCGGATGGGTCTATGGCCTCTTCATAGCAGCGCACGGGGACCTTCTGGAAGAGGCGCTCAAAGCGACCATCCGCGGCGCACAGATGGGCTTGCGCTTGTGAGAGGTCGAAAGGTAGCGCTGGGAATGGGACGGTGGTCCTTGTCAAGCAGTCCTCTTCGCTCGCGTCGTGCGGAATGACGAAGGGCTCTTCTAGCGCCTTTTCTTTGCCTGAGCGTGCGGCCTTGGCTGCGCTAGATGTTGACGAGGTTGAGGCGGATTGTGAGGCCGTTCTTGCCTTCTTTTGAGGACTCGCTGCCTCTTTTGATGCGACCAACGTGCTATCTGTCGCTGATCGTTGAAGTCCACGTTTCGCCGGGACTGCTCGGCTCGTGATTGAGGCCTTGCTGGAGGGACCGAAAGAAGCTGCGATCGACCTTGCCGGCGTGGCCGACCGGGATCTTGTAAGCACCATGACGACGATTGAGAGTTCTATCGAAAACTCGAATGTCCGTGAGAGGATTCCGGATGGATGAAGGAATGGAGGGCAGTGGCGAATGCGGGGCAAGAAGCAAGCTCAAGACTCATCCATCGATGCAGGGTCCAGCCGAAGGTCGAAAATCGCAAATCGGCGATATACAACTCTCCCGATTCGCTTTTCAGTTGAGAAGAGTATCATAGCAGCTCAGCCCCAAAGACTTTGAAAAGGCTGCAGAGCTGAATACAAAATTTGGAAGCAACGAGAGAGAGGCAGAAAAGGTTTTCCTCTCGCGAAGGTGAGAAGAAAGGGAACGAGAAGAAAATCTAAGAAAGTCGCGCGCTGCTCAAGCCTTGAAGCGCTGTGCTACCAGGAAAGAGCTTTCGCAGCGCGTGTGTGTGAAGATGGGAGCGCAACTCTTCCAGAGTCGCAGAAGGCTTTTCAGACCACCATCTCGACCACGTCAACCCCTGTCGTCTACAGCAACTTGTCATCGTTGCTTGCACAGGACCACATCGACACTCGACTCTCACGGATCGGTTCGACTGAACCCAGATCGACCATCGTCACACTCGCAATTATGGCGGAAAAGTACGACCTCACACAGACCCTTTTGCCCTACCTCGACAGGCATCTGGGCCTGCCGCTCCTCTCGCACCTCGCTGGAACCGGCATCTTCGCCGAAGCCGACATCGCCAAGGCCCAGTATGAACTCGCAAAAAACACCTCCATGGTCGACTATGCTTTGCAGCTCCACGAACAGGCCTACCCCAACCAGCCCGCACCCGCCGAGATCGAAAAGCAGCGAGACACTGCCATCGCTCTCAACGACAAGCTGGGCGGAGAAGTCGACCATGTCCTCAATGTCATTCAGGACCCAGAGGTCGCCTCCGCGCTCAAACAGGACAAGGCGCAGAACTTGCAATGGCTCGAGGAGAAGTACAGCCTCACCAGCGAGCAGATCAACGCTCTGTACCGATACGGATACTTCCAGTTCAACTGCGGTAACTACGCCGATGCCTCTTCGTACCTCTACCACTTCCGCATTCTCTCGACCGACCCTGTGCTCATCATGAGCTCGCACTGGGGTAAGCTCGCCAGCGACATCCTCTGCGGTGAATGGGAGCAGGCGCTCGGCGAGCTCAAGCTGCTGCGCGAGCAGATTGACTCTTCTGCCGCTCACGCGACCGCCTCCCATGCGCCATCGTCGTCTTCCAACGGTGCCGCACAGACCGACGACTTGACTCAGGAGGGACTCTTGAAGAAGCGCGCATGGTTGCTTCACTGGGCACTCTTCATCTTCTTCAACCACCCTCAAGGCCGAGAGCAGCTCGTCGAGATGTTCCTCTCGCCCGTCTACCTCAACACCATCCAGACCACCTGCTGGTGGTTGCTCCGATACGTTGTGGCTGCCCTCCTCCTCTCGCGACGAACAACGCGCGTCTACCTGGTGCAGCAGCCCGGTCCTGCTACGCTCATGTCCTCGGCATCCAGCGCCAACGTCAACAAGTTGAGCCCGCAGGCAGCTATCAAGGATATCACCAACATCATCGACTCAGAATCGTACCGTCTCGCCGGCACCGATCCCATCGTCGACTTCCTCTCCAAGCTCTTTGTCGACTTCGACTTTGAGGCAGCGCAAGAGCAGCTCACCCTTGCCGAGCAGGTGGCTGGCAAGGATTTCTTCCTCGGCGAATTCAAGGACGAGCTGATTGAGGCATGCCGTGTTGTCATCTCGGAAGCCTACTGCCGCATCCACTCCAAGGTCGACATCGCTGACCTCGTCAAGCGACTCAACCTGTCCAAGGAGGATGGCGAGAAGTGGATTGTCAACCTCGTGCGCGACACTCGTGCCGATGCCAAGATCGACTTCAAGGAGGGCATGGTGTTCATGAACCCCACTCACCCTCCCATCTACCAGACCATCATCGAGAAGACAAGAGGCTTCACCTTCCGCACCTCGGCCATGGGCACGGCCATCGACCGCAAGGCGCACCCGCCTTCGCTCAACAACACACACAACCTCAACGGCAACGACAAGCGTGGTGGTCCCGGCGGCCGTGGCGGTCGTGGTGGCCAGCGCAACCAGGGTGGCCAGCGTGGAGACCGCTCGCACAACAACGAGTCGAAGCGTGAGGGCGAGTCGGCACCCGCAGCAGAGGCACAGCAGCAATCATCAGCGCCAGCCGTTGCTGCCAACTAAGCTGTCACTTTCATCATTGCATCTCACCCTGCCTCATCCACAAAAGCAAGGCGAGCGTGACGGAACAGAGAGCGCAGCGTTGTCGCCCCATCGGCCAACGCTCACGTTTGACCTGGACTGGTTGCTGTCTGCCTTGTCGTCCTTCGTCTCTGGTGGCTTTGACATTCATGTAAACTACACAGCGCATCATTGACGACATTTTATTGTGCATACTGTCTCCAACTTGGCGGCTCGTTGATCGAGCATGTCCGCTCAGCGTTTTTCTTGGAGTGAAGGCTCAGTCAGCGAGTCGAGGATCTGCCTGTCTGTAAGAATGATGTTGATTCGCAAGAACGCCCGCTCGACGCCGTCAGCTGGAGCTGCGCCTGCTGTAGATTGCCCGGTCATCTCGAGGGATCTGTCCACCAAGTAAATGGCTGAGCACGAATGTATCGGAACGCTGTCCTCCGGTGCATGAAATTTCGGAAGACCTCGAGGATCGTGAGCGATACTGCAGCCGTCCGCCTGCACGTTCGGCTTCGTTATCGCAGCGAACACAGTGGCCGCTTTGCGACGGAGTTGCGTGATGTGATCACGACACTCGGAAGCAGAGCGCCTGGACGTTCCCTGACCGCCGACATCGTGACCGCAGCAGAAAATGGCCGCGGAGAGCAATGGATTGCCGAGGATCAGGGTCCTGCCTGATAGTACCTGCATCCCTCATCGGCCAAAACACTCCTTGTCTGTCCGCCACTTTGGCTTGCTTGTCCACCACCACCATCCACGACCAAGTCCTTCCAACCACGAGAACTGCAGCTCGTTGTTCAGCTGAGTCGGCGCTTAAGGCAGCTTCTTCACGCGCAAGTCCAGCCTTTCATGTTCCCTCTTTGAGGTAACTCGCCGAGATGACGCGACGACCATCCAACCCGCAAGATGAGACGACACCGCTGCTCAACTACCACAATGCTACCGAAGGCGAGGGCCGCTGGTCATTAGCACGCCGTCGATCCTCTGCATTTCTGTCCTTTCTATCGGAGCCAGAGGACAAGGACGGCGACGAGTACCTCCAATGGCAGCGCAAACGAGCCCTGATCTTCATCCTCGTTCTCAATACGCTCTACTTTGTCGGCATCGGCATCTGGAACTCGTTTGCTGTCGAGCTCATCCAGACGCTTGCATGCGCCGAGTACTACTATCCCGTACAGTCCGATGGATCGGTCTTCCCAACGCTTCCCGCGGCAGGGGACCCATCAGACTTGTGCTCAGTCGCCTGGGTCGACAAACGAACCAACGAAGTGTCGACGTATTTGGACACATTCAGTAGTCTGACGAGCTGCATAATGTCGCTCGTTCTCGCGAAGGGCGTCCTTCCGCACTTCCGTCGACGAACGATCGGCATCGCGTCCGTGGGTTTCACGCTGGTCCTGTACATTCTTGCAGCCTCGATCCCGAGCCATTACTCGTTCGACCCAGCTGTGCCGTCGACGTCCACGCTTCACCCAACAGCTTCGCTCAACCTTCTGCTCGCTCTCTTCGTTGTGGGAGGCTTGGTTGGTGCTCCTCAGACCGCCGTGCCGCTCCTGGCCCAGGTCATGGCCCTGGACGTTTGCAAGGAGGATGAAAAGACGTCCGCCTTCGCCCAGGTCTATGCTACCCAAACGATCGGCATGGGCATCTCGTCGGTGCTGCTTCGACTCATCCTGCCGGCGTTCGATCTCAACTTTAGCATCCTTTACCACACTGGTCCATTCTCACCCTTCTGGATGGTCGTCATCAACTTTGCGATCGCGTTCGTCCTCGTGGTCCTGTTCCTCCCGGAGACAAAACATCTGGCTTCTGCAGCACCACGCTCGCGCAGGAGCTCCATCTCGAGCGAAGGCAGCTTGATCGACTCGCCAGAGCCTAGCAGAGCAACTCCAACCTCTCCACACTCGGAGTCCTGGAAAACAGCTTCCCTTCAGTCGGTTAAAGACACCCTGAGTCTTTTCGGGTATCTGCTCCCCTACCAACCGTTTCCAGAAGCCAAGAAGGACTACAAGCTCCCCCTCATCCTCTGTGCGATTATCACCTGCGATACGATCACCATGATCTGGTCGAACCTGGTCGTCTTTTGCTCGACGCATCTGCACTTTGGGCCGAAGGAAGTGTCGACGCTGCTCGGCGTGCTCGGGGCGAGCAAGGGTCTATTCGCAATGTTCTGCCTTCCTCCGATCGTCAAGTTGGTACATCGGGTTGTGAAGAGGAGAATGCGACAGGAGGCCCTGGCTGCGTCAGTGGAAAGTCTGCCGGACGCAACGACGAGGCTGGTGAAGCGCGAGGAGTCGGTGATCAAGACCGATGGGATCGTTGCTACGGGTTCGCTGATGTGCGATTGCTTGGGATTCATTGCAATGGGTATTGCTGCGTCGCACCTTTCGGTCGCCGGCATCTACGGCTGTGAGTATCCCGCTTAGCCTCGAAACAGAAGTCGATCGGCAAACACTGACCCCTTTCCTCCCTTGACTTCATTCCTACAGCCACGTTCTTCCTGCTCTTCGCATCGGGAGCGTTGCCATCGGTACAAGCGCTCAGCGTCGACTACTTCCTCGCGCAGGACCGACCCACCGAAGACCCCGTCGCCGCCCGCGATGCCTTCTTGGGCTTTGTCAACCTCCTAGCGACCGTGATGCAGACCACCGGTCCGCTTATCAACAATGTCATCTATGGATGGTCCATCGATCACGCCTTCCCCGCGCTGACGTTCTTCTGGACCGCTACGCTGTCTTTCATTTCGCTGACGTTTGTCAATTCGGTCGGCTTCTTCTCATAGAGCTTGGACGATGCCAAGCTATTGTATTCTCGTGGATTATACAGCATGACAATACCATCGTTCATGCACCATCAGAATCATTCTAACAGTGTCCGTCGACGCACCTCAGACGTCTGAAAGCTTGGAATGCGACGTGTGCACTTCGTCAGCTGCCTCTGTCGCCGTGGCAGCCGGACGAGACTCCTGTTCAAACGTGGTCGAGCGACCCCGCTGCCTGGTCGAGTCCACGATCCACGCACCTGGCTCGACGAGCGTTGGAAAGCCTTTCCACGTCCTCCTACCCGCCTGTGTTTCCTCTTGCCCTTCGGCACCCTGAACCTGACCCTTTTGGTACCATGCCGCATTCGGACCGTCCAACGACCCCAACTCCTGCCACATCCACGCGCCACCTCCCAACGCCGCCGCTGCACCAAGTAGCGCCGTCGAGTTCACCCGCTCCTGATCTGCCAGCGGCAATAGTGCCACCACTATCGCCGCCACGAATCTCGGTGCGATCCGTACGGCTTTCGAAAAGTACAGCTCGCCTTTATCGTCGTGCTCCGTCTCCAACATCACCAGCAGGGTCATGCACACAACACCGACCGCATACGATCCAGCAAAGATCCACCTCACCCCCTGCGCCACCTCGTTCTCCTTGACCAATTCCGCCGTTGCATCACCGCACAATGTTATCGCCGAAACCAAAGGCAGGTGCAATCCGAAATACGGCAGAGCGTGCCACATTGACCGTCTGATTGGGTGGGTGATCCTTCTACTGCCTGCGCCGGTACAATACATGCCATGAAGCACAAACGCGATCACTACAGTGAGGAGTGTTCGCGCGACACCCGAGTGCAACCCCGTTCCAACGGGTTGACCCGATAGAACGCTGTACAGGAACTCGCCATGGACTAGCGTGACAAAATCCGTAAAGCGGTCGATCTCGTGCTCGATCGCCACCGCCGAGCTGTATCGCAGCTTGGCGAGGCGTTTGAACAACGGGCTGTAGAAGAACAGCCACGAGGCGTACTCGAGTACTAGAGCGATGCTGACCATAGCGATGCAGGTGCGGGTGGAAACGAAGATCGAGCTGATCCATAGAGTGAGTAGGATGAGCCAGACGGTGGCTTGTGCGCGAATCTGGATGCGATACTGGCAGATGTAGAACGAGTAGGCTGTCATGACGCTGAACACCATCCCGCCCGCCAACAGGTACGTCCCGATCGCGGTTGCTCTCGCACCGGACTCTTCGTGCAGCTCTTCGGCGTTCGGTGCGTTGTTCCCAAACACCACGAGGCACGCCATGACGCCCAACACCAGCACCCTCTGCGGTAGGTCATCGACGAAAAACGCATTGAACACCTCGCGCATGTAGTTCCACACCATCCACGCTGCGGTGTACGTCAATACATATCGCACAATGCCGCCCCAGGTGTGCTCGTGAATCGCCTCCTCGGCAAGCGTCGCGATGAGTCCGACGAACACCAGGTCGAAGAACAGCTCGAGCCGATGCGAGGAGCGTTCGGCCGAGGAACGGACGAGGGTGTTGCCCCGGAAGTACTGGAGCGCGCGCGGGCGGCGGAAGAGGTACCGACGGGTGGAGTGGAGCTCACGGGAAGAAGCGTCGAGCCGCTCCAGGTTGCGATAGCGGCGCGAGGCGGCATCTCGTGGTGCGGAGGAGGTCGAGGCGGTGGTGTTGAGGGTCGAACCGCCAGAGAAGGTTTCGTCTTCAATGGGATCATCTTGTTCGTCGTCAGAGTCGTCGGGCGCGAACCCGCTCGCAATGATGTTGCCGTACTTGAGGTGATGCGGTTGGTGGGCGTGCGCCTGGGCTGCGTGGTGAGCGGAGGACCCGCCGGCTGCGGCTAGCTGCTTGACCGTCATTGTCGCTCGTGTTAGCACCGGAAACCTAGCCGGAACGGTCTCGATATCAGCTTGAGCGGAATGGTGGTCGTGAGGGGACACTCTGTGACGGCAAAGACAACCGCGAACCGTCTTTCGCAGCGTGCGCATCTTCCCGAACAGCCAGTTGCAGTGCCTCGCCACACCGTTGAAGACCAGCACGTTCGGATACATCCCCCAAGCCTCTAGCCGAAGCAAAGCCTTGTTTCAAGCGCGTGTCCAAGCGAGCGGGTCAAAACCCTTTCAGCAGCTGTCAGGCGGAGATTCAAACGATGGCTCTTCACCGACATGCCCGTGGATTACTTCGTCAACCAGCTTTGAGGGAAGTGACAGAGTCACACATACTCAGTGATCGGTTCATGGTTGCTATGCGTTCCGAACCTGCTCTCGCCGTGTTTGAAGCCGTTTGACAGCTTGGCAAGTCAAACTCTATTTTCAGCGCAGACCGCAGGCTGGCATCTCACGCCTGCGGTTCGAGATTAGACCCTGGTGCCGCTCAAGTTCTGGAACCCGTCTAACTCGCGAACATGCCTGCCGCAACCACTGAAGATGAGAAAGATGCCTTGTGGCACAGATCAGATTGACCAGATCACAGAAGCGGGTATACTTGATCGCTACTCTGAATGCTACACGAGAAGAGAAGCGTGTGCCTCAGCGCCCAACCTCAGACAGAGGCACGCCTACACCACCACCGCCACCAATGCCATTGGCCATGCTGTTGTTGGTCGCGTGGTCAAAGTCGTTGAAGATGGGCAGGATGCTTTGCATGTACGAGTCCAGCAGATCGTCCGTGCCGAGCCAGGTGCTGGTCACCGGGTCCAACGAGGGCCCGTTACCGGAGCCCATGGGCGTCGACATGTGGCCTCCACGATAGGCGGAGGAGAGTGGAGACGGGGCTGCGTTGAGAATGCCGGTCATGCTGCTACCTCCTGGACCCGATGCGGGGATGCCCGGTGTGGTAGCGTAGGGGTATGGATAGCTGGCACCGCCTGCGGACGAGCCCGGCATGTTCATTCCCGTACCCGATGCGGCCCCGACAAAAGGCGGGCGACCCGAGAGACCTGGAGTCTGCAATCCGTTCTGCGCAGCCGACTCGAAGGCAAAAGCCATGTCACTCATTGCTGTTCCCGCCATCGACGTGCCTGGCGTCGAAGGTCGCGGCGCCGCCGTTGCCTTGCTGAGGTCGTAGCCGGGAGCAGCACCGCCGCCCGCCGTCACACTGCGTCGCATGTCGAGCGGGTCGCCCGTTGCGCGCGGACTGGGCGCACCGAGAGCGCTAGATCCAGCCGACATGTGCGAAGACCCTCGAAGACGCTGTCGCTTTCTTCGTGACTTTTCCGCTCGGTCCCTCTCGACCAGCTCAGCACTGAGCGAGAGAATGAAGCGGCCGTAGAAGCGAGCAAACGATCTCGAATGCGTCTTGTCGTGCGGATCACCGGCGAGCATGAGGCCAAGCTGCACCACCAAGCCGCGTGTCTCGATCGGACCATTCTTGAGCAGATGCACACCGGACCAGCCGAGCATGGCTGCCACGATGCGGCTGATGATGTTCGCGTTGCCATGCAGGCTGTCCAGCGCTAGTCGACAGGCATCTGTCAGCAGCACCACGCAGTTCTCTCGCGCAGCTTTGACCGAATTGCCGCAGACGCGGAGGATGCGCATGTTGGATGCCTCGCAAATGGCCCTCCTTCGGTCAGACTCTCGAATGGCGTGTGTGTTGATCAGAACCTGGATATGCAGACCAATGATGCGCATCGTGGTGGAAGTCAGAGGATGCCTGTCCAACGCAGGATGCTCGCACCAGGCTTCGGACCAAGCGCCGAGCAGGACATTGGCAGAGACACGAATGCTCTCGATCGAACCGACTTCATAGTAGCTCTGGCTGAAGATGCGCGTTCGCATGATCTCTTCGATGCGGCGCAAATGGAGAAAGGCTACCACCTGGATGTCGCCGTCGAGGGAGATGGGCGACTTGAGCCAGTCGTTGAGTGTGCCCCAGTCGACATCCAGGGTGGTGTTGGGTCGTTGGCCGGAGAAGGAACTAAAGCTCCTCTCCATGATGGCTGTCAGAGCCCACGTCCTCGAGCGGTCTCGAGCGTGACGCCGGGCCTTTTCATCTTCCTGCGGCGTATCCTCGCGCATGGCAAGGTCAAGCTCCTTGGCCATACGTGCGGCGGTTCCAATCAACAGCCACGCTCGGTCTTCGGCCATGAGCGGGGTGAGATGCGCCCACATTGGCCAGACGATGAGGCCTTTGACGACTTCGACACTCTTGACGTTGCGACTCAGTACCTCGACGACGAGCGAATCGACAAGAGTGCGAAGTCGTTCGAATTGCTGAACGGAGCGCGGATTGCGATCGACCGAGGCGGCGATGGCGAGAACGACCGAGAAGAGAAAGTTGGACGACTCCTTGATGGTCTCGACATTGTGGATGATGGGGTCCAGGATGCAGAATTGCTCATGGATGACATCCATGAAGATCTTGAAGAGGCGGTGCACATCGTCCATGGTGACAATGCCTTGATCCAGCGGGTCACATCGGCGCGTGTCCCAGTTTGCAGAGGCGGACGCGCCAGAAAAGTAGGAGGCACGTTCGCAGGCGGCGTGCCCGAGACAAGATCGGGTCCAGCCGTTGTTTTCGAGCATAGCAGAAATGTCGCGAGCGGAGCGGGACTGCGCATCGTCCTCGTCGTGAGGCGGATCGTCAGGATGGATCTGCGAAGAGCTGCGCTTCTTCGCATCGATAGGTGGCGCAGGACTGTAGGCGGCATCGTCGACGTGTCCGTTCTCTACAGCGAGCTCGTCTTCCTCGCTGTCCGAGTCTGTGCATCGCTTTCCGAGCGCAGCTTCCGAGAGGCAGAGAAGCGGGTTGGTGGAAGAAGGAGGCATGCGCGATTCGCGGATCAAGAGACCATCATGGTACTTGGAGGTGCGTCGACCGCTACCGGTGCTGGCGATGCTCGCATGACTGCTGTGTGGGCCGCCGGAAGAGATAGCAGTGGGGACCGAAGAAGACTGGTGCGAGCCTGAGGCGGATGAGGCTCCAGCGCTTTGAGGCGATTGGTGATTGCTGGTGCTTGCGTCGGATCCGTGGCGGTGGTGAGGGTGATAAGGATCCACCGTCAATGGTTGCGAATACGAATTGCTCATGCCTGAAGGGCCGGGATGATCCCATGCTACGCTGCGCCGATAAGCAGAGGTAGAGCTGGTGTGGTGCGGGACGGGAGGACTGCGATCGAGCTGGCTCATAGAACTGCGTGATTGGAGTGGACTGTCGTGCTGTCGATGCATGGCTTCGGTCTGCTCTCGCGCGCGTGTCGCAAGGTTCTTAGTTCCGGGCTTCTTGCCTCGACGAGAAGCAGTCCAGTTGCATTCGATGCCCTTAGCCTCGCAGCGAGTGCAGTTTTGTGCGTCCTTGCGTTTGCCGTTGCACTTGATCTTGGCTTTCCGGCATCTGTTAAGATGGGATAGCCGTAGTGCAGAAGGACATGGAAAGGGAGGAGGGAGGAGGGTACCAAGCGAGGTGACGGACAGGGTCAAATGGCGGGAGCAGGGCAATGTAGATGTCAGTATGTTGAAGAGGGGCAAGGGCAGAAGGGCGGAACATGCTGCGATGGCGTATGCATTGCCGCAGGCCCGGATGTCTCGCCGTGTTTGGAGGGGTGTCTGCTGTGCTGACATGGGTACTCACTCTAAGCAAGCTTGGGAGTTGCGAATGCGAGGACGCTCTCCGACGAGATCGTCTTCCATCGTGGTATCCATGGTCGGGTCTGGGAAGGGTGATGGTGAGGAAGGGAGGGGATGGGATCGAGGGACGACGTAGAAAGCGTTTTTGCGGGAACGGTTGAGTTGAGTTGAGCTGAGTGAGAAAGGGACAAGGAGAGGTGCGGAAGCGTGGCTGAGCCGGTTAGGCTTGCCTAGCTAGCCTTTCTGCCAGTCCTGCGCAGCCAGCGGCTAAGTAGAAACGAAAATTTGACTTTGGATTGCCTTTCTTTCCTACGCTTTGACGGGTGTCGTGTCGGCTGCCAGCTGCCGGCTAAGCAGCAGCTCACTGCGAGTGTATGCGGGCGGAGCCAAAAAGAACAAGGAGACAAGGTCCGGTCCCACACCCAAATCAAACTTAGGTCCCAC
The DNA here is from genome assembly GCF_000497045.1 of Kalmanozyma brasiliensis GHG001. Taxonomy (NCBI): domain Eukaryota; kingdom Fungi; phylum Basidiomycota; class Ustilaginomycetes; order Ustilaginales; genus Kalmanozyma; species Kalmanozyma brasiliensis. The sequence goes on along the minus strand of NW_015961948.1, from coordinate 997,936 downwards.
CCGAAGGGAGAAGAAAAAGTCTTGCTTAGCCGGCTGCCCCCCTAACAGGGATTTTTTGACCTTGCATGTAGTCAAGTCAAAACTCGACACGAAAGAATTATCCAGCTGATCTCGGCACCCTCCGCTGCCCTTTATCACGATAGCAAAAGCAATTCGCCGGTCAGAGCTCTCAGGCATCGTCATGATCAACCATGCGGAAGCTGGAAAACAGCATAGAAACGAAGCCGGCGACCGATAGCATTGACGCTCATGCGCCGGTCTCACCACAGCCGAAAGAGTGCGGGGAACGTAACGTCAGAGGCTTGAGATGAGGGTGATTGCTGCTGCCCCACGATCCTACGACACCTCGTTCCGTTGGCGGACCGAGGATGTGGCTGGGCGCATGGTTCGCTGCAGCTGCTGCTCGATGATGCACCTCGCGAAAGGACGCCTCTCTCTCTTTCCCTTTTTTTGGGCCAGAAGAAGCTTTGTATTGGTTTCAAGTAGCAGCGACGCTTTGTTGGCTTCAATTTGCCTTTTTGAACCCTTGATTCGCATTACCATTTCGGAAGGCTCTGTTCCTTCTTCATTACGCCAAATGGATCTCTCCGCAGTGCGCTTTGACCGGCACACGGCTGCTGCAATCCATCGGACCCACACTTGGACGAGGCGCCAGATCGACCCGCATTCCAATACAGCCATCCGCAGCGGAACCAATGTTCCATCATGTGCCCAAACGAGAGGACAATACGACAACGAGAGATTGTTGCAAAGTGAGGCAGAGCTCGGAAAACAAGGCGAAGCCAAAGAAAGGGTCTTGGAAGAGGAAGCGAGACCAGATCCAAAACCGAGCCAACGAAATCAGGCACAGCACCTAAGAAAGCGAGAGCAACGAAGCAACTTGCCTGCGCTCGCTCAGCTTGGCGTGTCTTCTTGACTTTGAAGCCCTGTCAGTCAGTCACTTAGTTGGCCGACCACCGACCGACCGACGAGCCGAGCCAACCCTGACTCTCCTTGTGCTTAGGGAGAGAGCTTTACTGCTTCTCAATCCCGAATTGGCTGCTTCTTTGCTGCTGCTTCACGACTGCGCAGTGACAAGAAGAGGGTCGTCAGCTTCGCAAGACAACCCTGCAGCGCCGAAGCCCACGCGGACAGGACCGTGCCTCCTCCTTCTCCATCATTTTGCCTGGCCGCGCTCTCCACACTCCCTTCCGATCCGCTTACCCTTTCGCAACACACACCAACACGATCCTCTGCTCCATCGCGATCTGATCCGACATCCACTGCGACACACTCGTCGGTACTTTCGCCGAAGGACGATCCCACGCTCGTTGGTTTGTAGCAAGAGGCTCAGCGGTCTCAGCGGCACGAGCGCTTTGGACCTCGCCGTCGATCTCGACAGCTTATCACATTCGCACACCGGTGCAAAGCCGAATCTATCCTCACTAGAATGCTCCCATAGAACCAGCTCGACTCGACTTGACAGGTCCCACGCCCTCCGAGCTGTCACCTTGTGACCTTGTGTTCGGCTGCTCCGATTCTTTCCCCGATCCAACGTCTCAATCCTCGTCGGATTCACCATCGGTCGTCACCATGTCGTCGTTCAGCTGGAAAGGTCTTTTAGGCGTCAATCAGACGTCTGCATCCTCGTCATCTGCCTCTCCAAGCACATCGGCTGCCATCAATGGCTCTGCAGCATCGACCGGTACCGCCGCAAATCACGTCGCGTCGAGCGCAGTTGCTGCCAATGCAGCCGCCGCATCCAGCGCAGCAGGTGCATCTGCCATGAGTCCGTCTGCGTCTCGATCACCACTCAATTCCAATCCGTACTCAGCGACTCAGCCAACAACACCCTCCGTGCCTCTCTTTGGCGGCATGATCCCGAGCTCAACCCCACATCACAGCACCAGCTTCATCCCATCGTCCGCCTCCACCGCCCAGTCCTCCCTGATCATCTCGCGAAAACCATCAGAGATCCCCGTCAACTCGGTCGAGGGCGGAGGATATCTTCTCGGAATGGAGAACTTTGGCAATACCTGCTATGTCAACTCAATCATCCAGTCGCTCTACTTTTGCCGACCTTTCCGGGATTCGTTGCTCAGCTACAAGACTTCAAGTCGAGAGCGGTCCGAATCCGACGCGGGCAGCCAGCATGGCATCCACACCATTGGCGACCTTGCCTCTCGGACTCTCCCTGATACGACACCTGACAGCATCGACGGAGTTCCTTCGTCGGATACGCTATTTGCCTCGATGCGCGATCTTTTCGAAGTCTTCCAGCAATCGGGGCAGCAAAAGGCGCTCTCTTCCCCCACCCGGTCCACAGCTCCCGGATCCCTCCCGCTCTCGAGCCCAATATCGCCTTCCCCTCCCACCATTGCAGAGCAGCCAGGCGTCTCGAGGAAGACTTCAATCTTGGGTCGTCCTTCCACTGCCGGCACCACTTCCGGCAGAGGTGGAGCAGGCAACCAGACCGTCTCTGCCGCCACAGTCAACGCCAGTGCCACTGCAGCTCAAGCCATCCCCATCACGCCCAACTCGGTTGCAGGTTCGGGTCCACCCAACCTGTCCATCTCAACCGGCTCCATAGGCACAGTCGCTTCCGGCTTTCCATCGGTCGACTCGAGCGCGGTCAAGTCCTTCCTGAGCACCCTCAAGCGCGAGAATGTGCTCTTTGATAGCACCATGCACCAGGATGCACACGAAATGCTCAACTTTGTGCTCAACAAGGTCGGCGAAGACCTCATCGATGCTGACAAGGCCAAGAACCGCGTGAGGATGCAGAGCCGCAATCCATACCTCAATGCAAGGACCGATTCGGACAAAACGGTCGATGCTCAAAGGAAACGCAACGTCATGGAAGTGGGACCCAACGGCAAGACGTGCGTGCATCGCCTGTTTGAAGGCGTCTTGACCAACGAGACCCGCTGCCTCACGTGCGAGACGGTCACCTCTCGTGACGAGTGCTTCTTGGATCTCTCGATCGACATCGAACAGAACTCGTCCGTCACGTCGTGCCTGCGTCAGTTCTCGGCCTCGGAAATGCTCCGTTCCCGCAACAAGTTCTTTTGCGACTCGTGCTCCGGCCTGCAAGAGGCAGAGAAGCGAATGAAGATCAAGAAGCTCCCCAATGTGCTCGCACTTCACCTCAAGCGCTTCAAGTATGAGGAGACGGTGCAGAGATTCGTCAAGCTCGCCTATCGCGTCGTCTTTCCGCTCGAGCTTCGACTTTTCAACACCTCGGACGACGCCGAAGATCCCGATCGACTCTACGAGCTGAGCGGCATCGTCGTGCATATCGGAGCAGGGCCTCATCACGGACACTACATCGCGGTGATCAAGGTGGGCGATCGATGGGTGCAGTTCGACGACGACGTCGTGACCTACATCGATGAAGCCGAGATCTGCAAATACTACGGCGATCGACCTGGTCTCGGCAGCGCATACGTCCTTTTCTATCAGGCTGTCGATCTGGACTTTGAGGTTCTCGGCTTGGAGGATCCTGCGCTTCACGCTTTGGCCCAGCAGAGGATAGCGGCGGCCGCCGATCTGGATGGCAGGGGCAGAGCGGGCCTAAAAGCGCCTGATTTCGCTGATCCACGCAGCAACATCTCTCCTGACCGATCGGCTGGCGCTGCAACGGCGAATCGATCGCGGCTGGACTCCGTGACCGAAGGAAGCGCAGTCACCTCGGCTGGTGCAGCGGGTGGGGCCGAAGCTGGTCAAAGCGGCAACGGATGGTTCGGGTCCTTCCGCAACCGTGAGAAACGAGCAGGAAGTCAGTCGAGGCGCCGACCCAAGACGACATCATCGGCAGATCCGATTGCGCCTGGCTTGCCTGACGTGCCTACTTCGGCAACTCACGGTGAGCTTGCCAAGCATGCTGCTGCTGAACTTGCGGGCACAACACCAGACGACGGCTCCGTATCGACGCACTCGGCTGCTGCCAACGACGGCGCCTCCCGCGGCACGTCCTTAGTCACGTCGTTCGCAGCAACTCCGGCGACTGAGCACACTGCGCCGTTAGCCCACAATGGCTTCTCGACGATGGAAACCACGCCAGCGTCGACCACGGATGCGAGCGTGAGCCGCGCTACAACCGATTCGCCCAGCGAGTCCAAGTACGGCCGAATGCTCTTGAACCAAGGGGATGCTGCCGCCAACCGTGATGCTCGCGAGCAGAATTTTATGCGAGGCGCAATGAACCGGCGTGCTCGTGCCGCTTCCGAGGGCTTCCCTTCCCCGAACGCTTTGTCCGAAGCACCACCCGATTCAAATGGCCGATCAGGCATGGCTCACGGGGGCCATCTTACAGCTGAACCGGAAGATGCACATCATGCCGCAGTGACGCCGTCGGCCATGGAAGCAAGTGCTACCTCTCATACATCATCGAACGCACCACATCAGCGCGAGACGTCGACCGGCAGCGGCTTTGCGCCTCTGGAAAGGTTGCTGTCGTCCAAGAACCAAAAGTCGCAGACCAAGACGGCCCGGCGAGCGTCTTCGAGCTATATGCCCTTGTCGCCAACGGCAGAGAAGGGCGAGAAAAGGGAAGGTATGCTGTCGAACCTGTTTTCTTCCTCATCTTCATCGTCGGCAGCACAGTCGAAGCGCAACTCCGTGCAGCAGTTGGCCAACGGCGCTGACATGAGCGGAGGCACGGTGGAAGCAGGACACCAACCCACACGCAAGCCGAGCTTGTCGACGCGGACGTTGAGCAAGACCTTTGGATTCGGTCGCAACAAGCAGACCTAGGGCTGACGTCCTGAACTTCTCACCGAGCCTAGCTGGCTCATTGCCATTTTCAATAGAGAGCCTTCCATACATCAACCAAGACAAGACCCGAGTGTGTAGAAGACCGAGTCGAAGATGAGCAGACACCAACCCAAGGCTGCCGTCTTTGTCCTCGTGACTTGGCTGCTCAACCATGATCCCATTGTCCTGTCCTTCGACTCGGGTAAGAGCTTCCATGGGAACACGAACAAGGTCGGATCTCAGGTGAAAGATGGCTGGACACAGGTCAAGCGATTGACGTCAAACGGCGAACGAGGCCACAGTGCCTGCAGATGGACTGATCTGGAATTGGAGCCCCGCCTCGGGCTTGCAGGTTCATGGGAGCGAGCGAGCGCGTCAGAGACGCTCGCGTGCAATTTTACGCGCCAAGCACGCCAAAGGTGGGCGTGTTGTTGTTGGCCTCGCTTCTGCTAGCCGCCATGATGCACCAATCTACTCTCTCTGTCCACTGATCGCCAGCCTGTTCGCCCATAGAACATTCTCATCCGACTAGGACTTGGCCAGAGAGGTGTCGCGCTGAAGATGGCATCGTGGGTGCGAGCCAGAACGTTTATACATCAATTGATCAAATAGTTACCACCGATTCGACCGGTGCAGACGCCGAGGCTGCGATCGTCGCATCGCTGGAGCGAGGAGGGCAGATGCAGAGGAGCGAGCATAGTGAGGCACAGAGGTCAGGCACAGCAACAAGGCGGGCTAAGCTGGATCGCCTGCCGCTGCATCAATTCAGACGACGAGCTGCAGCTCGCCCCACGTGTGTTGAACTCATCGACGAGTGCAGCTTGCAGCTCTCAACACCGACCTCCGACGTCGGAACGGCTCTCTGCGAGCTCCCCTCGTTGAGCTTGTTCCCCTTGCATAGCGAGTCGAACGGAAAGGAAGGAAAGGACAAACGAACATCGACCTTTCCGTTGTGGCTTGCTGGCAATCCATTCCATGGAATGACCCTTCCGGTCTTGAGTTGAACCAAGGGTCCGCTGTCTCAGTGTTTGTTTTCCTCCCATCACGGGCGCGTCAGAGGAGAATAAATTGGAGGCTGCATATCCTATCTGTCATGTGCGTCTGCATGGACTTGCAGTATCAAACTTGATCTTTCATGCTTCTTCTGATCGTCCCACGGAGAAGGGTCATGAGGAGGAAAGTGACAGCCTTTTGAGCTGTCGCCGATGGCAAGCCACACAGTCAGCTTAGCGCTCCTTGTCCAGTAACTCGCCCTGCCATTGTCGCTTCGATCCGACTGTCACGTTATCTCGATCGCGGCATCTCCGAGCACCTTTTGCTTGTGTAGCTCGCTGTCTCTTCCGCCATCATTCCTGCTTGTTGTTGGCAGCGATTGTTCACCACTCCTCTCGGCTGCCGAACGACAATCGATCGTCTGTCTCAGTCATCCTTTCGAACCCTAAACGTGTCTCAGTGTTGCTTGCCCCGCACTCTCCCCGCGCTCTGAGTACTTCAGTATAAAGCTCAGGCGAGATTGAAGGCGTGTCCCGCATCGCTGCGCTTCCCTCCTCTTCAACGCCATCCCTATCAGCCGTCCGTGGCTCTCCCTGGACAGTCCCGTCCGCTTCCTTCTCCTCCTCTCTATCTACGATGCAGGCAGCACCATTCTTCCAACCAGCGCTCGATTCGTCGCGCACTGTGCCTCAATCGCAGGCATGCGATGACGGACTCACCTTTGCAGCCCACTATCCAGCGGACGACTTTGCTGCCTCATTGGCCAACGGCGAAGCTGCTCTCGAGCTATGGACCGACTTGCCCATTTCCAATCTTGACCATGCTTCCGCTTCTCGCACCACCGCCTGGAAAGCCATTCCGCTTCGCCCTCTTAAGGCCTCGGCTGGCCGCAAGAGCGGCTTCGCATTTGCTGCAACAGTCCAGTGCTCCAAAGACGCTGCCGATGGAGCTTTTGGATTCACCTATCGCATTGTGCATCCCGATGGCAAGATCGATTGGCTCGGTTCGCCGCCCAACGATGGTCAGATCTACCTCCCTTCTGCGCACACGGCTGGCTCAACAATCCAGCAACTGATTGAACCTCATCTAGGCACCGAATTCCAGCTTCGCAGAGGCAGCAACTCGCCTCTCGATGCTGACGAGACTATCAAAGTGGCTAGCCTTGTGCCATCGCGCCGAACAGCCCCCAGCAACATTGCTTTCAGCATCAACGCAAGCAGCGTCCAGTCCGGTCTGGTCATCGAAAGGACAAAGTCGACGTGGTGCACCTCGAGACGCTTCCGGTCGCTCACAGAAGTCTCGCCGGACTATGGCTCCAATCTCATTGTTCTCGAGCTAGCTCAGTCTAGCAACAGCGAAATCCTCGTGATCCTGCCAGCCTTCGACGATGACAGTGCTTCAGCTCGACTGGCTCGTGGCTCCTGCGACGGCGCTCAGGTCGACTTCCAGATCATTGGAGCCGGCGCCGCTCAAGCAAAGGTATCATTCGCGCTCGGCACAATAGCAACCCTCAAAGAGACCATTGCGGCATGCCGATCCAATGCTGTCAAGTCGCTTCGAACCAGCATTCATGAGCCGCTCGGGCTTTCCTGGTCAGCCAAGAAATTGCTCGATAGCGACTCCTCTCTGGCCCTCGACGACATGATCCCCACCATCCCGTACGACTACGACGAGTACGATTACACCGACACTTCGTTCTATTCCGACTCTACGATCGTGGATGGCTCCCAGCAAGGTCTCAGCAGAGCAAGCTCGATGATCATTCCTGGAACCGACAGCGAAAATCTGACCCAGGAGGATCGAGATGGCGATGCGTCCACTGTCAATGGCGATCGCACGTGCCAGGCCGAAGCTCCATCGAGCCCTCCCAAGCCTCGCGCCGGACTTGGCTTCTGCACCTGGGAGGCAATGCAGAACGAGCAGCGCCTTCCGTATCTGTCGGAAGTCGTTGCTGCGCTCGAGGCTGCAGAGACTCGCCTGGGCCAAGGGTCCATCGTTTCTCTGCTCATCGATGATGGCTGGCAAGACGTCGTCCACGGTGCGGAAGATCGTGGGAGACTCAACAGCTTCGACATGAACCCGGCCATGTTCGATCTCGAAGATACGCATCATACCTCGCAATCTGATGAGAGTGTCATCAGCTCCGTCCTTGCTCGCTACACTTCCTACATCCGAGCAAGATTCCCTGCCATCCGATCCATCGGCTGCTGGATGACTTTGGCGGGATACTGGGACGGCATTCACCCCGAAGGACCCATCGCTGCTGGATTGAGCGCACCACTGCGTCACGCTCGCGTACAAGATCCTTACCGACACGTCGCTCGCGACTGGTTCGTCCAGTCCAGCGAGCTGGACATGCACCTCTTCTGGGACAGGGCATTCCACACTCTCCGACAGAGCGGCGTGGACTTTGTCAAGGTTGACGCTCAGGCTGAGTGGGAATGGATGCAAGACGAAACCACCTCTGAAGCCTTCGGCAGCCACACCAGGACACTTCGTGCAGCGGCGCTCGGCAAAGCCGCATTTGAGGCGATGGAGGGTGCCGCAACGCGCTACTTTGGCGCGGGCAACGGCGTGATCCACTGTATGGCGTTCACCTCGAACCTCACCAACACGCTCAAGACCCTCCCGAATCAAGGCATGACCATCCGCTGCACCGACGACTTCTTCCCTCGGATCCCAGAAGCGCATCGCCATCACCTGTCGCATAATGTCTACAACTCACTGCTGCTTCCAGAACACAGCTGCGATGCCGACATGCTCTCTCACTGTTCTCAGCAAGGGCTTTCTTCGGAAAGCACAGTGGAGGGACCGGACCACACGGGCTACCACGCATCCTTCCGAGCCTTCACTGATGCAGGTCTCTGGATCTCGGACAAGGCGGATGCTCCCCAGCATCCCTCTATGCGCGCGCTCGTCTCTCCTCAGACACTGTCAGGTGACGGCGCGAGAGTTTGTGTTCAGGCACGAGGATCTTTGCTGCACGATGCCGTGTTCGACGATCTCGTTGGCGACGGACCCGGACCGGCCCTCAAGATGACGGTACAGCACGAAATCACCTCTTGCGCGACCCTGGGTCTGTGGAATCTGCGCGGAGGCGATGCAGCGACCTTTGATGTCCTCGACGTCAAGCAGATGCTCAACAAGCAGGGCAACGTCGATCAGGTGTCGAGCCTCCTTTACTCCCAGTATGCTGTTCGAAGTTTCCGGTCCGGCAAGATTTCGCTTCTCTCAAACGAGCCGAGTCACGACGGACAGACGAATCGCTTGCTGAACGTGTCGCTGGCAGCAGGATCATGGGAGGTGCTGACGATCTCCCCCCTGCTGACTACGATGATTGAAGGAGTGCGCGTGGCTGTACTCGGCTCCACAGAGCACTTTATGACGCCAGGAGGAGTGCATGCAGTCAGCGTCGTCGCATCGTACCCCGACAAGGAAAGCAGGAGACGTTCCTACCTGTCCCACACGCGGAAGCCATCGCACCATCGACGCCGCTCCACTCGCTCCATCAGCTCCGAAAGCGCGTCTCTGCTGACCGCTGCCGCTGCTGCCAACAAGGATGAGCGGGCATTGACCAAATCTTCGGCCGACAAGCTCATGCAGAGGTCAGATCCTGCTGCGCAGGCCGTGATCCTGTCTCTGGCTCTCATCAACGGCCTTTTCGCTCTCCTGCAGAGCACGATGACAGGCGTCGTTCCTGGTTCGCGCAAGGGCAAGGGTAGCATCGTGCCCAGAAAGACCGCTGGCGTCGACGTCGTCGACACGGTGATTGGCATGCTGGACAAGTTGCAGACGCTGTTCGTCTTCGGTCTCCTCGTGCTGGCGTCTTGGACATTGACCCTGCCGGAAGCTAGCTCAAAGAGGAAGTCCTGGTTGCCATTCCTCGACACAAAACAGATTCGAGCGACCGAGGAGAGCGAGAGGTTGCGTCCGGACGACAAGACGCTACGACGCGTTCGTTTGCGACCAGCAGATGCTGTTGCCACGCTGAAGCGCTGCCTCGAGTCGCGCACCATGATGCCTCTGCGCCAGGTGCCTATCTCGATGGCGGATCCTCAGCCGAACGCTGCCCCCTCCGCGCCCCTGCCACTGTCACCGCTGCCCGAGACGCCGTTGACCGCCAGCGTCGCGACCACACCAGATGTGGTGGTCAGCATGCTCATCGACATGGCAGTCAAGATGAGCTTCCTCGTGCTTTGTTCCAGCCGCGAGTCGATCAAAACGTGCAGAATCGAGCGCACGCGCTACGACTGCGCCTCAACACCGTGGATCAAGATCGAGGAGGTGGAGCTCGAGGAAGGAAGCTCGACTCAAGATGGATCGAAGGCTTTCCGTGTCGAAGTGGATCTGAAGGCATGGAAGCAGAACCAGGACGAGACGTACGTGCAGACGCTGTCGGCACCGGTCAGCTTGTCGCTTCGCATCAGCAGTCCCATTTGATGTATCACGCAATGTCACGATTTGACATGAGGCCCTCTGACTTGCTTCGTCAGGAACATGAGCACGAACGGGCAATGGTACAAGTGACCGCTCTGCAGCCTGTCAAGCGATCCGTGCGAACGTGCATGCGAGAGGCAGGAGGCATGGGCTTGACCTGCAGAGGTGACGTGAGCATTTCGATGTGACTGTGACTTTACAAAGTAAAGCGCCCAAAGCGTTTGCGTGCTGCGCATACCGCCTTTCCTCTCAATTCGTCTTTCCTCTCAACAACCAGCATCCCATCCTCTTGCTTTCCTTACATCCTCTCGACTAGTATGGGTATCGGAAGCTAGCTCGCTGCTTGTCAGTCAAGTCGGTCAGATCCTCGTGGTCCTCGGTCTCCTTTGCTGCATCGCCCTCCACATCCGCTCCCATGCCAAGCATACCGTTCTGCTTGTTCCAGATGTAGTGCGTCGCTCCGATAGCGATCAAGCAGAGCGCTGCGAAGCCGAACATGGTGATCAAGGTGATCTTGGCAGGTACGTAGTCGGGCGCATCCTTTGCTCGGTAAGTCTGAGGGCCGATCAAGTTGCCCACCGAGTACCCGACCTGCAGGAAGGTGTTGAAGACGATCCTCTTGGTCGTCCCCGAAACACTTGATCCTATAAAGGCGTAGAAGTGGGGAGAAGCGACGGGATAGGTGTAAACTATAACAAACCCGGTAAAGCGAGCAGCGTTCGCCGAAGCGGGGATTGCGATCATCATGGTGCCTCCGACGACGGCGAGCAGGTACATCAGCACACCCGGAATGACCCTCGACCTGGTCTTATACGACAGCCAAGCGCCAAAAGCGACAGCGACGACCTCCATCGCACCTGGTGCCATGCCGAGCAATGCAGTCGTCCTACTGTCATAGTGGAAAGAGGAGATGATGGCGCTCGAGAAGTTGGACACGCCGCCGTTGGCGATGTTGGCGCTGCAGACACCTAAGAAGAAGAGATACAGCCTCGGATCGCGAATGGCCTCCCAGAGCTGGTCCCATTTCCAAGTCGAGTCGTGGATGCCGGACTTGTTTGACTTGATGCGATGCACAGCGACCTGACGCTCTCGCTCGTTGAGGTAACGGATCGTCGCCGGCGAGTCGGGCATGAAGAAGAACACCACGACACCGAAAAGCAACGCAACACCACCCAAGATAAGATACATTTGCTGCCATACCTTCAGATGCGAAGGCTTCTGCACAAGAAGGCCCCAAGCTGCCATTCCGCCACATATTTGTGCTATGCCGTTCATCGAGAACCACGCCGAGGTCCTCGTAACCTGCTCCTGCTTCTGGTAGAAGCGACTGGTTAGGAGGATGAAGGCAGGGGTGAGCGCGGCCTCCCACCATCCGAGGAGCAGACGGACGACGACTAGCTGGCCGTAGTTCTTGCAAGCTGCGTGCGCGCCAAGCGAGACTGCCCAGAGGATGATGCAGATGGCCACGTACCTCGACAGCCTCACTTTCTGCAGGAAGAAGCCGTGGACGGGCGTCGCGATCAGGTAGCCAACGTAGAAGAACGAGCCGAGCCACGAGTACTCTTGACCCTTAAGGTTGGTGTCCTTCTTAATGCCGAGCAGGGAGGCGTAGTTGAGCGACGTCTTGTCGAGGAATTGCATGAGGACAGCAATGCACATCAGAGGCATGAGGACGAGGTCGATCTTGCGGAGCACTTTCTTCAGCTCCAGAGGGGTGATGTCGGATGCCGAGGCTGCGAGTGCAGCTGCCTTGGCGTTCTCGCCCTGATACGACGACGATTCGACATGGTATGGGGATGTCGGTTTGGCGTCATCGTACGAATCGTCCTTGTGGGTGTCAGAGGAGGGGGTCTTGATGGGGGTCACCTCCGACATGATGGGGGCGGCCATCTTGGAGAAAGTGTGGAAGAAGCGAAAGGTGAGCGGACGTAGACCTTTGTGAAGGACAAGGGGTCTCTTAAGTAGGCTATCTGGGCTCGATGCTTCGCGAGCACACCATGGCGCTTGGGAAGCTCGGCTGGAGACCCTTCGACCACACGGCCTCAGGACCGTCGCTAGCCCCACACCGGGTCTGCCACAATATTGCAGCTAGGCCGCAGATAGCTCATGCGTTCTTATCTATCCACTGTCACATGCGTACCCACTATCGCAATCGCTCACATGCACAAACCTTACTGGTGCATCGGCCATTTCAACGCCTTCACTTGCCGACGGTGAGCGCGGTGGCGGAGCCTGTCAGTTTGCGGCACTTGAGGCGGCAAGAAGGCGTTCGGAATTGTGAACGGCGAATTTAGCGTTCGGGATAAGACTGTTCGGCAGAGATAGCGCAGAACCCTGTCAAATACTCCTTCAAACGACCAATCGAAACTTTCTTCTCACTCGCTTAGCATCGTTATCTCGAGAGGCTTGTTCTTATTCGTTGCGAGTGTCTCCTTTTCGATCGCCATGTGCCACCGTGGAATAGCAGAACGGGATGTCGTCAGTTGAGCCACGGCCTGAATCCACAACAGCTGTCACATCGTAGGAGAGGAAATGCCGTACATACATGTTCCCGTTCCGATCCGCCGGTCACCTTGTTGCCCTTGCTCACACTCCGCGCAACGTTCCGATGCGATGAAGCTTCTTTGCTGGACACGCGGATGATCAGAGCGCATGGAAGCGATGAAGACTCGGGTGAGACGGGAGCCAATCAGCGCCCTGGGTAGAACAGTCAAGCGGCAAGTCGGGCGAGTTTTCTTCGGCAGCGCTGATAAGCGAGCTTTGCACAATGCCTTGTCGGCTCTGCTTCGGTGCAGGTGCGCATGCTATCTGCGAATGCAAGGATCCGTACGTCTCCACAGAAGCTCGCAAGGCGGAGTCATCCGTTGAACTTTGCAGTCGACAAGCGACGTTAGTGATGAGTGACGGTTGAGTGAGTGTGCTCTTCCGTATTGGCAGGGTGTGCTCAGCTGGGTGCTTGCTGGGGCAATCGCATTGTGCGGCTCTGCCAGACACATGGCAGAGACGTGCACGTGGCCGTCTCAGCCCAAGCCTGTGTGAGCGGTGGCTAGTGCCAATGCTTTCGATGCCGAATCTTCGCGGAGGGCCTGCGTGCGGGTGTAGGCTGCAATCGCCGGTTGACGTCCAGCCCCAGGCCAACAGAGGATACATCGCCCTGGCTCTCTGCTCAGTGCATAGGCAGTGTCGAGTTCTCGGGCTCGCCAGGTTGTCGTCCGAGGACACAGAACGCAGAGCTCGCATGGACCTGCTGACGCTGGCGGCCAAGCAGCGTCTGCCATTGCCACCATTCGCGTTCGGCCAACGACACACTCTCGGCATCTCACTCTGATTCTTCCGCAGCTATCCCAGCGACTCGTCTCGAGGCGCTCCGCCGTTAGGCCCTGCGCGCTCTTGCTGTGTGGACGCGCGAGGAGCAATCCAGACCACGTTCGGCACGACGCACACTGAGGTCCCACATCCGCTGTCTGTCTTTGGTGCAAAAGGGTATATATCATTGCGTGGACCGCCTGGTAGTGATGCCAGCAGCGTGCATAATCGCTACGATGGAGCGGACGGTGCAAAAGAGAGGGTCGAAGAGGGTACAAATACAGTGGCAGATTGGCGGATGACTTTGAGCCGCATTGGTTTGGCAGGTCAGGACTTGACGAGCATCAAATGATGGAGCGTCGAATCAATCCATCGACACCTTGCCGAGCCCGTCCTCGTCGACCGCCTCCATGTTTGCCAGGTTGAACGCTGCGTTTCGGCGGTACTGTTTAAGCGAAACGTGATTGAAAAGAGCGGAGTTAGCATGCGGGCACACGACGCTCAGCTGAGACGGGAAGCACTCACAGCCTCAGAAAGCTCCGCAACGATGGTGATGGCCTGGTTGTGATTGTTGATCTCAACGACGGATCGGTCGAGCTCGAGCAACGCCTCGTTGAGTCGGTGGACGCTCTTTGTGATTCGTTCGAGCAGCAGCGACTGTCTCTCCTCCTGTAGTGTTGTAGCATATGTAGACGAGCATCAGTATAAGATACTATGCGCGGCTGCTGCGAGAGGGTGCCGAACTTACATGTGGATTCTCCATGATGCGTAATGGTGCGTTTGAGATGGTGGTGATGAGTTCCATACAGTGAAGTGTCACTTTGAAGTGTTGCTCTCTCCAAAAACTTGACGCGCGCGTCTGGACCTGTGCAGTCTCACCGTGTCTCAGAGAGAGCGCTTTCGAAATGATTCGTGCGACACGTGATGAGCATATTCATAGGTCTAACACACTCAAAAAATTACGGGTTGAAGGCCGCGTACAAAGTCGACGTGGAGCCAGCTGCAGACGGTCAGCTTCTGAGCAAGGCTGAGCCACTCAAGTCGAGAAGATCTTCTCAACCTGTCCGCTGATTCGCTGACTTTGACGGTGCATTGACGTTTTTGCAGGTGCAGCCAGCCTACACCACCTTGCCTTCTATCATCCCCACAAGATCAAGTGACTCAGGAGACCGTCTCAACAAGGTGTTCCTTTCGTCTCCCATCGCCTTCGTGTCTGCAAAGCCCCGCCACTGCGTCTCTGGCTGCTGCATTCGTCGCAACAGTCTGCAGTCGCACAGGTGTGCACACATCCGCCAGGATGAAGGTCGCTACTCAGTCACCCGAGATCGCAAGCGTCTCGTTGCACCGGAGCATCCCTACATATCTTCACCTCTATGTCCTGCCCTTCCTCTCGCTCTACCCCGTCTGGGCCTACGCCTACTTCCTCAAGTACGATGACTGGGTCAGGTCCGAGGAGTGGACCTTCGTCTTCACCGTCCTTCTCATTTCCGGCCACGCACTCAGCTTCCTCGTAACCAAATGGAGCATCGCTGCCAAGGTGCTGACTACTTGCACCACCGCCAAAAGTCTCGATGATGCTGAGCTCGTCCGCGTCTACCCACTCGCACACAAGGGCGAAGGTGCCATCGTCTCGCTTGATCGTGTCGAGCGACCCAACCTGCCCATCGAGATCTCGTTCACCTACCAGGCCGACAAGTACATCCTCGCCACCCCGGATGCTTCTGCTTCGCCCACGGATATCTTTGTCTCGCCTCTGATCAAGGAGCCCACCTTCCGCCGTCTGCCTTACCCTGCCGATGCCAACCCGCCCCTCTCGAACTTCCAGTCTTACAAAGGATTCAAGACCGAGAAGGATGTCGAGCTCGCCCTCGGCACCTTTGGCAAGAACGAGCTCGACATTCCCAAGCCCAAGTTTGTCGACCTCTTCCTCGAGCATGCCGTCGCGCCCTTCTTCGTTTTCCAAGTCTTCTGCGTCGGTCTCTGGATGCTCGACGAGTACTGGTACTACTCGCTCTTCACGCTCTTCATGCTCGTCGTCTTCGAATGCACCGTCGTCTTCCAGCGACTGCGCACGCTCAGCGAGTTCAGGACCATGTCGATTCAGCCTTACAGCATCTGGGTTTACCGTGCTGGCAAGTGGGCTGAGATGCAGACCTCCGATCTGCTGCCCGGCGACCTTGTGTCGATCGACCGATCGAAGGAAGACTCTGCAACGCCTTGCGATCTGCTGCTGGTTGCTGGCTCCACCATCGTCAATGAGGCCATGCTTTCCGGTGAGAGCACACCTCTGCTCAAGGAGAACATCGAACTGCGCGACGGCAAGGACATTCTCGACGTCAATGGTGCTGACCGTAACAATGTCGTCTTTGGAGGCACCAAGGTCCTCCAGACCACCGCACCCGAAGCCGACAGCGCCTACGCAAAGCTCCGCGCACCCGACAACAGCGCACTCGGCATCGTCCTTCGCACGGGCTTCGGCACCTCGCAGGGTCAGCTCATTCGCCTCATGGTCTTCCAGAACGAGTCTCGCGTCACCGCCAACAACATCGAAAGCTTCGTCTTCATCGGTTTCCTCCTCATCTTTGCCATCGCTGCCAGTGGTTACGTCTGGGTGCGGGGCACCGAGATGGAGCGTCCCAAGGGCAAGCTGTTGCTGGACTGCGTATTGATCATCACGTCCGTCGTCCCGCCCGAGCTGCCCATGGAGCTGTCCATGGCGGTCAACGCTTCGCTCATGGCCCTGGCCAAGTACGCCATCTTCTGCACGGAGCCGTTCCGTATTCCGTATGCCGGTCGAGTCGACGTCTGCTGCTTCGACAAAACTGGCACCATCACGGGCGAGGATCTTGAGGTGCAGGGTGTGGTCAACTGCTCCCCCGGTGGCGACTCGCCATTGATCCCGCTCAAGGAGGCTTCGGCCGAGACGACGCTCACTCTGGCTTCGGCGCACGCACTCGTTCTGCTCGAGGACGGCCTCGTCGGCGACCCCATGGAGAAGACAACCCTCGAATCAATGGACTGGAAGCTCAACAAGGGCGACATGCTCACCCCCACCGACCCAAAAGCCGGCCCGCATCGCTTTGGCGTCCAGGTCCGCCGTCGATTCCAGTTCTCTTCCGCCCTCAAACGCATGTCTACCATCAACCACATCATCGACCAGACCGGCAGCCGTCGTGTGTTCATCGCGGTCAAAGGCGCACCCGAGACCCTCAAGACCATGTTCTCTCAGCTCCCCGCTCATTACGACGAGACGTACAAGGGTTTCACCCGCCGCGGGTCGCGTGTGCTCGCCCTCGGCTACCGCTTCGTCGACAATGTCCAGCCCAATGACACGAACAGCATCAACAACATGACGCGAGACAAGGTGGAGGCCGGGTTGAAGTTTGGCGGATTCCTGGTGTTCCATTGTCCCCTCAAGCCGGATGCGATCGAAAGTCTCAAGATGTTGAACGACTCGAGTCATCGCTGCATTATGATTACGGGCGACAACCCGTTGACTGCTGTGCACGTGGCGACGCAAGTCGAGATTGTGGATCGTCAAACGCTGATCCTCGACGCTCGGGAGGGTGCGACGTCGGAACAGGAGCTTGTATGGCGATCCGTTGACGAACAGGTCATCATCCCCGTCACGGCCTCCGAACCGCTCGACACGAGCCTCTTCAAGAAATACGACATCTGCATCACGGGTGTAGCCATGAAGCAGTACCAAGACTCGCCCGTAGCGTGGAACCAGCTGGTCCAAAACACCTGGGTATACGCACGCGTCTCTCCCTCGCAAAAGGAGTTCATCCTCAACTCGCTCAAGTCTCTCGGGTACATCACACTCATGGCGGGCGACGGGACCAACGACGTTGGAGCGCTCAAGGCGGCCAACATCGGTGTTGCCCTTCTTGACGGCACGCCGGAGGATCTGGTCAAGATCGCCGAGCACCAGAAGATGGAGCGCATGAAGAAGGTGTACGAATCGCAGCTGTCGCTCACTGCGCGCTTCGGTCAGCCTCCTCCGCCGGTCCCGCCTGCGCTCAAGGAGAAGTTCCCCGAACTCGAGAAGGCGCGCGACGACGCGCTGGCCAAGATGCAAAACGCTCGCACCACCGATCGCACCGCCAAGTTCGACCTTTCGGCGATCACGGCGCAGATGGCAGATGCGGATATCGACGATGGTCCTCCGCAGATCCGACTGGGTGACGCGTCCGTCGCAGCACCGTTCACGTCGAAGCTGAGCAACGTCCAGTCGATCATCGCCATCATCCGTCAAGGACGGTGCACGCTAGTGGCGACGATCCAGATGTACAAGATCCTAGCGCTCAACTGTTTGATCCAGGCGTACTCGCTGTCGGTCCTCTATCTGGACGGCATCAAGTTCGGCGATTACCAAGTGACGATCAGTGGCATGTTGGCTTCGGTCTGCTTCCTGTGCATTTCGCGCGGGCAACCGATCGAGAAGCTGTCCAAAGAACGACCGGTGGCCAACATCCTCAACGCCTACGTCTTTGGGAGCATCCTCACCCAGACGGCGCTGCACATTGGCAGCATGTACTACATCCAATCGCTCAGCATCGCGTACGAGTCTTTGGACGACGTGATCGATCTCGAGGCCAAATTCACCCCTTCTCTGCTCAACACGGGTGTTTACCTGCTCGGACTGTCGCAAACCATCTCGACTTTTGCGGTCAACTACATCGGTCGACCGTGGCGCGAATCAATCCGGGAGAACCGCTATCTGTACTATGGCCTGGTTAGCGTGGGTGGTATTGCGATCGCGGGAGCCACCGAGTTCATGCCCGAACTCAACGAGTGGTTGCAGCTGGTCAAGATGGAGAGTGGCTACCAGGTGAGATTGGTGGCTGCTATGACGGTGGATTTCTTGGGCAGCTACGTGTTGGAGAGCTTCTGGGCGCTATTTGCCGATGTCAAGCCGAAAGAGCTGGTGACGAGAGGTCAGGAGAGGAGGTTGGAGAGGAGGAGGAGGGAGGTGGTTGAGAAGCGGATTGCCGAGGAGAAGGCCGGGGAGAAGAAGGAGCTGTAAATCCTCATCTTGGGGACTCGGCGGTCTCCGGTCGCACCCGCAACAATGTGTATATAGTTCCACAGTCATGCCATGCTCATCGCCCTTGGCCTACGGATGGTGATGTGATCGTTGAAGTGGTGGAACTTGCGCTTGTTAAGGAGATGATGTTGAGCGTGTGATGCATTTGGACGTTGAAAGTCGCGCCAAAAAATGCGGCCCTGAAAATCCACTACAACGCGAACACCCCCATCTACTTCGCCTCGTCCAGCTCCTTCGGCTTGCTCTCCTCGCTCACACTCTTGCATGAGCCTCACACTTTCAGGCAAACATCCCGAGCCGAGAGCAGACCCGGTCTTGCATTCAGGCGCAGCCGGCAATACACACTCTGCTTGAGTTCAACGCAAACCTGACTTGGAATTTCACCTGAAGCAAAAAACGCGAAACATCTCGCAAGACAGGGAGGCTGGCATGTGGGAGCCGAACAAGTGGAGTGAATGGGGGGGCATAGGTGCGATAACGGACAGGTCTTGGAAGGATTCCCTGCGTCGGATCGGCCGTGGAAGGGGGGTGTCGAATGGACGACTTGGAACGGAAGCGGTATCAATAGTAAGGACGAGAGAGGAGGTGGGGCAGAGGTGCACGAGACGAGATGGATTCCCGCTAAGGATAGTTCTCCCCGAACTGGTAGCATCTCGACGCTGTGACACTCATTTAGGCGTCCTCAGCACGGGGCTCCTGGGAAATGGCGCCGTAGCCGCCCGAAGCAGGCGAGCCAGCGGGGGCGCAGAGCGACTCGGGCACGAGCACGTGTCCCTCATCGGGGGTAGCGAGGAGCAACCAGGCACCCCAGATGGGCTTAGCAATGACATCGAGGATAGCAAAGAAGAGGATCTCGTTGTCGGGGCTGAGCTTGCCGGTACCCTCGCAGAGAGCGAAGGCGACGGGGTAGGCGGTCCAGACAACAACGAGGGCGAGCGAGATCTGGTTGTACAGACCGCCGACCTTGGGGCTGCGCAGGAAGGCGGTCTGGCGGCCCGAGGTGACGAGCTGGAGGAGGACCCAGGCGAAGGCGACGCACGAGAAGGTGAAGAAGCCCCACTTGCCGACGTTGGTAGGGTGGACACCGCCAATGACACCGGTGACGATCATGAACTCGTCAGCGAGGACAAGGACGATGATCTCGGCGACGGGGAGACCAGCGAGGAGAGTCAGGTCGAAGAGGAGCAGAGGGGTGGTCAAAGCCCAGTCGATGTCTGTGCGTAAGCGGAAACACGAAGATCAGATCGAACGATAGTCAGTACTCCGTTTGGCCTTTCAAGATCAGAAGAGGCTGTGAGCGAGGGAGAAGACAGCCAGCGCCTGGTTGCGTTGGTGCTGCTTCTTCTGGCTCATCGCTTGGCACTTACATCGAGCAAAGAAGAACTCGCGAGGAGCGTTGTGGTGGCCCTCGCCGATGGTGGTCAGGGTCTTGCCGACACCAGTGGCCATGGCAAAGTAAGAGGCGGCGGCAATAGCAGTGATGAAGAAGGTGGTGGTGTGCATGAGACGGTATCGGTAAGAAGCGCGCTGGGACGAGATGAAGAAGAGAACGGAGAAACCGGCCATGATGAAGAAGACGGCCCAGAGGTAGGTGTGACCCCACTGAGTCGACTCAATGGGGTGCTTGAGGTGAGGGGGGATGGGGGGGATGCCGACATCGGGGGTCTTGAAAGCGTCAAGGACGCCGTCGTAGTAGAACGAGTTCATTTTGGAAGATGGCTCCGAGGTAGTGGTGTTGGTGGTGGAGGAGTGCTGAGGAGGAACGAGTGCTTGAGGTGCTCGTCTTGAGGGTTAGGGGAGGGCGGCGGCAGCAGCAGTCGGGAGCTGGAAGACGATGGTGGTGGTTGCAGAGGAGGAATGGAAGCCGAGCAGACTGAGCCAAGATAAAGGCGCTGGACAGGTGCTCGGGGCAAAAAGCTGGACGTCGACGAGGAGGCTCAGAGGGCTTTTCTTTGGCTTGGCTCAGACTGTGCTTCGATGAGAAGGGAATGCTGTACGGCTGCCCTTGCCCAAGAGCTGCTGCTCGGTTACGCCAATTCGTTCTCAGGCTGACTGCGCACAGACACACTCAAAAGGAGCTCCGCGACAAGCGTTGCGTGACGTGTGGGTGGGACCGAAGATCGCGAATGCAAAGCTTAGCAGCAACGCGGCAGTGCTTCAGTACCAATTTGCAGGTCATTTGATCCGTCTTTCCAGATCGAGGCTTCCGAGCTCGAGTGGAGGGAACCCTCTCAAAAAATGTCGCGCAGCAGCTGCCCACTGATGTCAGCACTAGCAGCGTGGGAAACTTGAGAGGACTAAATTTGGTCCATCCACGCTGTGCTTCAATGCACGTTGGCTGTCAATAAGCATCGCAGCCTCGGAATTCGCCTTCGACTGGGCCCCCGCTCGCGCACGGTTGCGCAGATCGCTCCTCCTCAGCTCCGTCCTTCGCTTCGCTTACCGGCTTGCATCGCAGAAGATTGTGATTTGCGCCCCCGTCTCTTAGTGCTGCTTTGTCTGAACAATGGCACCAGACTCGGCAACGTGATAGACAGCGGGGATACTGACCGAGATCAGAGCCGAAAGCCTTAGCATGGGCAGCGACGCGCAAAGAGACTAGACTGCAACGTGACTTCATCCCCCACACTCCGCAGCCATGCGTGCAAAGAGCCGTCTGTCAATCCTATCGATTCCGACCTTCCATCCTTGGCGCTGTGGTAGGAAGCAAGCCAGCGTCAGGAGCCGTGAGACAGGGTTCCATAAGGTACCTGCTCATCTTCCGACGATGGAAGAAAGTGCAGCAACTTGTCTCAGAGTCGGCTCTGCGAAGCCTCTTGCATCGATCGATGCCGACATCGCCTCGCCTCGTGTGCTGCACACTCGGTCGGGCCAGGGACGTGAGGCGCTGAACCCTGCGTTTTCGATTTGGCGAGAGACCTTTCCACACGGGCCATCCAGATCCAGACCCTCGCTAAATACTGCCTCCAAGATGTGAGATCGCGGTGCGAGCACACGATTCCGGGGTCGCAAAATCGCAGTCCGGGAAAGCCTTGTTTCCGAGCCGGAACGTCGTCGGTGTGGAGATTTTGGCTTGCGGAGAAGAACTGCTTCTGTTTGGCGTGAAAGGGGCTCTTCATGAACTCTTCCACCATCACCACCGCATCCTCAGTATCCGTCCAGCGAGATCTTTGATCGATCTGCATCACCTCGAGCTGTGTACATCGACACAATCACCTGCCGCACAACACACCCGCCCGACGTCTCGCCCGGTCACTTTGCCTCTTCTGGCGCTTTCATCGAGCAGAAGCAGCTTGTTCGGATACGGCCAGTGGGGTTCACCTTGCGAGTCTCTCTGACCAGCCAGACGAGCCCGTCTTTTATCCGCACTGCGTCCGCCAGTACCTCACAGAGAAGCCTCGCTCTCACACATATCGCTCAACATGGCGGCCACACCATCGACAAAGCGTCTTCTCAAAGAATACCAATCCACATCACGCGAGCTTGGCCTTTTACCCAACACCACTCGCTCCCCCTCCGCAAACCCAGACCTGCTCGAACTGCGACCCTACGATTTGGATGCGCAAGACCTCTCCGAATGGACGGCTCTCCTTCGCGGCCCGCCCTCCTCCCCCTACACCGGCGGCATCTTCACCCTCTCCATCGCGATCCCACCAGCATATCCCACCAAGCCACCAGTGATCAAGTTCCAAACGCGCATCTTTCACCCCAACGTCGCCTGGAAGGATGGAGAGATCTGTCTTGATGTGCTCAAGGAGCAGTGGACGCCAGCATGGACGTTGAGCTCCGCCTGCACTGCGATTCTCGCCTTGCTAGACGCACCAGAACCCGATTCGCCGCTGAATGTCGATGCTGCTACGATGGTGCGGTGTGGCGATGGGCGGGCGTATAGGAGCATGTGTAGGATGTACACGCTGCTCTTTGCCCAACCCTCGTGAATCTCGCACACACAATTTGTACTTGTATCAAAAACTGAATTGCATATACACCTTCCCCAGCTCAATCGTAGATCAACAGCGGATTGATCCGATCCATCGCAAACAGGAAGTTGTTCGAATGATCCTCTGCCTCCAAGAACCTGGTTGGATGCAACACCAGACTCCCCTTGCACTCCTCCAACAGTGCCTCCATCTGCTCCAGCTCCCTTCCGCTGAACCCCTCGACCTCCTTTTCCTTTTCCTTCTTGTCCTTCTCCTTCCCAGCGTCTCGCAGCGTGGAGGGGACCTGATCGTCGTCCTTCTCCTTCGACTCGTGCTTTGAGTCGCCGCTGGTGGGAATCTGACCGGCGGGACCGCCCACGCTGGCCCCCGGCACGCTGTGTGCCTGGGCATCCCGTTCCGCCTTGGACTCTTTCGCTCCAAACCGCCCCGAACGCGCCAACCGATCCGCCCACGCTCCAAACGCTTTGTACTCCGCCCACGTCGTCACCGTGTCGTCCGGTACGCACTTGAACACTTTGCGGAAGATCTGCGTGTTGTGCACCGCGCACGTGAGCCAGTAGTCGACGTAGAACGAGTCGTCGACGGGATCCTGGAAGCGATGCGGGTCGATGTCGACCGTTGCAGCGGGTAGGTTCCAGAGGTCGTTCGACATCCGACTTGAGAGCTTACGGCGTGCATCGTCGAGACCGCCCTGCGAGGGCGGTCGACTGCGCTGCTCGGATCGACGCAGCATCTCGGTTTCGCGGTCTGGGCCCAGACTGGACGAGCTGAGAGAACCGAGCAGCTGACGGTGGTCGCGCTGCTGTCCATGACCGGATCGTTCGGCCGAGTGTCGCGATCGACCGTTGATCGCATTGCCGTCCTCCACCATCATCTTCTCTTCGAGGGTAGGCTCCATGCTGTTGTCGTACTTGCCGTCGACGAACTTTTGCGAGTCTTGGCCCTGCAGCGCCAGGTTGACGCGCTCTTGGCGGGCGGCTTGGTATCGCTCGTTGTGGTTGGCCGCCGAGTCGGAGATTTCGTTCGACTCTTCGACCTTGGCCTCGGCCTTCTCCTTGCCGTTGGCGAGCGTCTCTCTGATCTGGCGCCGCATCGTCGAGGTCGTACCACTGCCATGTTCGGCGAGGGTGGACGCCTTTTCTTTGACGATCTCCTTGTTGGTGGGCACGTCGATGAGGTCGGATGGTTTGCCCTCCTGATCACCGTCTCGCTTGAGACCGCCGTGGGTCTGTTCGTGATCAGGGTCCCACTCGTCGTCGGTTCCAGCCAGCTCCGGCTCGTCTTCGCCCTCAGAATCTTCGGACTCTGATTCATCGGACCCCGCATGACCGTTGGCAGACCCTTTGCTCTTGCCTTCGCCGCGTCGCTCGTTCGCCTCGAGCTCGTCCACGTCGACACCGAGGTGCTCTCGCATGAGCCGCATCCTCAGCGTATGCGCAAAACGACCCACCTTGTACGGCTGACCGCCCATAGTGCTGTCGATCATATCGTGGTCGCGAACCACAGCAGCGAGCTCCGAGTCGCGATCACCGCGCTGACTGCGCTCGTTGATGTTGGCCGACCCGATGATGGCCAGTCGGTCGTCGACGATCATCACCTTGTCGTGCAGGTAGATCTGCTCCGTCGTCAACTGACCTCCACGCAGCTTGCCCCACGTTCGCAGCGAGAAGAAGCTGATGTATTGCTCCGGGTCGATGCCCTCCCTGCGCAGCTTGCCAAAGATGGAATGCTCGCCACGAGAGATCGAGCGGTTCTGCAGGTCGACAATGAGTCGCACCGAAGAGGCGTCCGGGTGGTCGATGGGCATGGGGAAACCGGGGATGAGCGGGATGACGATGATGGCGCGCCAAGGTGTGCCCTCTCGGTGGGCTCGAATGATGCGACTGACGAGCGCCTCGCCGATCTTGTTCTCGATCTTGTTGCCCTCCATCACGGTGGACGTGACGAAGAACTGATTCTCGATGTAGACAAAGTGGTCGCTCATCTGAATCGACTTGAGGTACGCGTTCTGGATCGAATGCTCCACCTTGTTGGTGGTGCCCAGACTCCAAGGGCCCGCAGATCGGCAGATTTGTACCTCGCAAGTACCTGTGAGACCATACTTGTGCAGCTCTTCCGGTGTGAAGTCCGGAGGAGGCACAAGGAACGGCATCTGTCGCGTGTGATTCTTGATTCGAAGCAGGAAGTTCCAGCGCTGAATGAAGTGGCGACACAGATCACGAGCCGGCTGCCCGACGATCTGGAGACCCACATCGTGCCAGGGCATTCTGGGGAACTTCTCACGTGGGAACAAGTCCTCTGCCGGCTTGCTGAGCGTGTGCCACTCCATGACTCGCTCATTGGCGTAGTCCTGACCAGGCCAGATGTGAGCTTCTCGACCATCCTTGACAGGGCCGATGTAGCCTGACTTTTGCGATAGGCCATGATCGGCATCGGAGTCACCTTCGCGCTTGTGATACAAAGCATCATCGACCAGCACATGGGCAGGAGTGTCGTAGCGTCCGAAGCACAGATCGAAACCGCCCATGAAGGCGATCGTCTCGTCAATGACACAGAGCTTCTCGTGATGAGCCCAGTAGAAGGTTCCGGTCTGGAAGTGACTGGGCGAGCGCTGGACAAAGATGTTTCGGTGAAGACCGATGAGACGCTGCTTGGTGTAGTTCGAGTCGGTGGGCGTAAAGTTATTCGACACCTCGTTGTAGATGATGACGAAAATCTTGACACCTTCCTCGGCCTTCTTCTTGAGCATGTTGTCGAGCCTCCATTTCGGATGACCGGGTCTGCGCAGGTAGAGCTCGGGACTCAGCCACCAGTCGTGAATGAAGACGCGGTCCTTGGCCATCATGAGCGCCTTGCTGAGGTTCCAGTAGTAGTCGCGTCCGTCCGCAAGCCACTGCGCAGACACATTGAGTCGGATAGGCGCAAAGCTCTCGAAGCGGTTGGTGCCGCCAAAGATGTTGCGTGCAGCCATCTTTTGCATCGAGACGATGAATTGCTCCATCATGCGCTCGTTCTTGGCGACCAGCTTTAGCTTGCGCTCGGCGTTGTGAATGTAGAAGGTATGGCTACTCGTGTGCCTTTCCTCGTTGTGCGCTTCCTCCCGTTTAGTCGGGTCCGCGTCCTTGAAGTGGCCGTCGGTCAACAGAGCGGTCTGATCGTACGAAGCTTCCTTGTTGCCGTTGCTCTTGCTGGAATCGGGCTGCTCGGAGCTGTCGACGTCGGGACCCTTCTTGTCATCGCTGTGCGTGAGCCCGTGCGCCAGATGCATGGTTTGCTTGTAGAGACGCTTAGGTCGTTCGACCTTAAACTCGTTGTCCATCAGGAAGACATCGTAGAGTTGCAGGCTGTCCGGCTCGTTGACAATGGCGATGAAGCTTTCGCGAACAATGAACCATTTGGGTTCGTATGCCTTGGCCCATTTGGCAGGCGTCAGCATGCTCTTCTGGTCCTTCTTGCGGGATGAGCGCGACAGGATGCGCAGATAGCCCTGCTTGCCCTGATGACCGCCGCGACTTGCCAGCGACACGGACAGCGCCGAGATCTCGAAGAACTTGCAGAGACGGTTAGCCTCGGCACGGAACATGGTGCTGCGGATCAGCTCGATGATGTAGTTCTCCAGCGAGTCTCGCTGGGCGCGGGCAAATTCGGCTTTCGAAGTCTTGCCTTTCCGTTGAAGCTGGTTGAAGTACGGAAGGCTCATCTTGGGGAATTGAGGCAAGCCGACATCGCCCTCGCTCGAGTTTTTCCCAACCGATCTGCCGAGGTACCCTCGAAGCGCTGCGGCTCGATAATGCGCATGAAGATTGATAAAGTCGCGAAGCTCGCGATAGATGACCCACTTGACGAGGCCGTCGCCGTACTCGAGCTCGATACGGAAGACAGCGTGTGTGTTGTGCATGGGGTTGACGCTATCCGTGACGCGGAGGCGGAGGTGGTTGAGCAAGACGGGAATACGACGGTGCTTGGACTCGTCGCGCTCCACGGCCATCTTGAGGAGGAAGACGGGAAGAATGCCAGTCTGCAGCTCCTTGGCCAGGTCGATGTTGACGGCGCTCGACTTTTGCTGCTCCTTCTTGGTCTTTTGTGAATCGCGCACCTTCTGCTTGAGCTGCGCCCATCTGGTTTGTGCTTGAGGCGCACCACCGAGGCCAGGGCCTGATTTGTCGTCCGAGGATTGCTTTTCTCTCTTCTCTTGTTCCTTCTCAGAGCCGAGCATGATTTTTGTGATGGCGCGCAACCTTTGATCGTCAGGGGAGAGCTCGGGAGTTGGAACGTCGCTGTTGTCTTCCTGCTGCTGATCGCCGTTGGCGTCGCTGGGCCCCTCTTCAGCAGCCGGTGTGGGAGGCTCAAAGGCGTTGCGCATCTTGTTCGAGTTGTCCGCCCAGCGGCTGGAATGTCGCGAAGCTTCAGGCCTAGAGGCGGAGGACTCGGACTTCTTTCCTTTGTTCTCGGCCGTAGGCGAAGCGTCGCCGTTCTGATCCTTGCCGAGGCTGCTGCGACTTGTGTTTCGGCGGTGTCCGTTGGTGGAGCTGAACAGGCTGCTCAAGACGGGACGTGCGGGTGAGCTGCCATCGAATTTGCCGCCGAAAAGACCACCGCCCTTTTCCTTATCCTTTCCGTCAGCCTCTTTGGCGGGTGTCGAGGGACCGGTAGAGCCAGATGGGCCAAAGCTCGAGAAGCGGCGTTTCCAAGTACCGTTGGCCTGTTCTTCCTTCATTTTTGCAATTTTGGCACGTTGCTTGTCGTCAGGACGCGAAGCCCAGGATGGACCGCGATTAGCAGCGTGCTCCTGGTGTGCGTCCTCGTTCTCATCGGCTTTGATGGCGAAATCGTGCTTGCCGTCTTTCCTGTTGCGTTCAGAATGGACAGGCAGGCCCAACTCCGCGGCTGCGCTCTCAGGCTTGGTCTCCTTTTGCGTTTTCTTATAAGAGCCGTCCATCTCGTTCTCGAGCTGCTTGTCGTAGATGGTGCCCTGTCGCTGTGCGGTGAGACCGTCGTCGCCAAGCGCACGTTCGATGATGGATTGGCCCATGTCGTCTTCTCGTGACTTGTATGGGTGCTTGATCTCTGAAGATTCGGTTTTGGTCTTTTCGCCATTCGCCTCCTTGCTGTCAGAGTTGTCGACCTGCGGCTCTGCAGAAGACTCCTTGGACGAGCCGCGTGGATCACCATTGACGGCATCTGGGTGATTGATGCGAGCATCGGGATCGTTGGGATGATTGCCCGGGGCTCCTCGATATGGCTCTTCTTCGTGATCTTCGTTCAGCTGGCCGTCTGCTTTCGAATTGCCCGAAGGCTTCTTACTATCTACGTCAGCCGCGGAAGACTGGGCTTCGTCTTTGTTGTCGGCTGCGGCCTCTTCGTTGATCGAGGAGAAGCCAGCTGCTTGTGCTGCCGTGTCCCATGCTTGATGCGCGAGGTCCGCGAACGATGTTCCAGACGACATCTTTGCGGCAGACTATATGATTCAAGCCCAAACTAGGCGATGGAAGCCTGATGATGTTGATGATTGGCGAGAGAGCTGCTCAGGACGACATCTGATGGTACTGCTGTATGGCCAATGCGGGTCGAGTGCCGTAACAAGACGTGGCTTTGACCGAGCTTAGGCAGCCGGTTGTGGATATCAGGTGAAGGGAGTACTTGGACCGTCGATACGCTGGCGATGGAAGTCACGTCGCTTGTGGTGTGAATGTGAGCGAAGGTGATGGTCAGTTGAAAGCACAAGCTGACGGTGAAATAAGGCTGAGCCAGGATGTCGAATGCTCTCGATGCACGTTGGAAAGCACCAAACACACTCGCCCTGAGCTACTCTTTTGTTTTAGCGAAGCGCCGGTCGAAATATCACTTTCAGGGCCAGAAAACAGGCACACAAGCAGGGGGCTGTCGGTGGTTGCTTAGCAGCGTGCAGAATGACGAAAGCGTTGCTCGCACCTGTCATTTTCCCACATTTCTCCGCATGGCGACCCTTTTCTGTCACAGCGTCACCTTACCCCTTCACTTCCAAGGCTCTTGACACACACAGCCCGGATCTCTGGACTTCGTCTTGAGACCTCGCTTGGGCCCTGTTTGACCCACGCTACGCCATTCTTTTGGGTCCTGTGTATCGCGCTGCTAGTTACCCTGACAACGTGAGATTGTCATCTCTCTCCGCTCGCTTGGACCGCCGGTGACGATGTTCATCGTGACCTCTCTCGAGCCCCTGAGACTGCATGGTCTCACGCACAAGCCGCCGGAATTGCTCATCACGATCCCGCTTGCACGGTCAAAACGGGGTCCATTCGGCTAGTCAGATGATGCAAGAGGCACGTTACGATAAAGATGGTATACAGATGCGAGGAGAGCGCTAGACACGTGTGACCTTTCACTTGGCAGCAACACCGCTCCCTTTCCCCTTTGCGCTCTTCTTGATCAGATCCAAGAAGTTCGACTTGCTCAAATCGGCCAGTCGGGCGTCCTTGCTGGCCAATCCTGCCTTCTTCGCCGGCACTGCACTTGCCTTGACCTTTCCTGCCGCAGCAGCCGCGCTCTTCTTGGCCTCGACCTCCTCCAGATCGTCCTCGGTCGTGGTCTGCGCAGCACGAATCGCGTTGAACAGCTTGACCACACCGCGCTGTGCCACTTTGCGCAGCTTGCGCTCGTACACCTGGCTGCCGCCTTGACTCGCAAACTCCTCCAGTCGCTGCTCGTCGTTCTCGGCGTAGAAAGTCTCGATGATGTTGCCGTCCTCGTCCTCGAGTGCGGGGAGCACGCCAGGAGGACCCCAGCCACCAATGACGTCCTTGATGTGGGAGCGTTCTTCGCGACGACGCTTCTGTTCGAGCGCGATACGTGCTGCTCGAGCACTGAGTGTAGTGGATTGCGCAGAGCGACGGAGATGCGGTGCAAGCGAGAGGATGGCTGGTACCGAGGCTTCTGATTTGCTTGAGGCGGTCTTCGACTTCTTGGCCTTCTTGCTGGCCTCTTCTTCAGCGTCTACTTCCTCCTCGTCCTCATCCAGGGTCTCGAGCGCATCTGCTGATGCAGATGGTGCGATTCCAAGCAGACCTTCTAGCGCACTTCCGAAGGAGGTTGGAGAGGTGGCTCTGCGCTTGCGCTTGGCCGTCTTTTTGCTCTTGGACCCGGCTCCCTTGGCTGCCTCGATCTCATCTTCCGTGTCAGGCTCGTCATCGTCGCCATTCTCGAGCGAGATCTGATCGTCGTCCCTCCTGTCGTCTTCCGAGTCGCTCTCGTCCTGGCGTGCTGACTTTGCTGGCTGCTTGCCCTTGCTAGGAGCGCCCTTTCGTTGTGATGGCCCTGCACGAGGAGCAGAGCTCGAGCTCGACTGAGGCGCCTTCATGGTCATCTTGGGCCCGCTGGGTCCGAACTTGCCGGCTGCCATGGTTGCAGTGAGTCGAAGCCGCTATGTGTGATATGAGAGTGTTGATGTGTTACGAGTGAAGAGGCGAAGGGTAACGCTTCTCATTCAGGGCCAAATTTTCTTCTCAGCCGAAATTTGGAGCGGTGAGAAATCCGAATTCCGTTCAGTGTTGATATCGGGCAGATTTGGCAATTTTCGACATCGCGGTGGATGCTGTGACTGTGTGATCGAACCACGTTTTCTGCACCGGCGAAAATCAGCAAAGGAGCGAATCGGACAGCGCTCTAAAGCTCGGACGGAATGAGCCGCTTTTTGAGGCGCACAACGCTTGCTTCCGTCTAAGCCGGCCAAGTGCGAGCGCAAATGGTGGGTGTCGGTGCTCGGCGATTCAAGGACACCATCGCACTCGTATCTTCTTCCTTCGATTCCTCCCCTCCTTTCTCCTCTTATCATCCCATCCCTCCCCTTCCTCATTATCCAAAAAGATGCTGTTCAACGCGCTCCGCACACGCGCCTCGATGGCCCGGACGCTGGTCCGCGGCGTTCCCGCTCAGAAGCGCTACCTCTCGATCCACGAGCACCTTTCCATGGACATCCTCTCCAAGTACGGCATCGCCGTGCCCAAGTACATCGCCGCCAAGACACCCGATGAGGCGTACAAAGCCGCTCAGTCCTTTGGTGGCAAGGAGATCGTCATCAAGGCGCAGGTGCTTGCTGGTGGTCGAGGCAAGGGTCACTTCGACTCGGGTCTCAAGGGTGGTGTTCATCTGATCAAGACGCCTGAAGAGGCGCGCGATCTGGCGGAGAAGATGCTTGGCAACCACCTCATCACCAAGCAGACTGGTGCCGCCGGTCGACTCTGCAACGCCGTCATGATCGCTGAAGCGCGTCCGCCGCACCACGAGTACTACGTCGCGGTGCTCAACGACCGTGCTACCCAGCTTCCCGTGTTGATCGCCTCGAACCAGGGTGGTATGTCGATCGAGGATGTTGCTGCTGAAAACCCGGACGCGATCATCACCACGCCCATCGACTTTGAGAAGGGTCTGAGCAACGATGATGCTCTGGCCATTGCCAAGAAGCTCGGCTTCACCTCGGCCAAGCAGGAGAAGCAGGCCGCCGAGACGTTCCAGAAGCTCTACCAGCTGTTTGACGAGAAGGACGCGACGCAGGTCGAGATCAACCCGCTCGCCGAGTCCAAGGACGGCGAAGTGCTGTGCATGGATGCCAAGCTGGGCTTTGACGAAAACGCAGACTTCCGCCAGCAGGACGTTTTCGAGCTGCGCGACACCACCCAGGAGGACCCCGACGAGGTCGACGCCGCCAAGTACGGCCTCAACTTTATCAAGCTCGATGGCAACATTGGCTGCCTTGTCAACGGAGCCGGTCTCGCCATGGCTACGATGGATGTGCTCAAGCTCAACGGAGGCAACCCCGCCAACTTCCTCGACGTCGGAGGCACCGCTTCCGCCGCTAGCGTCAAAAAGGCCTTCGAACTCCTCCTCAACTCCAAGGACGTCCGAGGCATCTTTGTCAACATCTTCGGCGGCATCGTCAGCTGCAAGAAGATCGCAGAGGGCATCATCCAGGCCACCCAGGAGCTCGACATGAGCATCCCTCTGGTGGTGAGGTTGCAGGGCACCCACGAAAAGGAGGCCAAGGAGTTGATCAAGAAGTCCAACCTCAAGATCTTTGCCTTTGACGGTCTTGATGAGGCTGCTGCCAAGGCGGTGGAGAGCGCTCAGAAGGGTACTCTTTAACGGGCGAGATGGTGCTGTAGAATGTTGAATGCGAATCGTTTTGTCTCTTGATCGTCGGATGATGGCTTTGCTTGTGCCTTGAGACGCTCGCTGTCTTCACGGAGTGGTCACTGGTCAGCGCACAGGCTTCTCGACGTCAATTGAATCAGTAACATTGACGACCATGCCATGGGTATCTACACAACGTAAAACTCGTTACTCGTCGCCTCGAAGCTCTGAATCTTGCCCGTCACTGGCGTCTTTCGATCGCCATAATACACCACCCGATACAAGCCGGCCTTTGTCCACGGCTCAACGTCCCATCCGACATCAATTACGCTGGACCCGTGCAGCTCGTTGGTGCGGGTCCAGCGCATCGTTGTCGAGTGATGTCCGTCGGTACGCTCGACATACCAGCGACCGTCATCCGTGTACCGCTGGATCTCGAAATACGTGCCTTCGAGACGCAGGTTGTTTCGCGGGTTGGCGGCTACGAACGATACGGTGATGTTGCTGCTCGATGAAACCGTGAGAGGTTTGTTGAACGGTGTCAGGGTCGAGTTTGCGCTGTTGGGGATAGGATACGAGAGGAGTGGCTGTTCGAGGACGTCGCCGAACGAGTGGCCGATGGGAGGATTATCATAAACCACACCGGTCTTGAGCTTCCACGCCTTGGTGATGTCGAACTCCTTCTGCGGTCCAACGGGTAGGTCGCGTGCGCCATCGCGCAAAGCGGGCACGAGTCGACGCGAGAAGACGTCCATGTACGCTTCGAGCGTGTGCGGGCCAAAGAGCGTACTCGAGCCTTCGTAACGTTGAACGCTGTATTCCTCCTCGGTCGTCACGTAGTGGCCGTACGTAGACGCAGGCCCACTGACTTGCACGATCGGCTCCACGCCTTCATCCACCAACCCGGCCTTCTGAATCGCCTCCCTCACCACCTTCTTCAGCCTTCGCCCAGCCATCGTCGTGAACTCTCCAGGCACAATGAGAATGAAGAGCTGGCCAACACGCAGCATCTGCACCTCAACGATCGACGGGCCCCAGTCGTACGGCTTGTGGATCTCGCCAATGTCCAGCAAGATCGCCTTGGGCGCCTGGCACTCGATCTGCTCCGGTCCCGGGTTCTTGATGAACCCCTTGACGAGGTCCCAGAAGGGATTGTGGTGGTCCGTGTTGTTGCTGCCCTGAACGAAGTCGAAGGCGCCCGGACCGTCGGTGGTGCCGCCCGCAAAGCCATAGCCGAGTGCAGCAGGGCATGTCTTGACACGAGTGCCATCGGGACGATAGACGGTATACTGGCTCATGTCGATGTTCATCTTGACGCTCTTGACGGGTCCAGTGAGCAAGGTCATGCTTTCATAGTCGTCCTTTGCCCCGGCAGAATCGGAAAGGTCGCGTTCCATGATGGCACGCGCAGCATCAACCTGCTTGCGGGCAATGATCTCGTTCGACGCCCAGTCGTAGCCGCCAGTGGGGCTGACTCCGAGGTACTCGTCCAGACCCCAAGCAGGGCCGCGACCGTGGCACGTCTGCACGCGGTCCTGACCTTTGCCGTTATCGCACGTCGAATGCTTGTACTCGCACACCGAGCCATCGTCGCACCAGGCGCCCTTGGTGTTTGGCGACGTGTCACCGACCAGCGCCTGCGAGAAGCCCGCCACGAAGTTGTTCTGGCCAGGAAGCTTGTCCGGCTGCTCGGCTGTCTCGTACAACAGCGCGGCCAGACCCTTGTTGTCTCCCGAGGTGAGCGTGTTGTTCTCGTACAGCGAGGTGCCGTGGACAGCATACCACGACAGGAATCCTGCGGCTGTGACCTCGGACCCGGCGACGTCTTCAAACTTGAGCAGGCCAAAGTCGTGATCCTGATCCTCGTCGTTGTACAAATCCCTCTCCTCCTGTGGGTTCTGCTCGTACGCATATCGGCTACGTTGAACGTGTGCGTCTTCCAGTCGAGTCTCTCCGTAGCTAAGGCGCGTGCTGCGAGTCTCTTCCTCGTTCAGCTTCGCTTGCCTGTTATCAAAATCGCCGTGCGCGCGCTCCGCAGCTCGAACAGTGCCTTCTACGATGGCATCGAAATTCTGGAGGATGACGCCTTTGGATGTGAGCGTAGGAAGAAGCGACTGCATGAAGCCTCCGGGCCCAGCATGCGAGTGCGTGCCCACGAAAGCGACGTTGCGCTCGCCATAGATGCCGGGGTACTTCTGTCGAAGCTGGTCGACCACCGCCCTGCGAAGAGCTGTGTCACCCATGCAGATGTCCGAGTTGATGAACAGCCATCGAGTGGCAGATCCGTCAGCCGTAGGGATGAAGCTCTTAGATCTGGTGAGGAGCTTGCTTGTTGTAGACGTGTCTTCCTCTTTCGATCCGACGATGAACGCACGGGATCGCAAGCGGATGTGAAGCCCGGTGTTGGTTTGAGGCAGTGCTGCATAGCCCATCATGTTGACCTCGACAATGGGACCGGTGACATCGCCGATGCCGAGTCCAAAGACGACATCCGAGTGTACGCCAAGGGTCGTGGTGGGACGACGATTGAGTGTGATGGGTCGATTGGTCCATATCGCACTGCTGCTGCCCTTGCGATACGCGCAGCACGCAGCAAAGGCGCTAGACACGATGAGAACGAGGCAGAGGGCGACTTTGAAGAGGAGGCAGGGGCTTCTGCGCTTCATGGTGTCGCCTTCTTCGTCTTCGCTGCTGATGGAGAGTGGGAGAGCGTGCTTTTCTGGGCTGCCCTTCTCGTGCCCGTCCATGGACACGCATGTCTCCTCGCTGTCCCTGTTGGGAAGCAGCTGGTAGCCGGCGCCCGTCATGGCGGAAAAGGCCGATGCTGATCAGCTCAGCAGGCTAGTGCAAGTGTCGAGGCTGATCTTGATCCAAAAGGACGCGCTGCAGGAGACGGTCGAGATGGTTGGAGTTGTATCGGTACGAGTTAGCCAAAGTATGAGGCCGAGGTAGTCGAGTGCGCTTGCATCAACGTATATAAGGTCACGAATCGGCTGAGTCCGCAGTCGGGCAAGACGAAAGATGCCCCTGGAAGCTCCTGATCCCGATCGAGCTCTGACTTTTGAGCGGGGTAGTAGGTGGGTGAGATGGGGGGATGCTGGGCTGAAGTTGAGCCTTCGAAAGCGCAGTTCTTGACCGCGCCACAGAGATAGAGCTGCTTTTTAGCCGGAAGCAGGGGCTTGGCCGGCGAATATTTCAGAGGCACTTGAGCAGCAGAGCTTAGATCTGCCTCGCTTCCACAGAAAGGAGGACCCTGAACCCGTCACCGTCAGCCTCGGCAACTTGACGGCCGACGATCATGCTCAGACTTTAGGAGGTGATGGCAAGCAAAAGGTCAGCCGACTGGCAACATCGCAATCAACGATCTCAGCGCTCAACCGTGACCGCGTATCCACTCACTGAACAAGCACAGGATCAAAGTATCAATACCAAAGCAAGCAACAAATCTAAAAGTACAGCCCAAACCCTTCATCTCAAGCCAAACATCTCATCCCTTGCCTCAAGCGGTGCTGGTAGTAGCACCAATACTATCGATATCCACCTGCGGGTGAACCATGAGCACGGCATCCGCTGCCGAGCTACCCGACTCGCCGACGCTGCTGATCGGGTTGCCATCCTCATCGATCTGCTCGCGCAGCTCCAGCAGCATCGAGTCCTTGACCAACTTGGTGAGCACCTTCTTGATCAGCTCGGTCTCCTCCTCAAACTGGTCCACAGTCTCGATCTCGTTCTCGCGCTGCAGCAGGTACCAGTCGACCAGTTCGGAGCGGTTGATGCCGCGCATCGTCTGGCGCTCCACCTCGTTGACGCGTAGGACGACCAGGTTGGCGATCTCCATGTAGCGATCGAAGGTGATGCGGATCTTGCGTTTTGAGGACGCGGCCGAGCTGGAGGCTGGTTCGCCCGAAACGGCGGCGAGCGCAGCCGAGGCGGAAGCTGAAGCAGTAGGAGCGGGGATGGAGGGGTCCATCGAGTCTTCGTCCATCGCACCGAGGGAGGACGACGGTTGCGCAGTGGAGCGGCCAGCAGCGCCTTCTCGCTCCTGCTTCAATCGCGCCTGCTCCTCTTCGTCCTCTTCATCAAAGTCGATATCGTCCTTCTCGACGTGAATGATCGACTGTCGTAGCAGCGAGTACGCCTCGCGCACAAACGCAGGCGTGATCTCGTGTCGACAGTTGGCGCGCGCAATCGCCTCGCACAAACGAATCATCGACTCCAGCTGTCGCACCGTGATGCGGTACGAGTTCTTGCCCGGGCCCGAGTCATCTTGGCGCAGCTGGCGATACTTGTCGACCAGCACATCGCTCGCCTCGGGTGTGAGCTTCGGCTGGAATGTGCGAGCGTATCGGATGTATCGCTGGATCGCCTCGGTGCTGAACTCCGGGTCGATGGCGGCATCGCGGAAGCGGTGCACGTTGACAATGTGCTGGGCAATGTTCATGTCCACCGCCTCGTTGCATTCGTCCAGCACGACGAAGAACAGATCGAAACGCGACATGATGGGCGCGGACATGGCAACGTTGGCTCGCAATGTCTGCTTGCGGTTGTAGCGACCACCGACCGGGTTGGCAGCGGCCAGGATCGAAGTTCGCGCGTTGAGCGTGGCCTGGATGCCGGCCTTGGCGATACTGATGGTCTGCTGTTCCATCGCTTCGTGGATGGCAACCTGATCGGCGACGTCCATCTTGTCAAACTCGTCAATGGCACAGATGCCGTTGTCTGCGAGCATCAGCGCTCCGGCTTCGATGGTGAATTCGCCCGTCTCCTCGTCTCTCACCACGGCAGCTGTGAGACCGGCAGCGGACGAGGCCTTGCCTGAAGTGTAGACGGCACGAGGCATGAAGCCACAGACGTACTTGAGGAACTGCGACTTGCTGACGGACGGATCGCCGACGATGCAGATGTTGATATCGCCACGAAGACGCATGCCCTCGCGAGTCGACTTGTGCACACCACCCATGAGCTGGAGCAGAATACCCTTCTTGACGATGTCGTGGCCGTAAACAGTGGGCGCGATGGACTGAACGAGTCGGCTGTAGATGTCTTCCGACATGACCATGGCCTCGAGCTCGTCCCGCTCTGCCTCGGTCAGCGAGTCCATCAACACCTCAGCGTCCTCGTTTTCGTCGTTGAAATCGGCTCGAAGGTCGTTGCCTCCCCTCGCGTCGGCGCTCTGCACCATGCACGCGAGGAAAGCCGTTTTGTACGTCAAGTCGCGCACACCGAGGCTCTTGAGACCCGAGACACCCTGTGCGTTGACACCCTCGGCCGGTCGGCCACCCTGAGCCTCACGCTGGATCTGTGCGTTGACACCAGGCACGCCGAGCTGCGACACATCAGGCACAACGATGAACGTGCCCGTAAAGATGCACTTGTCACCGGCCTTTGCGCGCTCCACGACCTCGGAGCGCAGAATGACGTCGAGACTGCGAGGCATGCTTCCAGTAGGGATCTCGTTTGCGTTTTCCTGGATGCGCACCTTTTGCCAATCGCAGAATCGGCTCTGGTCGACATTGAGTTGCCATTCTCTTCTGTTCTGGCAGACTGGGTTTCGGCACATAACGGGCTCGGTGTACTTGAACTGCTGCTCAACTTCGCGGACGGTGCCCTGGCAGGCGGTGCAGGTGAAAGCACCGTAGAGGAGCTCTGGGCGGACCTCGCTGGTTCGTGTCACGGTACCGTTGATCGAGACGAGCTTGCCGACTCGGTCGGTGCGCATGTCGCGGATGCCCGAGACAAGGCCAAGGTTGTAGAACGAGACGGAAAAGTCTCGTGGGATGAGACCGGACGACGCGGTGGCAGCGACATGTGCGTTGAGGTAGAGGTAGTTGGGGACGTATGTGTTGACGAGGTCGAGCAGTGCACGACGGAGGTAGGGGATGAAACGGTAGTACTGGTCGCTGATAGCGCGTGCCAGAACTTCGTCGTGGCGGAGAATGTGGCTGAAGTCAACAAAGAGCGTGGTGCGGTTGTAATCTCGCAGAGCGTAGATCTGGTCGATGTAGACGGGGTCCTGTACCTTCTCGCCGTTGGGATCAGGGGACCCAGAGAGAGGCTGGTCGACAAAGCTCTCGAGGAATTGTGCAAAGCCTTCACGAACACGCTCACCGACTTCGTCGACGACGGGAGGGATATCTTGGGTGTCAACGGCGGCGCGGGGACGAGGGCGGCGAGGGGTATCTTCTTCCATAGGTCGAGAGCTGTCACCGTTGACTGTGCTCGCATCGTCTTCGTATTGCCCTCGAAGTTGACGCTCGAGATTGAGCGAGCCAGCCTCTGAAGTGGCTGGTGTGAAGGCTCGATGCGCACTGGCACCTACGCCGCTTGTGTTGTTGGATCTGCCGAGGGCGAGAGGGTCGAGACGTTCCTGATCACCGCTTCGGTTCTGGCGGCCAATCCTGCCCAGAGGCGAGGATGGCAATGCGGAAGAGGACGACATCCTGGTTATATGTGTGACGTGGTTCGTGAGAGGTCCTTCTCCAGTAGTTGCCGTATTAGTCGAAGACGTCGACCTTGATGGAAGCAGATAAAGCTCTGGGATCCAGTTCGTCTAGTTTAGAAGTGAGAGGGACGAGGGCGTGATAGTGTGTGGAACAAGACGAAGGATAGCGAAAGGGCGGCAGTGTTGATGTGAGTGTGCGAAGTAAGTCCAAAACTCAGACGAAGTGTTGGTCCTCGTCCAGCTGCGCGCGCCGACAGATGCTCTTTGACGGTCTCTGAACAAGTGCCTGCTTGACTCGCGCACGAGGAAGAAGTTGATGCGCTTCTGTGCTTCTTGCCCACTTTTGCTCTCTCGCTCGAAAGGCCTGGATTTTCTCAGGCCATCAGGCCAAAACAGATGCTCGACGTGTAAATGACTCTGACGCGTCGAACGCGTGTCGTGTAAAGTGCTTTTGGTCCTCTACTCGCGTCCTCTGGCGCGCCCATCCCTTTGTTGCACCGTCTGAAGCAAGGAAGAAGCAGCGAAGCATTCGGTCCTCTTCATGAGCGCTGTTTGTCTGTCTATCGTGCCACACGCCAACGAGCTCTTGTGGACGGGCAGCCTTTGTCTCGAACCGTTCCCATTCCCTGGCGAAGGAAAGGCTTGAACGGTCCGTACGTACGTACAGCAGCACTCCTCATGAATGCCTCAGCGTTCTGGGTCAATGTTCAGCGCCACTCTGTCCCATTCAGTCTCAGTCGTTAGGAAAGACAGGAAGGTACCGTCGCTTGACTGCTGGTAAGATGGCGCTGACCCTTCTGCCACCTTGGATCGTCTCGCCGTGAATAGGTCTGGTTTTCCACGTTCTATGAGACTGCAAGTCTAACATATCTCGTAATTCTCAGACCAACTGCGCAGCACAGCCGCGTGAGGCAGTTGCCACTCCTTACATCTCTCAGCCATGCCACTCGAGCTCCAAACGTCGTCCTCAGTGCCGCCAGCAACAGCGAGATCCAGAAGAAATGCGATGCGATGAATGGTGGAGTCTACGAGTACAAATGAAAATACTTGGTCGGTCGTCGATGGCGGAACGGCTACGTTCCCGAACATGATGGTATAAGATGCTAGCGAGATCAGACATGCAAAGAGGTCGCCGGAACGCAAGAACGTCCTTTCGACAGTAAAGCTGGTTCGTCAGGACTTATTCCGAAGCTCCCTCAGTTTGTCCTGCAACTCCTTCAACTCGTTCGAAACCGTATCCTGCTTCTGCGTCTGCTGCTCAGCTTTGGCCTTCTCCCTTTGCCTCTGCGCCAACCTCTGCGATTGCTGGTACGACATCCTTGCGCGATGTCTTTGTGCCTCTTCGAAGGTCATCTTCTGTTCCCCTTGCGCCCCTTCCGCTCCGGCTTGCTTGCCTTTCGCGACGGGAAACGGTGACGGCTCATTATGCGGTTCCCCATGATCCTGGTCCCACTCGCTCTCTCGCATTCCTAATGGCGGCTGATATGTCGGCACTTGACGGCCCTGCACGCGGTGCGGCATGTGATCGATCTCGTGGATCATTCGATCGACGATCCGGAAGAATAGCGGCGAGTTGGCGAGTTTTCGCGTGAGCGCTTGCGTCAACATCGTCGCCACAATCCGGACGAGGTAGGGCGGGAGTTGCGCCATGTTGCCTTGAGCTATGTGTGCTGCGAGTCTTGTGACCACATGCAGAGTGGATGGCGAGACGATGAAGGGGGAAAGACGCTGGGAAGATGATGAAAGGGAACCTGATGAGAAGCTTGACAGCTGAGCTTTTTTGGTCAACGCAACCGGATCTCGGCGAGAAGCTTTGGCCCTTTTTTCTCCACATCGTGCTGCTAAGGGTTTTCCAGCGCTGTCTCGCGTTGGACCCTTCTTTCGACTGAGCCACCATCATCTTTCAACATGGCCAGCTTCGCGGACGAGCTGCTCGCCGACTTTGGCTCGGACGACGAGCAGGAGATTGGCGTTCAGGATGAAGGACTCGCTCAGCAGTCCACGAGCGGCGATGCTAGTGATAGCCGAAAGCGAGCTCATCCGGAGAACGGCGACGGGCCTGACAGCAAACGAACTCACATCGACGATGCGGATTTGGACGACCTCGAGAACGGCAGTGACGACGACATGGAGGACGACGCAGAGTTGCAATCATCAATGACCCCTTCGAAGCCGGACTCGAATGGAAATGGCGTTCCCCTCGGTCGCAACGCCGTCCTCCCAGCCGCGGAGCGAGACCAAGCCGACGTCGACTCGCTCGACCTCACGACCACCACCAGCGTCCGCAGCGTCGCCACCCTTCTTTCCACCAATAGCAGAGTTCACTCCGTCCTGCAACAGATCTCGCACTTCATGTCTCTCCCCGAACCCGATCTCGCAGGGGTCCTCGAAGATTCGCCCGAATACCACCTCATCGTCACCTCGAACAACATCGCCGTCGACGTGGATAACGAGGTGATGATCGTGCACAAGTTCATTCGAGACCACTACTCGCCCCGCTTTCCGGAGCTGGAAACGCTCATTGGGAGTCCGTGGGACTACATTCGAGCTGTGCAGGCGATCGGCAACAGCGAGACGATCCCTACCTCGTCGCTCGAGGGGATTTTGCCGCACGGCACGGTGGTGGTGATCAGCATGACTGCGTCCACCACCACCAGCACCCCTTTGCCCGAGGCAGAATGGCGTGCGGTGCAGGAAGCGCTCGATCTGGTGTTTCAACTCGAATCCGTTCGATCTCGCATCCTGGCGTATGTCGAATCGCGCATGTCTTTGGTTGCACCCAACCTGTCTGCTGTTGTAGGCACGCGCACCGCCGCAAAACTCCTCGGTGTAGCCGGCGGTCTTGACGGTCTCTCCAAGATCCCGGCGTGCAACATCCATCTCCTGGGAGCATCCAAGAAGCTCTCTACGGGTCTATCGTCCGCGCACGGCGCCGCTCGCGCATCCGGCTTCATCCACCAAGCGCCGCTCATCGCCGACACGCCCGACGACTATCGCCGGCAAGCCGTACGCATGGTCTCTGCGAAAGCGCTGCTCGCTGCCCGCATGGACGCCGGTAAGACCTCCAGTCGGGACGGCTCGTACGGTGTCAAACTGCACGAAGAGCTGGCGAAGAAGATCGAAAAGCTCCTGGAACCGCCCCCGCAGAAACTGGACAAGGTGCTGCCCGTGCCTGTCGAGGGCAGTGGCGGCAAGAAGCGACGCGGCGGGCGAAAGGCAAGAAAGGCCAAGGAGAGGAACGGAATGACAGAGCTGCGCAAGATGCAGAACAGGATGGAATTCGGGAAGCAGGAAGAAGAGGCGATGGGGTACGATGAGAGTGTTGGGTTGGGCATGATTCATTCTTCGTCGAGTGGGAAGGTCAGGGCGCAGGGAGCGGAGGAGAGGAGTAAGGGCAGGATGAGTAAGGCGAATAAGAACCGGTTGACTGCGTTGAGAGGAGCGAGTGGGGGAGCGAGTTCGGTGCTGGCAGGGGGACAGACGGATGGAACGGCAAGCTCGTTGAGCTTCACGCCTGTGCAAGGGATCGAGCTGGTTGATCCGAGTCGGAAGACGGGAGGCGGAGGGAGGGAGAACGAGAAGTGGTTCAAGGAGGGGCAGTTTTCGTTGTTGCCGGGAGCAAAAGGGAGCATGGGACCGCCAGCATCGAAGAAGTAACCGTCAGCTTCACATCTGTATTTGTACACCATCCACAATCATCGTATCACACACAATCTCCGTGAAGACCAAGTGAAGCACACATATCCGCATTCGATCCAAAACAAGACTTCACAACTTGCTTCTCTTCCCCTCCAACTCGCTCACCTTGATCACCACCTTTCCACCGCTCCTCTTATCCGCCTCAGCCAGCAGTTCAAAACCCTTCCCAGCCTCCTCGAGCCCATGCAACACGGTATCCACCACGGGTACGATCCTATGTTTCTCTACAAACCGCACACTCTCCTCGAACTCCCTTGCGCTGCCCATGGTGCTACCCAGCACCTCTACGTTCTTCAACACCTCGCGCATGGTGAAGCTCAACTTGGGAGCAGCGGTCATGCCGAAGATGACCACTTTTCCGCCTGCCTTGAGTCCCGCCTTTTGGGCTTGGACGGCGATTTCCCCGCCCGCGCTGTCCACCACGCAATCCAGGTAAGGGCGGGATGGCGGGAGGAGTTTAGCGATCTTCGAGGGCCACGCTTCGTCCTTGTACTCAGTTCCTGCTTTGGCGCCGAGTTTGACGGCGCGCGAGATTTTTTCGGCTGATCCACCGGTGACGTAGACATTCGCACCGGCTGCGACGGCCATTTGGAGGGCTAGCATCGCCACTCCCCCTCCGACGCCAGTAAGCAGCAGGTTCTGGCCTTTTTGGACTTGAGCCTTGGTGAAGAGGGCGCGGTAGGCGGTGACACATGCGCAGGGGAGGGTAGCCGCCTGTTCAGGGGTGAGGTGCTTGGGTGCCGCGACGATCTGGTCCTTTTCGACGGCGACGTATTCGGCCAAGGTGCCGACGCCGTTGGTGGGACGGGTGGCGCCGAGGATTCCGAATCCGGAGCCGCCGAGACCGTTGCGCCGCTGTTCGGGGGACAGACCGGGGAGCTCCGCTTCCGGTCCGTCTTTGTCTGTAGACCAACCCCGCGTCGGGGTCAGGAGAACGACTTTGTCCGGATGCTCGTTCACCATCGAGAATCCATCGGGGACGACAACGGTGCCCGCACCATCACAGCCCATGGTGGCGTTCTTGTAGACCAGCCCAGGATAAGCACCCACCATCGACCACTCGTCGCGTCGATTGAACCCGGCAGCGAGGATCTTGACGAGCACCTGATCGGAGGTAGGTTTGGGAGTGGGGACGTCCCGCACGACCGCGTTGTTGCGTTGACCCTTCTTAGGCTCTCCCTCGGGTCGCTCGAGTTGAAGCGCTTTCATGTTGACCTTGACGCTTGAAGGGAGGGAGGTGGAGGGGGAGGGGACAGGGTTGGAAGCTTGACCAAGAAGCCCAGTGTCCGGGGTCGAGTTGGTCGTGGTCTTGTCGGAAGAGGTGCCGTCGAGCGCGTCAAAGTATTGTTCGATCGCTTTGCGCACCACGTCGATCACGTCCTTGTCTTCGATTGTGGGAGGGAAGCTGTGTTGAGAGAAGCGAGTGATAGATGATGGTGAGTGAGAAGGAATGATGATGGCGAGAGACGAGGTGAGTAACGGTAGGGACGTGCACGGCGAGCACGGAGAGGAAATTCCGCGCGTAAATCCGCAGCTCCGGCTATCGGCTACCCAAATAGCCTGACGTGCCGATCCTCCCACCACGGCCAAACTCGATCTGAAGGCGAATGATACTTACTCGACGGGTGCGTCTGTGGAACGGATTAAGCAGCGGAGAGGGGAAATGTCGAGGTCAGCGTCCTCGTGACCCGGTCAAACAAGTTGTGCGTCGCTCGTTACTCACTTCTCTTGCCAGCAGCAGCATTCTCCACCGCCTGCCTCAAACTCCTCCTGAGCGTCTTTCCACTCCTCGTCTTGGGCAGCTTCTGCGCCTCAATGAGTCCACTCAACTGCGCGATGGGTCCCATCTCCCTCCTCACGTGATCATTGATACTCTTCAACATCGCCTTGGCTCCATCGCTTTGAACGGAATTATGGCTCTCCCCACCCGTCGCAGCGGCCACTCTCTGATGCGCCACCACAATCGCAAACGGGGATTGACCCTTGAGCTTATCGGGTGCACCAACGACAGCGCA
This sequence comes from Kalmanozyma brasiliensis GHG001, assembly GCF_000497045.1. Taxonomy (NCBI): domain Eukaryota; kingdom Fungi; phylum Basidiomycota; class Ustilaginomycetes; order Ustilaginales; genus Kalmanozyma; species Kalmanozyma brasiliensis. The sequence goes on along the minus strand of NW_015961948.1, from coordinate 954,214 downwards.
CTCGATGACATCCGGATGGCCTGTGACGACCTGTTCGATGAGTCCCGTGCCGAGACGGTGCGCAGAGACGTTGATAATATCGTCAGATCGGGCGAGGATGGAGACGTATCCATCTGGGTCGATGACACCTTGATCGCCCGTTTCGAACCATCCGCCTTTCTTGGCGAAGGTGTTGAAGTAGGAGCTGAAAAACCGGTCAGGATTACGCCAGAGGCCGCCGAGGAAGGACGGTGCGAGAGGGGGGGCGAGGACGAGGTTGCCCATCGAGCCGCGAGGCAGTTCGGTGCCGTTGTCGTCGACGATGCGGACGTCCATTCCTGGCATCGGCAGTCCTGCGCTCCCTGGTCGAGCCGGCAGAGGTGCAAAGGCGGAGGAGAGCATGAGCCCGGTGATGGGAGAGCCCGATTCGGAGGACCAAAAGTTGTCGTTGGTCTGAGCCCCCGGTGCTGCAAGCTCCTGCAGCAAACGCTCGAATCGCGCGACGATCTGCGGTTCCGATCGTTCCCCGGCGAGGAAGAGGGTGCGAAGAGAACGCAGGTCGATACCAGGAGCACGCATCAGCGTCGCATCCGCATCCTGCCCCACGATCGCACGCAGCGCCGTGGGCGCACAGAACATCTGGGTGACGCGATACTGCGAGCAGATCCGCCACCAGATGCCCGCATCCGGCAACACGGGTTTGCCTTCAAACACGATCGACGTTGCTCCGATCAACAGCGGACCGTAGTGGATGTACGAGTGGCCTACCACCCACCCCAGGTCCGAGGCGCAGAACATGACGTCGTTGGGGGTCATACCGAACGTATGCTCGATCGAGTAGCGGAGCGCGACGAGGTGACCACCGGAGAGGCGGCAGACGCCCTTTGGGGCGCCTGTGGTGCCCGAGGTGTAGATGGTGTAGATGGGGTCTTCGGCTGCGACGGGGACGCATTCCCAACAGGGTGATCTGCCGCCCTGCTTTGCGGATGTCAGCTTGCACTCCGCCTCCCAGTCCCATTCGGGCAGGCCAGCGGGACCCTTGCCGCCATCGCGAGCGCACTCCGCGGGAGTGTGACCCTTGATCGTGTGTCGTCGCAAAAACAGCAGGCCCGATTCAGGTTTGTGTTCCGACACCTTCAACGCTTCGTCCACCAGCGGTTTGTAGTCGACCGGCCCCTTGGGCTCCAAACCGCAACTCGCGGCGATGACCATCTTACACCCCGAATCCTGAATCCTCTTGGCAAGCTCCTTGGGAGCAAAGCCGCCAAAGACGACCGAATGGACCGCGCCTATGCGCGCACAGGCGAGCATGGCAATCGACGTCTCGGGCACCATGGGCATGTAGATCACCACCGCATCGCCCTTGCGGACGCCCTTGTGGCGCAGGATGCCGGCGACGACCTGGACTTGCTGCAGCAGCTCATAGTATGTGATGGAGCGAGCCTGTTGCGTTTGGAAGGAGAGCGGTGAGACGTGGTGGAAGGCGACACGGTGGGCGGTGGGTGCGAGGGCGAGGTGCGGCGTGTCCGGAGAGACGGTGACGGGGGTGGCAGATGCATGGGCTGGAGCGTAGACATGTCGATCTACGGCCGAGAAGCAGCTGTTGAGGCTCGCATTTGGGAACCAGGTCTCGCCATTGGGGTCGAGGTACTTGGCGTCTGGGTTGGACGTAGGGCCGTAGGCGACGGTGGGAGGTTTGTGCCAATGAATCGATCGTGCAGCTTTGAGCCAGAACTCGTTCCTGTCTTCGATCGACTGACGGTGCAGCTGGACTTGAGGGTGTGCGGAGGCCATTTTTGCAGCGTCTTTCGATAAGTCAGGGATGGAAAGACGATGAGATGGTGGTCAGTTTGGAAGTACCGGCAGCGAGGATGTTTGCGAAGTGTGGGGAAAGGCGTCCTTGTCCGCTCTTCGGCAATCAATTTGAGCCGTCAGTAGGGAAATGCGGGGAATGCTCAAAAGCCGCACAGGTCCGAAAGCGCTTGGGCCACGCAGAGGTCCGCCTGCTGCACCCTGACTCACTCTGGCTTCGGCTGTCAAAAAACCTTGTCGAACAAAAGTTGGTCACGAGTCTTCTCGAAACCGACATCATCGGCTGTACCACCCAGCTTGATCCGAAGCGTACCAAAACCTTCCTCGTTCGACCGCAGAAGCTCGACATCGCGCTGGAAAGGGCAAGCACCCGCCTTAATGGGCTTGAGCAGCGTCGTTGATAAGATTACCTCGAGGCCATCCATCTAGCTTTCGACCATCGCATCGAGCTGAGTCACCATGCCCGCCAAGATCCCCTTCCTCTCGGCCTCCGAGTCGCTGCAACAGCAAATGGCCGAGTCCAAGTCCTACACACGCATCTCGGCTCAAATCTACGTCTTCCTTCTCATCATTACCATCGGCTTGCTGCGAAAGTACATTTTCCCTTCTTCGGCCTCGAAAGCTGACCGGACCTATGGCGGCGTCTCTGCGTCCACAGCGCCAGGGGCAAAGGATGAGACGCTGGGCGAGGTAGCCGAGATCTACATCTACCCGATCAAATCGTGTGCAGGTGTGTCCGTCAGGGACGCGAGCCTGACGGGGCAGGGATTTGATCTGGATCGGCGGTGGATGGTCGTCCGCACGAGCAAAGATGCGAAGCTAGAAAAGATCAGTCTGCGTGAAGAACCGCGACTCACCCTCATCCAGCCGGTCATCGATTCTCCCTCCAACACGCTCAAGCTTCGTCTCACGGCTATCGCCCACAAGCAAGCAAAGGGCATCGACATGGGTGAGACGGAAACGCCCCTTCGCCCGACCGCAACGGAGCTGTCCACATGGGGCGAAGTGCCAGCGATCTCGATGTATGGCGACTTCGCGGATGGTCGCGTGGCCGCGCTCCCCTCAGGCAGCATGCGCAAGCTTAGCCCGAGCGAGTGGATCAGTGACTTCCTCGGCTATCCGGTGCTGCTGGTTCATTTTGATACCACCTCGTCCACCGCCAGGAACGCCTTTCCGATCTTCAAGCCGCCTTCCGACGCAGGAGCCTGGTCGACAAACGATCGTGAGGAGTTGCATCGCAAGCGCGGGATTGAGTTCCAGGACGAGTACCCGCTGCTCGTCGCTTCGCAGGAGTCGTTGACTTTCGTGCGGGAACAGCTGAGCGTGGCGATGGACTCGGCAGACGGAGGGGACGGGAGAGGTGGGAGGACTATTACGGGGATTGATGCGGACAAGTGGTCAGATCCTGCGACGCTGTCCATGGCGCGATTCAGGCCGAATGTGGTTGTCAAGGGCAATGTGGAGAACCCAATAGGCGCTTTCAGCGAGGACTCTTGGGAGCGACTGTGGGTCCTCCCTGCCGGCTCAGCAGCATCAGACGACGGGGAGGAAGTGACAAAGGCAATGCTGCAGCTGGTCGCACGGTGTCAGCGCTGCCTGCTCACAGCGGTGGACCCAATCACTGCCGAGAAGGACCCAAGTGTCCCGCTCAAGCTGCTCAATCGGAGCAGGATGCGAGTCAAGAAGACGGCGGGGATCGAGGGTGGGAACGGTAGAGCTGGACCTTGCTTCGGCATGTATGCGATACCTCTGCCGCTCAGCAGCGGCGAGAGTGGAGAGTCGTACGGAGAGCTCAAGGTCGGCGATGGGATAAGAGTAAGATGGCGACCTTACGAGTTGGATGACGAGCCTAACCGAAAGTGAAAAGCACGAATTCACAGTCTTCTTTTCAATCACAGCCGATGAAGAGATGCGAAGATACGATTCCATGAGCGTGTGTATGCAGTGAGAGGAATACGAGAGACAAGACGAGGGGTAAAACAACTCCAGCGACAATACGGGCCCGATGCGATCAGTGCGAGCGTTCCAGGTACCTCGTAGCAGCGATATAACCCGACACGGCAATGACCACCATGACCGAGCAGATACTGGCGAACCATCGTAGGTTCTCCACTCCTTGCCCTGGCACGTTGACGTTCATGCCCCACAGACCCGTGATGACGTTCATCGGGACAATGACCGTACCCAGCGCGGTGAGCTTGGACAGAACATCGTTGATCTGGTTGTTGGCGTCGGTCATCTCGATCGAGATCTGCGCGAGGTAGTTCGAGTGCGAGCGCGAGAGAATCTTTTCGTAGTGGTTCAAGTTCTGCGTCATCGTAATCAAATGGTCTTGGATGTCCGAGAGGTAGAGGCCGATGTCGGACTTGGGTGCCACGGACCAGTTTTCGTTGCATCGCTTGGCAAGACCCTTGACGACATCGGCCTTGTTGCCCATCAGACGCAGCAAACCCATCACCTTCTTGCGGCACGTGCCGATGCGCCTAAGCATGTCTGACTGCTCGGCCTCCTTGAGGATCAGTACGAGCTCGTCGATCGAGTCTACTTCGTACTCGATGCTCTGGATGAGCGGGCCAAACGCGTCCGTGATGTCGTCGATGAGCGCGTACGAGATCCAATCCGAGGTGACGTTGATGTAGTCCTTGAGCTGCTTGATACGGCGACGCACGTTTTGCGGGTGAGGAGTGCCGCGGAAGTGGAATGAGAGCGTGCCCTCGCGGAAGACGATGATGTACATGTTGAGCGGCTCGAGGTAGGTGGGGCTGTAGGGATCCTGGTCGAAGGAGCGGAAACAGACGAGGTAGTAGTTGCGGAAGAGCTCGATCTTTTCACGCGTCTCCTCCATGAGAATATCTTCGGTAGTGAGCGGGTGGATGCCGAAAACACGGCTGAGCAGTTTCATCTCCTGATCGGTAGGCGAAAGCACGTCAAGCCACCAGGTGTTGGCTTCGGGGTCGGCGTCCATGCGAATGCCACCACCGGGCAGCGTCTTGGTTCGGCTGGCGCTGAGGCCGCTCATGGCCCTGGCGGCGTCCTCGCCATTTCCTACGGGCGTGTTCGAGCCGGTTGGTGGTGCGGTCATGCCTTCCATGCGTCCAACATTCTGACCGAGCGACGCCATGCGCGCGGTGGCTGCATTAATGGTGGGAGCACGGCTTGCGTTGCGGCTCTGACTGCCCTCGGTGGGGGGCGAGTGGTCGGCATTCTTGTCACGACCGCTGAAGAGTTCCTCAAAAGTTTGACCCTCTGCTGGAAGCTCAGACAGGTTGCGTGCGTGGATGGTCGAGGGCAGGGCGTTCGAGTAGAATGTGAATCGGTAGGGTTTCTCGCCACGGTTGCTGAGTGCACCCGTGCCAGATCGTGCGCGGCTGAGGCCGCTTGCACCAGGGATGGGACTACTTCCTCTCTGAGACTGCGAAGGGTGCATTCTGGATCCGTTGGGGCCATGGTAGGAAGGGAGCGTATCGTTATCCAAGAGCGGGGTGTTGACGTCCATGGAGCTTTTGCCGGGTGTGGATGCCATGTTCGTGCCGGCACCGCCACCAAAGATGTTGTTGGTAGCAGCTGCACCAGCAACGGGCGGCGGTGCGCTTCCGCCGCCTTCAAAGAGGGCTAGCTTGCGCTGATACTTGCTGCTTCCGATGGCACCTGCCGATGTGCTCAGCTTGCGCGGGCGACGGCTGTAGAAGGTGGCGTCATCGCTGTCAGGAGAGGCGCCGTAGGCTCCTGCACCCTTTTGCGCATTGTTACTTCGCTGACGAAGGCCTTGGTTGGGAGAGCCAACTGCGTTCCAGGAGGAAGACATGCCGATGCGGTCGCGCTCCTCGGAAGCGAATTCCTCGAGAGCACCGAGGTCAAAGGTGAACGGGTAGCCCAGTGGTACGTAACCGTTGTCGACATGGCCGGCGTAGGCGTTTCGAACATCGTCATGAAGGCCCTCAGGGTGAGCCTCGTGAGCGCGACCTTCGGGGACGTGTGGGAAGCAGACGTCGTCTTCGACGATGGAATCGTGTCGGAAGCGGCTGGAGGCGGTGGGATCGACTTCGTCCAGGATGTCGCCTGGCGAAGAAGAGTGGGATTGATGGCTGGCGCGGCGGAAGTGGGGTGCATTGCGAGAGACGTGGGAAGCGTCACCATCGATGTCGTCCTGGTCGTCGTGGTCGATGAGTGCGTGTTCGTTTGTCCTGCTCGAGGGGAAGTAGGCATTGGGGCTGCGCATGGGCGTGCGCGAAAGGGCGGAGCGTCCACGAAGGGCAGACGGCGAGTGGACATGGCTGAGCGAGTGAGCCTGGTGACGGTGGTCGATGAAGTGGTGTTGACTGTCCAGGCTGGTGTTGGAACCGTTGCGGTTGTGTTGATAGAAGCGAGCGACGGCGGATGAGGAGGGGGGCGCGGGAGCACGCACAGGGACGGCGGCGGGGCTTCGATTGAGACCTTCGTGGAAGTAGGGTTCGGCCTGGTCGTCCGAGAAGCTGGCTCGAGGAGGGCTAGGGTCCTGAGCGCCGCGAGCTTTGCTCATCTGTCTGGCAGCATCGAGGTCTTGCTGGAGTTGGTGATCACCGGAAGTGTCGCCGCGGGAGCCGTCTCGGGGTGTGCGGTCTCCAGGAGGGGGAGATACGGCTCGACCGCTTGACATGGAGCCGTAGTAGTTCTGTGGCGAAGACATGGTGACAGCGTTGCTCGCGGTTTGAGTCGACTCGATGTCCGTTGCGTGCGCAGACGTCGGCCTGGCTATTGGGTTGAATCGTCTGCAGGCTAGGAAGGAGCGTCACGACAGCAGCGGAACAGCTTGTCCGGTGTTGGATCCTCCTGTGAGCTTTGACGTCGTTGCAAGGTGTGGATGGATGAGCGATGTCAGGTGCGCAAAGGTGATTGCGGAGAGAGGGCAGACGATGCGAATCTTACCGCTGTGTTTGCTGTTTTTTCGCTTTGCAGGGTTCGCGATGCCGGTTGGGTGATTTTGAGGTGCAGAGAGCTGCCGGTGCAAGGCGCATGGGAAATGCACACTCTGCAGCTGATTTGCTTGCTCCTCACTCAGGCGAGGCCCTTCAGAATCCAGCAAAACCCTTTCAGCAGCGCCCGCTCGTGGTGCTGTGTGTGTGTGTGCTGACGCTAATGCTCTGATTTTGGCTCGTTATGTATCGACCATGCATGCTAGCTAGCAGAGGAGGCCACTGCGCTGTCTTTAGAGGAGGGTCTGGTGTTGTGCGAGCCGAGCACCTGAGTCAGGGTGACACACACGTTCTCGAGGCTTGCAACGAGGCTAGCCATCAGATCGGCTTGCCCTCAGATCGGAAAAGGTCAATGGGCCGATCTTGATCCTTTTTTCGATTTGCGATGTGTTAAATCTCTGCTATTCCGGGATTCACAAAAACATTCAAAGCTGTGCGAGATGACGACACGACCTTTTCAACGTCAGCAGAGAAGCTTCGTACGCAGTCTCGCATAGCCGTGTTCGTGTTGCGTTGCGAGCGACGATCTGTTGTGCACACGGCACTGCGCTCGCTTCGACTTGGTCTGCAAAATACCACCACAGCTGTTCGCAACGATCGACGGCAATGCAAGCGCATCTTGCTCGTCGAAGCAGGGCGCCTTGATCGCATCCATCCCTTGATCAGAGCATGATCCAGAAGGCATCTAGCGTGGGTGTAAGAGAAAGACAGGATGCTGTCAAGCGTTGAGCAAAGCCGTCAAAAGCGATATCTCGATCCAACAGTATGAAGCACAACGCGGTCGTTGACCCTTGTTGTTCGAAGGGATGACAAGGTCGTTGGTACCACGGACGGCCAGTCCCTGTTGAGCACCCTATCGAGGTTCCGGGTAAGCAACGAGCGGCCAACGTGGAGAAATGACGTCGTGGTCTGCACGACTGAACCCTTGTTCGGCACCCTCAAAGTAGGAGCCGAATCGACAGTAGTCTAGGCTCGCTCGTTGCAGTTGAAGCGTATCGGAGCAGGGCAACAAGGACTTCCAAATTTAGGACTCTGCAGCTGCACCGAAGGCTCGATGCTGCAGCACCGCTCGTCTTGCAGGGCTTAATGCCGGCATCAGGCCCTCCAAGTCGGGGCCCGTACAACAGGAGACAATGACGGTCAAGGCCGCGACAAGCTTAATTGAAGCACTTTGCTCCGCTCAAGCATGAAAGCCGGACGCCGCCAAGGGGGTAAGATGACAGCGGTGATGGGGCTTGGCTTAGAGCAGAGAGCGTCTTTGAGAAAGGAGAGCGAGTGCATTAGGATGGAAACGTTGAATGCACGTCTACTGCTGCCTGCGTCCAAGCGGTTGTTTGTTCATCTCTACTGTAAGCGTCCAGATGCAGCTAATTCTTAGGCAAATTTAAAAAAGGGCCAAGCCAAGGGCAAAAAGTCTCAGTCGTCATGGCTTTCTTGCCTCTCTGGCGTCAAAGCGAGCCTGTCAAAACGACTTCGCTTGTGCGGGTGTGGATCATGGTCCGCTACCGCATCATACATCATCGTTGCTGCGTTGCTGCCCTGGTGTGACTGACTGGAGTGACGCTTGTTTCAGCCATCCTCCGCCCCCTTTTCGCTCTCCGTCTTTGGGAGCTTGATCGGCCTCTCTACCAGTCTCTCAACTTGACCGCTGCAGTGGTGATTGACAGAAGCTATCGACCTTGCATCACAATCCAACTCCGCTGCATCTCTGCATCTGTGCCTCTCTGCCCTGCTTGGCCGTGAGTCGTGGCCAAGACCGAATCCAGATGCACCCTCAGTCCCGTTCACCCCCTGTTCCTCTGTGCTTCTGCATCCGCTGCAACAGACGCCGCCCCCCGCCGCCGCCGACCAGGTCAACTCATTCGTCATGATCATCCTTTTTAGGCTTTCCTCGCTGCTCACGTCACTGCTCTTTCTGCTGAGAGAGACACTCGCTCAATTCAACGGCCGCTTTCAGTCTCCTCACCGAAGCTGCCCGTCTCTCTGAGTGGTGACTGTAGATCCGCATGGTTTGCCTTTGCGAGCATCGTCATTTTACTCGAGCCTCGCCTATCCCTCCCCCTGCTGCTGAATAAAACTCTCTCTCAATCAGGTCGTCACCATCCCTTTCCTCATCGTCACCACCATCATCCGCACGCTTACCCCACAGTCCACACGCGACAACACAGTCCCTGGATCCCAGCGGATTCCGTACCTACCGTCAACACATCTCACACTTTTTCGACCCACCAATCACACACTAGCCCACAATGGTCTTCCGAGGTCTTTGCGTCGGTCTCGGTAAGTAAACGCCTCATTAATCCGAGCTTTGGCGTCGAAAAGGGTGCAAGGTGTGATGGAATTGCAACCCACCAAACGGCACATGTCGACGCACAGGAGGAGCACAATGAATCTCACCTCGACTTCGAGATAGTGCAAGATGGGAAGTTCTATGGAAACAGGCTGCAGCTTCATGTTTGGCACGAGGCCGCGGACTGGAGGCCCTCCGCAAACCGGAGGATCTCGGCGAAGGGTCGCAGATGGCGCCTGTCAGGTCGCGTGCAGCCAGGGTAGCATTCCGTAGCTGCGACACAATCCCTTTCGACGCCAATGGCTCCTGGCATGATCACTCGGAGAGAGAAGCAACCATACTGACCCTGAATTCACCTCCTCTCTGTTTCCATCCTACTCGTCCCGATGTTTCTCCGACTTGTCCTGCAATCCCAACAGGCGGCTTCTTCTCCTTTGCGGCGGTCGTCCTCTGTGTCTTTGCCAACATTGGTCAGCTCTCGAACAACGTTGTGACTCGCAACATCCGTTACGTCTCGGTGGACACGCGAGGACTGGGTGATGCGCTCTCCCGCGCTGGGCAGAGCAACACCAACATTTTCGCCCAAGACCAGTCTTCCCCCGTGGGCCAGGGCAACGGGATCAAGGATGACTACCAGTGGGGTCTCTACAACTACTGTGCTGGCGAGGTCAACGGGGACTCCCGCTCGTGCTCTCAGCGAAACTTTGGCTTCGAGTTCCTTCCTGCCGATGCGGTTCTCTCCGACACACCTCAGGGTGATCGTCAGACGCTGCAGAACTTTTTGCCCGAATCCACCTTCCGCGACTCGGGCTACCTCGGTCGTTTCTCCAAGGCTGCGATGTACCTCATCTTCATCGGCTCGTGCCTTGCCCTGATCGCTTGGGTTGCAGGATTGCTTTCCCACCGATTCGCCTTCCTCGGTGCCGCCTTCATCGCTTTGCTCTCCGCCCTCGCCCTCGGCGTCGGCGCAGCCCTCTTGACCGCCATCTACGTCAAGACCAAGGCCAGCATCGACAACGCCAACTTCGGTATCACTATTCACTACGGTAACGCCCTCTGGATCACTTGGGCCGCCGTGTTGGCTGTTGCACTCAGCATCGTCCCCTACATCATCTCGTGCTGCACCGGCCGAAGCGACGACTACTAAGCGCGCAAGCGCTCAAGATGCTTTTCTCTCCTTCGAGCCTTTGGACGACGCTTTAATCCCTCCTTTTCGTCTGCGATAGCTGTAGCCTCCCCACCTGCCCCTCCATACCCCTCTCCTCTCGACCCCGGTTTCGCACCTCTTTCAAACGTATCATAGTTTGCGAATCTGTTATGCTTACCATCAGTGCTGGATTGACTGCGTTTGACAGAGTGTGATTGAGCAACTGAGCGACCCTGCTTGTCATTGATACATTGCACAAGAGAGTTGGCGTGGGATTGGGTTCAATCGCCAAACACGCCTCCGGCCTTCTTCATCCGTCTCTCGACCAACACGCCTACATCCTGTAAAACCCAAACGAGCACCACTTTGCCCATGAACTCGCTGGACCTCTTCAACCTTGCTTTGACGTCCTCGCGCATTTGGGCGGGGAGGGCAAAGTAGGCGGTTCGGTTGGTGTGGGCTGTGCCTACACCTGTAGGGCTTTGCAACGCTCCTTTCACCTCTACGCTTCCTGCGGTGGAGGAAGGCGGGGGGAGGGTACCATCTGCTGCGAGAATCCAATGGAGGTGTGTGCCGAGCAGTGCCGACTTTGTGCCCAGCCGAACGAGTCCATCTGCATACGCCCCCATTTGGGCCGCATCCACGCTCTTGACCTGCCCAACAGCGCCCGTCATCCGATCGATGCTGCGGGTGAACCGACTACCCAATCCACTCTTCTTAACCCCTCCGGCAGCGTCCAAGAAAGGCAGCTTCTTCGAAAGCATAGACTGCACGTCGCCCAATACGGACTCCCACTCGTCCAGAGCGCGAAGCCAGCGCGTGCCGCTGCTCGTCTCCAACCCCGCACCTGTGCCGAGAGGCAGCAGCAGCGGCTCGCCGGCGCGCTCAAGACTGTCCAGGCCCGAAAGGAGGAGTTCGATCGCGCGAAGTTTGGTTTCGATCCCGACAAGCTTGGCGCCTGGTTGACGCCAGATATCGCGCGGCAGGTAGAGCGTCGGTGTGAGCTGCGATCCGGAGAGAATGGACGCGCGGAGCAGTGTGAGTGTCAGGAATGGTTTCAGGAGCGGGTGTGCGGATGTGGGTAGGGTGGGAGAGAGGGGAGAGGGGGAGCTGAGCGGTGCCGAGGCGTAGGATGGCGCTCCGGCTGCGAGCGAGGGAAGACCGGTGGGGAAGATGTCTGTGATGAGGAAAGTGCGCGTTGAGCTGATGTCGTCGACAGCTTCCGACTCGGGGAGTCTGGGTCGCGGAAGAGGCATGGCGAGGGTCGAATGGGACACCTCGGCGCCGGTGGCCGTGGCAAGAGCGCGGTCGTCGCTGACTCGCTTGCGTTCGAGCGCGGACAGCGTTCGAGCCAGATCGGGGACGGGCGGTAGCAGTTCCTCACCAATGCTCTCTCCATTGGCTGCAGAGGCGATCCCGTTCGCCGCTACGAACGCCGCTGGGATCGACGGCCTTCGCGACCCAGATTGCGACGCAGATCTCTGCCTGTTTGTCGTCGCGATCGACTTGGCGCCACCGTCCTCGTAGGAGCCAGCATCGTGCGCCAATCCGAGCTCCTGCAACTCATCCGACAAGCCGCGGACGGATGGATCCTCTACCTGTGCGCCCTTGCGACGCTGGCTAATAGTTCCAGCGGCAGTCGATGCACTGACCAACGCCGCCGCCGAAGTGGCTGCACGAGGGCGGTTCGAGCTGGATCGCGCATTGGAGTCAGGTCCAGGAAGATCGTCCCAAGGCGTCGGGTGATCGCGGGAGGCCGGAAGAGCCCCGCTGGAAGGCATGCGATTCAGCCCAGGTCGAAGGCTGGGGACAGCAGGCACAGCCGCGCCATTCGCAGCTGTTCCATCGTCCTTTTTGCGCTCACCGAGCGATGGCATCGACACCTTTTGTCGCAGCAAGGGCCCCTTGAAGCTGAGAGCGCGAGCACGCTGTGCGAAGCCCATCTTAGCCGGCTTCTCCGCGGGCGGGTCGACAGACGGAGCCTCGGAAGGCGCATCCGGTAACGGAGGCAGCGGCAACTCTGGCTGCGGCTTTTGAGGATCGACAGGGCTGATCGAAGCACCTGCAGAAGCGTCGAAGTAAGGCGTGTTGGGTGTCCGAACCTCGTCGTCGAGGCCAAAGGCTCGATGCGGCAAGGATGAGACTGGCTTCAGTCGTGACCCCGTGTTGGTGCTCTTGAACGAGATGTCCGAGTCGGATCGGCCGTGCTGTTGAAGTAGCACCTCCGATTCGCGCACCTGCGAGACTGCATCTCGAAGTTGCTCTTTCCTCGGTGAGGAGAGCCTTTTCTTCGCTTTCTCGGACAAAGCATCGTCGATCGAGATGAGCGGCGTCTCTTCTGCAATGACGGGAGGTGGAAGGCGATACTGCTGTGCGTCCTGCTCATCGGCAATGGAGAGCGAGACGGATACTCGACTGCTGTGAGACTCTCTGGAGTTGACGCGTGCATGTTCGCGAACGCGACGGCGAGGAGACGTGTTGATGGCGCCTGCCTCGGGCGAGAGAGGTGCGTTGGGCACGGGCGGCGATCTTGGGAAAGGAAGTTGCGACTGCGACGATGGTGCCTGCTGAGTAGCTGCGTAGGATGAGGAGTCTGATAAAGCGGTGGAAGCAGGCGTGACCGACAGAAAGCTTCTCGTGTCGACCTGAGGCGAGCGCTGCGCATTCATCCCCATAAAGTCGTCATCGAGCCTTGGAGTGGTGATGATAGGCGAATGTTGACTGTCGTCGCGCACTCGGTCGAGCCAGTCTGCCCTGGTTGCTGCCTGTTGTTGAGTGTACCCATAGCCGGCATCCTCCATCTCGTCGATGGCTCCGACGTCTGGCGAGTAGATCATCGACAGGAGACGGATGCGATCGGCGTACGTGTCGTGGATGACTCGTAGACGTCGTCGCTCTTCTTCCCTGGTGGGACGCGAGCGTTTATTGCCGCGCGGAGCAATGCGTTCCATCACCTCCTCGAGCAGTCGCACCGCCTGCTTGTAGGCTGCGATGGCCTCAGGCACATGGTTGGCGCTGTCGAGCTGCACAGCGTTCTGGGCCTTCTGTAAGGCGATGGTGAGGATGTTTTTGCTGCTGAGCGGGGCGCCATTGGAATTGAGCAGGGAGCCTGCTGATGCGCCTGGCATGGCACCCAATTCTGCGATCGCTGCATCGGACAATGTTCCGCGAGGCGAGCGGTTGCTTGTGTCGTACGACGTGCCGGCTTCCATGGCTCCGGCAGTGCGCACGTCGGTGGGAGTACGAGAAGCTCGCATCTCTGAATCGTGAGACGTGTCGTGTCCCTCCTGCGACATTTCTGGTCGGCTGAAGCGTTTGTGATAGTTGGCACCGTATGTGCCCGTGACCGAGGTCGCTCGCGACGAGCCATTGCTTGTAGAATTGCTAGGCTGGTGGGTCATCCGGGTGGATGCGACGCCTACAGGCTGCTCGTGTGCGCCGGCATGATCAGCGTCCTCGTAGCGATCAGGTGGATGGCCGCCAGCAAAAGACGAAGTGCTCGAGCGAGCGCTCGCGTACGCGCCGCCTACATCATCAATGCCAAGGCCTCGAATGGGGCCGCCAGCTGACGAATGAGACGAAGCACTCCATTGGTGCTGATGACGTGCGGCATCTGAGCTGGTTTGTGCAGCGGTTGCGGTTGCCGTTTGCTGTGGCGCGTTGCGAGACTGTGCGATGAAAGAGATTGAATCGTCTTTCTTGTAGGTAAGGCGTCCGAGTCGGCCAACGCGTGATTGTTGTGGTGCAGTGCTGGTGGAAGGCCCGGCAGAATTCGCAAAGGAATCCAGAAGATCGGTTTGAGAGGATCGCCTGGGAGGCCGGCTGAGGATGCTCCTCTGATGGCTCGTCGCAGGTGAATCATTCCTATCCTGCAATGTGTCGGATGGCGAAGCAATCTGAGAGGCAGCGAGGCTGGTGGCGGCATTCTCGTCAATGTCGTCATTCGCAGCGGCGGATTTTGTGCGGTTGCGCCGACCAAAGAAGCCTGTCTCTTTTGACGACTGACTGTCGCCCTGGCTGATGGGTGACGATCCGTTTCGAGAATAGGATGCGTCGGTGCTCGGAAGGGTTCGACCCAAGAGTGCGCCTAGACGACTGCCACGCGACGCAGTTGGTAGAGCCGTTGATCGTTTGGGAGGAGAGCGCTGCATATCAGAGTCGCTAGGTGCTTCGGCGGCATTCACAAAAGCGGCGTCGTCAGAGGCTGGCAGCCGCGACCGGATGAGGCGGGAGACTTTCGAAGGGGAGCCGTGATTCGAAGCAGACGATCGCTTGGGAGAAGCGGGAGAGGCGACAAGACCAGGCTCGGTGGGACCTGCGGTGATACTCGAGCTGGCAGAGAGCGGTTGTGTTGCGTACGTGTCGTCGAGGTTGGCTGTGTTGGGAGAGTTGGGCGCATCATCGAAGGAGAGAAAGGAGGCACCGTGTCCGCCGCGCGGCACCGATAGGGATGTCGCTTGCGCCATGATCCGCCGAAAGTCGGGCTGACGAGGTGGACTGGTTTGACTAGCTGCTAGCTGAGCCTCACGGCAGGCTGCTCATCCGGGGGCGCACAACAGTCGGAAGCCAAATTGCCTCGCAGCAGCGCGGTTAGAGAGGCATGACTGCTGTTGGTGCTGAAGAGATTGCTTGCGATGGACAGAAGCCTGACCTGCCTGCCATGGTCTACAGTCCAAGATGAGGCGGAAGCCAAGACCGCGCGGCGTAGCTGGGCGAAAGAGTCACCGGACTTTGCTGTGCCGAATCCTGATGCGAACGAAGACGGTCGGAATGAGGCAAGCTCGTCGCAGCAGTGATGGTGAAGATGCGCCGGTTGGAGATGGTCACGTCGAGGCGATGGTCGAGTTGAGGAGGATAGAAGCGAGAGAACTCGGTGGTCGAGGCTTGTGTGTGTTGCAATCAATTTGGGCTCAGTTGGACCCCTCTTGGGCACGAGCTCAAAAAGCCTCACCAGGTTCGACTTTTCTGTGGTGTGGTGTGGTGTGCTGTGCTGCTGGCGAAATTCAGATTTATTTTTAATTTAGTTTCTAAGTTCTGGTGGAAACACGCGCCGTCACGCGCAGCAGATCTCGTCCACCGCCTCTTTGCCGTAGCGAGGCAAGCGTGACAGGGTCAGTGTTGCCAGAGGGCGTGGCTGCCTATCCGGGTTATCTCGCTCGGCGTGGCTTGCTTGACAAGCGAGAACGAGCACGCTGCAATGCCCCTCCAAGTCCGCCACATCCCCATCGCAATCGCACAAGCTGAAAAGCATCGCATCCCTTTGAGCAAGCGAGCGGAACGAGCGACCAATGACAGTAGGATTGTTCAAAGAGTGTCGATGGAAAAGCAAGTGTGCGATACAAAAATACAGTAGAGATGATGGACCCATGACATGGTGGCGGAACCCCTTCGCTTGACCTGCAAGCTCCATTGGCCGGCTTCAGTCCAAGCTTAATCTTGGCTGAAGATGAAGAACGCTTGTGCTGCCGTCGCCATACGCATTCAACGCTTTGCCGTCGTATCCGTACAGGTAGCCGTTGTCGGCCCCTGCTGCCGCGGCAGCGCGATCCTTTGGCGAGCGTGAAATGGCGTTCTTGAGTCCTCGTCCAAAGTTGAGGATGCATTGAATCGTCATGACCGCCGTAATGAGCAGCAGCAGCATCGACAGCGTCGAGAAAACGGTCAAACTCTTGTACACCTCCTTGTACAACGTCTCCTTGAGCTGCCAGATGCGGAAGACCTTGTAGACAAAGTAGACCATGGCTCCTGTCAATCCGACCAGGAAGAGCAGCATGCCCACCTTGAATTCCTTTCGAACCGAGAGCCATGCAAAGACGAGGATGAGCAGCGAAAAGGGTCCCGAGATGATGGTGATCCATCGCTCCGCTGAGCCAATCTGCTTGACTGCCAGAACCAGCTGGATACAGTAAGCGATGAAGATGAAAAAGTCAAACTTGAGCAAGGCGACGTAGATCTGATAGTGCAGATAGACGCGCTTGAGACTTCGATCCGCGCCGATCTTTTTGTAGATCTGCCAGCCGAACTCCTTCCACAGCTTCCAGCCGAGAAGAATGAACGAAATCTCGGCGAGCGCAATGACGATGGGGATGGCGCCCGTTAGCACTTGCACCGGCACCGTTTGGGACGAGCCTTCGGCTACACCATCGCCGAGCACTGTCCGAATTTCCGAAATTTGGATGAGCGAGTAGACGAGGAAGCAGGCGTTGAAGATGATGGCGCCGATGACGAGAATGGTATTCCTGTTGATCACCGCATCCACGGCGAGGAAGAATTGATAGACGTGTGCGAGGGAGAAGACGATGACAAAGACGGGGAGCGCTCTCGACTTGGAGTCGTCATCGGGGGATGGATGTGTCTTGCGGTGGAATTGGTATCGAGCAAAGAGGACGCTTTCGATGGCGATGTTGATGGAGGCCTCTGCAAGTGTGATGAGCAGGAAGGAGCGAGCAGCCCACGAGTCTGGAATCCATGCCCAAGCTCTCCTGATGCCGCGTGCTGGTGGATATGCGTAGGATCGTTTTCGACTGAGGCTTGTGGTTTGTGATGGTAGACTCATGGCCGGCAAGAGATTGTGAGGGGAGCTGTGAGGCGGAACGACCTGCTAGAGAGAAGGAAGTAGAGATGATGGAAGCGAATCCGCGCGCCTCATGTAGCGTCACAGATTGGGACCGGCCAAAAGTGACGAATCGAGGGAAAGGTGGGTTTGTCGGATGTCGAGTTGGTCGCAAATGAATGTGAGAGACTCGGCAGGGGCGGAGGCAGTGTCGAACGGTGGCAATGAAAAGAGCCAAATGCTGCCGGCTGGAATCGATGCGCGAGATGAAATGGTGTGGGGTCGAAAGATGTGGGTCTCGGGTGTGGGAAAGACTTGACAGTGTGCGAAGGTGAAGCTGATGCGGGAAATGACAAGTGAGAGACGGGTGCAGAGAGGAGAAACGATGAGCAGGACGATGCTGTGGGGTCCGACGATGAAGTGATTGGAGTTGGTGATGGTGATGGTGATCAAGACGCAGATTTGAATGAAGGCACCCCGAAAGTGAATGATGCTGGCTCGGCTGGCAGCGGACAGAAGCTGCTCGCGTCCCTGACCGAGCTTTGTGCAGCGTGCAGCAGCTGAGACCAACACCCTCGCTCGCCTCACCACGCCCCCGACAACGCGCAGCAAATTGCTTTTTCAAATTTGACTTGCTCTGGTGGCCCCTCATTTCTTGGCTGGACCTACTGTAGAGACGCAGTTGCCCCCTCAGAGATTGGCTTGGCACACGACCACTTTCAAGCCCGAGTCGCTGTTCGAAAGCGTACCAGCGTTCGGCCCTTTGATTCTCTTTAGTGCTTGCTTGGCAGACGGCGGTCTCACGAGGTCAAAGCTCATGCTCATCAAATGTCGATCATCTTGTCTTGCCGTTGTGTGTCGCTCCAGTATCCGAAGCCCAGCTTTCATCATAGCAAGCAGATCTCCTCGAACCGTAGCAGCGCGGCTCCAACACAGGCTTAGAACCACTCCAAGATGAATGCCTCGTGAAACAAGATCGTCATAACATGGTACATGCATTGATCGCGATGTCATTATGAACCTTAAGCGCACCTATGGACTATACAAAGAATGAAAGAATGTCGCTGAACACAATTGTGCCCTCTTCTATGGCTGGCTTGAGAAAGCGCAGAGAAGGGGCACACTCAAATAGTCAGCCTTCGCTTCGTGAAACGAATCGTTCTGAGAGCCTTCCGCTTCCGTCCTTGCTTCCAGAAGAAGGCAAGGCGTGAAGGGACTGGAAGGAGCGTCGAGTCTTCATCCGTCACCTTCAGACTCTTGGTATATGGAAGAGAAGAAGGAGCTCATTGCCTCGAGATCAGATTGAAATTCTTTCGTCGACATCACCCCCAAAACTTTCGCAGCTCACCAGATCGGCAAAGTGCAATTATGCCAAATCGGTGATTAGCCAACCCGGTCTCTGCCAACTGGCCGTGCGTCAGCCGACAGCAACAGCTGCTGCTGCAAGGGTTTAGAACAACACTCGCCAACTCTAATACATATCATCCCGTGTCTCGTCTATGGTTCACTAGTCAAGCCATCGCTCGTCATCGCATTTCATCACCATCATCACACTGGCCACTCTGGCTAGATCGTACTACGCTCACACTCTTTTGAAACGCTCGCATTTTTTTGCATCCTGCTCCAGCACCACGAGCACACCAACATTCCACCTCCAAATCGACGCGGACAGCAGTTCTGATCCGAAAGATAACCAGCCCTGACATGACTCAGTAACGCCAAACATCGGCACTGCTTCGGGCACGAGATCCCTGCAGAGATCGGACCCACAGTCCGGTCGAAGCATCTCTTCTAGCATGTCAGAGGTGGACGAATCAGCCGCAGCAATGGCGGCCTCAGCTGTGCCTTCAGCGAGCGCGCAGATCAGCTCTCAGGCTCAGACGTCACATGTCGTCGAAGAGCATACCGATCAGCATCAGGACGCGAATCATGGCGAATTCAGCAAGCACGCCGTCACCGCCGACATGGACCTCAGCATCGTCCAAGACCCCATCTTGGAAATGTGCCCGTCTCTCGATATTCTGCAGCATATCGTGCAGTCCACGTCTCTTGATCTCAAAGTCAAGAAGGCCAAGCTCAGCAGTGCTCTCCTACGTGCTGCAAGCAACGGAGACATCGACATGCTATCTTGGCTACTTGACCGAAAAGCAGAAGCCAGGCCTATCATTGCCGCCGGCTCGAATCGCACAAATTCGCGCGGCACACCTGACGTCTCGTTTCAGGAGCTGCGCGATGAAGAAGGCTCCGGTCCCGTCGTGCTCGCGACGTGTGCAGGCCACATCGACGCCGTCACCGTCCTCATCATCAATGGTGCAGAGGTGGATGAAAGGGATGCCAGCGGATGGACCCCTTTGATGTGGGCCATAAACAGCTCCCATCTTCCCCTCGCCAGCTTCTTGCTCAGTCGCGGCGCTGATGTCGACGCCAAAAGCACCAAGGGTACCACCTGCGAGGACTTCATCCTGTCGGCTGCTCCAGAGGCAGCTACCTCTGCACCATCTTTGGGCGGGCAGGACGGACTACAAGACGCTTCCAGGCCTGCCTCTAGCGAGCAAGAAGCAATAGCCGACCTCATCTACGAGCATCAGCGCTATCTTTCGGTACAGCAGTCCGCTGCACAGCGCCTGAACAACCTCTTTCTCGACAATTCGCCCGATCGTACTAAGCCGACCACCTCAGACAGCGGAAGGAAAAGCAGCAACCCCAGCCCGACGCGCTCTCAGCGACCCTCGACTCCATCCTCATCTAGCCCGCTCAAGCCTGGTCATTCGAGGACCAGCTCGCAACTCACACAGCGAAGGCTCGTCGGGCGCTATGAGAGGGCACACCTTGCAGAGCAGAAGAACAGACAACAAGAGCTCAGCGATGCTCGCAAGAGCGCATTGGCAGACATTGCTACGCTCCTCGAACTCGATCTCGATACACTGATTGGCGAGCCCAGCACAGCGGACAGTGCATCAGGCTCCACCGCGGACGGACATGCTGGACCTTCGACATTTGCTCGTCGCAGGCGAAGAGGCGCCGCCAAGACAGTGCATGCAGATCTGGCGTCAGGATGTGGTGCGGCTGAAGTCGGTGCTGACCTTCTCTCGGTCGAGTTTGACTGGAAGAGGGTTCGCCACGACCAGATGCTCGTCTTTGGTTCCAACGATCTGGAACCTTTGCTCGGCATGCTCATCTCCAACATGAAGCCGGTCAGGGCACCTTGGACGTCTCGCGCAGCTCCCGCTAATGTGGTCTTCCTTTGCGCACGATACGCATGTTTCCTCCACGACGAGGATCTGCTAGAAGAGCTCTTCCTCGGCGTCATCGACCGGATCGAAGGCGTGATCTACTCGCATCCTACCGATATGGCGTTTCTCGCCTTCTGGCTCTCCAATTGTTGCCTTCTCCATTACTATATGGACAAAGATCGCACGCTTCGCAAGTCGAGCTCGGTCAAGGAGTATCGCGGTCTGCTCGCAGACCTACTCAACGAGATCATAGTCTTCATCATTCGAGATGCGGAGCGACGGATCGACAAGGTCCTTGACGCGGCCATGCTGGACCACGAAGCCATTCCAGGGCTTGAGGAGCCCCGCTTCGAGGGAGAGTGGAAGTTCATGAAGACACTTGCGGGCAGTGTCAAGGGGATAGGCCAGAGCGGCTCCATCTCGCAAGGCATGACAGCAAGCCCGAGCTCTCGCAGACCTATCAGCCAGATCTTCGGGACAGGTCGCGCGGCTGATACCCCGCCAATCAGTCGCAATCAAAGCGGCAACAGTTCCGAGGAAGCGACCCTGCCGTCCTCTCCCTCTCTTGGCGGTAGTGGTCGGCCATCGAATCTCTTCGGCCCCGCGACTATTGGCCATTCAGGCTTTCGCACTCCAGGCGGTGACAGCTCTCCCCGCAAAGGTCTCAGCGAGTCACTCCGCCCCGTACGCGAAGCGTCGTCTAACGTCTCCGCCAACGATCTCCTCGCCGCACCTTCACCACGCACCATCAGCTCTTTGCTCACTTCGACTTTGCAGGTTCTCCAGTTCTACGAGATCAACCCGGCCATCATCGTCCAGGCGCTCTCGCAGATCTTCTTCTGGACGGGCTGCGAGCTCTTCAATCGGGTCATAACACGCAAACGCTATCTGTGTCGCTCACGAGCCATCCAGATCCGAATGAACGTCAGCGCTCTCGAGGACTGGGCGCGTTCCAATGCGTTGCCACTCAGCATCGTACATGCGCATATCTCGCCCTTGTCGCAGCTCATCTCGTGGCTGCAATGCCAGAGCTCGCTGCAGGAGTTCGACGGATTGATCGCGACCATGCAAGGTCTCAAGGCGCTGACACCGGTGCAGATGCGCAGGGTTGTGAGGGACTATCGCTACGGGGTCGGTGAGACGAGAATGAGCGAAGAGTGCCTGCAGTACCTCGATCAGCTCATCATCGATTGGAAGAGGAGGCAGGACGAACAGCTGCGGCAGGTGAAAGAGGAGGCGAGGTTGGTGCAAGAACGGAAGAAGAGGATGAAGAAGCAAACTTCGCAACATCAGAAGTCTGGGACGGCGAGGCAGGAGGATTACAGATCCGAGTCCCGGCTCCTCGGCTTGCAAAAAGAGGAGGAGGATGGAGACGACGATGACGACGATGACGACGATGAAGTCATGGCACCGGCAGACGGACTGGATGGTCAGATGGGGGATGCCAGCATGAACAGCAATGGCACAGCGAGACTCGCCCACACCGAGGAACCGCTCACGGTGGCAGAAGCAACCGCATGCTCGGCGCAAGCCATGATCGATGAACTGTTCATGCCTGGCAAGAGCATGTCGGATTATGTGCCACCATGGACTGCGGCGGGTCCACCGCTGGGCTTATATGACGAGACTGGTGGCGTACCAGGAAGCGCACCGTCGACACCATCCAAGGGCGATGGGCTGTTGAACAGCCGAGAGATGCTTCCCTTTGCGCTGCCTTCTCGACGCAATGCGTTGATCGTCACGCCTGGCGATGCGTTCGGCTTTGGGCGGGGCCACTTTACGGGCACAGGTATGCCCTCCGTGCGAAGTGTCAACGGCGATTCGTCTTCCAGCAACGGTGGCTCTGCAGCCAGCTCGCGTCGCTCCTCCATCGCGTCCTCTTCTTCGCTTCGACACGCCACGTCCATCGATGGCGACACGACTCTCGAGCAAGCGCCTCGGCGAGAAGAAGACACAGATCTGACGTCCGACACCTCCTCCCACACGGACGCGAGCACCACGAGCCGAACGAGCACACTCTTCCCCACCGGCAAAGGCCTCCTCGCGGGTGGCTACTGGTCTCCCGTCCCCCTGCTACCCGACAACCTGCTCGAACGCATCGATGCGCTACTCAAAGCCGCCGCCGCCCTCCTACCACGCGATCGATCGCGGAACATCCTCCTCGCCGACCATCTGTCGGATGAACACCTCCCCCTCCCCCCTTCCTCCCCACCACGACCGACAGGTCCAGTGATACCCCCGAGGGAGGAAAGCATCTTGCAATCGCCCAAGAAAGAATCTCTCGCTTTCATCAGGCCCTCGGATAGCGACGTGGTGGGGTTGAAGCTCAGCCTGCCCAGCAGAAGGGTGTTTGATGAAGACGAGGAGGGAGAGGATATGATGACTCCCGGTCCGAATCGGCAGACCACGCTCAAAGGTTCACCTTTCTAAGCCACAATCTTACTCGACACTGTTGCTGGCCAGAATCTTGAGTGTGATGTGTGATGCGCTAGTGTACACTCGAACGCTCGAAGATGCGATGATACGTGTTTTTACTGCGAGGTATCCTGATCAGCAGGCAAACCACCCAACCCAAAACGACGCATGAGCACGTCCACCGGCCCGGGCCCGCTGGTACCCGATTGCGCCTGAAAGGACCGCAGGAAGGCCTCCATCTGCTCCGATTTGCCGGAGTCGCCCAGCTGACGCAGCAGGGACGAGGGCAGGTCGGAGCCGTAGCGAAGGAGGTGTGCGAGCAGTTCTTCGTCCTCTTTCTCCGCCAGCGTCGGCGGCTTTGGATCGGGTGAGGGGGCGGAAGCGGACGCCGTGGAGGTGGAAGGCGGTGGGGCGGAGGATTGCAGCGTGTGCAGCTGCTCCTCCATCGCCGACATGACGCTTTCGAATGTGTCCAGCTTCGGCGGTTCCGTCTCCTTGCCCTTAGGAGCGGACTTCGAAGATGCGGCTGGACCCTTCGCTTTGGCAATTGGCACGAACTGACCTTTCTCGCGCCGCTGCTCCAATATCCTCTCGTACTGCTCCTTGGTCAAACCCAGACTGACCCGCGCGAAGTCCAACAGGTTGTCCAGCTCGGTCTGCTCATCCATCTTAACGTCTTCCCACCCCTCGACATCGTCTGCTGGAACGTCGGGCTCGAGATCGTACTCCTCCGCACGCTGACGTCGCACTTCGGGCGAGGTTTCTTGTTCCAGCTCGGAGGAGTCGGAGTCCGAGGCGCCGTCGAACACCTCGTGCCCCTGTGAGGAGAGGAGGGTCGAGGTGTCGCGCATGTACTGCGATGCGAGACGGCGGCGGAGCTCGGCGTGCGCTGCAGAGAGGTTGTTATCGCGTTGGGCGACGTCTTTCACGTCCGAGCCTGCAGCAGCGCCGGCAGGGCGGTTAGGGGAGATGTTGTCGATGGAGGAGACAAAGTCCTCTTTCGCCTCGTTGCCAGCTTTTGTCTCAGTAGGGTTGGGACGGCGCGTCCACTCGTCCTCCGACATCTTCGGTATCAACCGCTCCACCAACCTCCTCTTCTCGCCCTCGCCATCCACCCACATCCGCTCCTCCACCTCGCGCCGAACACGCTCCTCCGCCTCGTCCTCATCCAGATCCTCGAACAGAAGATCGTCGTCGTCCACAGCCATGTCTTCCTCGTCCACCTCGTCTTCGAATAGCGCACCCCGGGCATCCGAACGCGTCTTGACAAAGGACTCCATCTTGCTGTTGAATGTGCAAAGACGGGCGAAGGTGTCCTGCTCAGAGATGGCGCCCTCTTGGGTGGAGGAGGAGGTTTTGGTTTGAAGGATCGAGTCGATGTCGTTGGGTGTGAGGTTGAGCCATGAATCGGAGTCTTCGGCCGCGGCGAGGGTTGGTGGTGAGGCGTCTGGGGAAAGGATTGTGGAGGCAGAGGTCGACGAGGGCTGCTGCAGTATGTGGTCGACTGTGTCGCAAACGAGAATCTCGTCTGTTGTTGCTTCGCCGTTGACGGATGTCGATGAGCCCTTCAGGTATTGTGCGACGGCCTCCGCTTCCAGCGTCTTCCACGTTGCACTGCCTTCCATCTCGCCTTGGAAGTAGCCGAGCTTGCTGAGGGAGCTGATGAGCCTTTGCCGCTCCGGTGCGGTGATCCCGGCGTCAGACGGTGCCAAAGGCCGTGACCGAGTCCTCGTTCTCCGAGCCAACGATTCGGTGTAAGCCATCTCCATGCCGCTCCAGATTTTGGCGCCCAGATCGTGCCACCTCCCTTGTTGCATTTCCGCTTGCACCTCTTCCTCGTCCTCGACCTTTGATTGCGAAGCTGCCTCCGACTGGTGACCGTGTAATCGCAAGCGATACTTTTCCACTGCAGCCTGCCAGCGCGGCCCGAGCTGACGCGGCGGGAAGAAGCGATCGTAGAGCAGCTGTGCGTAAAGATGGCGGGTCATTCGAACTGATGTGAGCACAATGTCGCTGTCGCTTTCGTTCGTCGGAGCGTTGGGCGTTGTCGAAGCGGTCGCAGCTTGCGGTGCTTGTGGAGGTGGAAAGTGGACGAGTCTCGACCCAGAGCGAGAGCTGACGATGTCGCGCGACTGAATGGACGAGACGCAGTTGGCTATGAGCTGCGGCTCAGCTGCCAGCAATCTCGCTATGCGACGCGGCAAATATGCAAGTGTTCGATGATGATGTGATGTCGCCGCAGAGGGGAACTCGTAGGCTCTTGCGAAGGCTGCTGCCTCGATGTCGTCGGATGTACGGGTGACGATGGACTCGTCGGTGACGAGCTCGACCGCTCGCGATGCAGCCAGCGCGCCGTCATTACTAGATTTGTGATGCGGCGGAATGAGATGGAGATGCCCGTCAAAGATCCAGACACGATTTGTGACCGCTTCGGGAGTTACCCATTCTGGAAGGTATTCTGCCGCTTCGATGAGCAGAAATTGGCCGTCCTCGTCTTCGATGCTGATGCATAACTGGTGCTTTGCAGACGCCCCCACCAGGACATGAGTCGCGAGCCATTCGTCCTCGATACATTCTCCTCCTGTGCGTAGGTGAAAGAGGATGTGAGACGGTAGTTGAGAGGCCAGCTTGGACGAGGATGCGAGCCTCGATGAAGGCGGAGATGCAACCGAGATGGAAGGCGGCTCTCGATGCCAAATGTAGTTTTGACTGTCGAGTTCATCTCCAAGCATCGAGCGTTCCCGTACATACTCTTGCAATTGCTTCGCCAGGCTGGTGAGTTGCGCAAACTGATCGACCGAAGATGATGTGGCAGGGTCGACTGAAGGAGGAACGTAGATGCGGGCTACGAGTGCTTGTTGCTTCTCTGCGCCTGCAGCGGCTGCCAGCAGACCTGTGACGTCGGAGAAGGGTAGCGCACCATCTGGTGGCTGATCGTGGCCCTCCATCGTCACGACACGGCCGGTGCTTGGCGATGCAGCCGCTGAAGGAATGTGATATGGTGATAGACGAGGTGTTGGTTGGAAGAAAGCTGAGTTTGCCTCCACACGGCGGCATTTTTGTGCCATCTTTTTGGCGACCATTTTTATTATCATAATTGAGCTTTGTGGGCGGAAAGTCGCGTTTTGATGATGATTTGCGCTGCAGATGGTGACAGGCCAAGTCAAGCAGAACCGAGTTCCGCATTTTGTGAGCGCGCTTGCTTTCGACATCTGTCCCTCATCCTCTCTCGCATTCATCACATGCCAACTGCGAGCTGTGTGCTCTCCTTGGTTGTTCCGCAACTCAGCTCCGCATAATCCATACAACCACCACCACCATCGTACTTTGGACCAACATCAAGCTGTCTGCACTCTAGTCACATACAGCTCGCGGTGACCGCCGGAGCTGCGGAAGCATCGTCTCACCTCGCACCACGGCATCACCATCACCCGCGCAAGGCGGCATGCCTTCCAAAAGAGGGCGTCAAGCGCTCGAAGCATCATCATCATCCTCTTCCGCCAATAGCATGGTGCTGTATGACTCTTCCAGATCCTCCGCAGCTTCATCAAGCCGCACATCAGTCCACTGGATCACAAAACGTGTCAGCGGCGTCGGCGCCTTTTTCGCCAATACATTCTCTCAATCGCCAAAGCGTCTCAAGCTCGACTCTCAGCCTGCGGGTAACGGCCAACTACTCCTGACAAATGGCGCGACAATGGTGGACTCCACATCCTACACTCCACCCGCAAGCGGCTTCGTAGACCTCATATCAGACTCGGCAGCAGAGTCTTCCAGCTTAGATACCCGGCTCCTGCTGTCGTCCCAAGAAGGCGCGATACGTGATCCGCTCGGTCGCAAGTTCTCGTCGAATTCATCGTCGAATTCATCCCCAACGGGAGGCCAGGTTGCAATTGTCGATACTCGCAGCTCGTCCGTGGATGATGCGGAATCACAGATCCAGCACACGTCACCCCCTTCCAGTCCGCTTTCCGCAAACGGCACAGACCATTTACCCGACGGCACTCAGCGGGATACAAGCCAGCAGTCCTCCCTTCGACACAAAGTCGATCCCGCAGATGTCGAAACCGAATCGACCCCGAATGTGGATGACAACCTTGTTGATGGTCCCGAACCAACAGATGCCGATGTCGACCACATTCAGGCTGTCGCCGATGCAAAGGTCGGAGATGGTATCGAAGGTCCAGTCGAATGGTCAACATCACCTCGCGATGAGGGACCGCATGCCCTGCGTTCACCACCCTCTGAGCAAGGCAATGTCTCCGACGAACCGAATCAGACCCCAAACCACACTCCATCCGCGGCCAATGCACCCGACGTCGTGGACCTCGTTTCCGACTCTGAGGACGAAGGATCGCAGAATGAAGACCCGGACAAAGAGAACGATGTGTCCCTCGCAACACCGCGTCTGGACTCACAGGCCACCTTCGCACCCATTTTCTCAAATCCCGCTTCAATAGAGCCGACACGCGTTCGCCATCCAAGGCATTCTCTCATCGGTCCCATGACCAAGACCGCTCAACGCCAGCTGCGACAAGAGGCCCAGAACGACTCTCTTGACGCTTCTTTTGCGACATTCAACTCTGACGAGCCAGCAGACATCTCGGCGATAGAAGAGGTCCGCAATGTCGGTCGTCAGACGCATTTCGTGCAGCCTAAGCGACGCATCAATCCGCGCCTTTCCACCCCATTGGAGCACCTGCGATCGACCAGCAGAGACCGCTCGTACTCATTCAGCAGCGACGTTTCGATGGCCTCCGTCTCTGGGGTTTCGCACAAGACCAAAAGCTCGACCTACAAAAAGCGCGGATTCATCTACGAAAAGGAGCATAAGCGCAACACGGAGCTTTTCAACCAGGCCTCGTTCAAGCAAAAGATCAGCAATGCGCTGCAGAACATCAACCGTCTGCGTTCGGCCGAACGCAAGCCGCGGCTCCATCGAAAGCACTTGGAGCAGCTCGCGATCAAGACGGCACAGGTGCAGAGGCTCATTGCGCAGGACGATGCCGCATTGTCCCGGGATGCCTCGCGAGTCGAGTCCATCAACGATCTGGTACAGAAGTTCTTGCGGCAAAAGGAGTTTGATGCGCAGACGGCTGTGTTGCCGCTTCCGCCGGTCAAGCTGGAGGAGAAGAAGCGGTTGGAGAAGGAGCAGCGGGCCAAGATGCGAAGGGCGAGGGGTGTGTTGGGTCGAAAGGCGCTGCCCGAGAGGTTAGGGGAGAAGGAGGAAGAGGCGGCAAGGGCGGCGTTCACTACGCGTGGTACCGTCTCTGCGATTCCTGGCGCGGGGGTGGAAGACCGAGACATCGCAAAATTGGGTCCAGGGCAGTGGCTCAACGACGAGGTGATCAACTTTTACGGCACACTCATCCTCATACGTGCCAATGAAGCCGACAAGAAGCGCACGGAAGCCATGAAAACCGCCAAAGACGCTCCCGCTCCCATCACGACGACCGCGGTGACCAACGGTGCTGTTGCGCGCAAGAACGCCAAATCCATCCCCAAACGCCCCTACGACTCGTCCCTCGACGCATTCTGGCGCGTCCACTTTTTCTCCTCCTTCTTCTGGTCCAATCTCAAGACCCGAGGCTTCGACGGCGTCAAACGCTGGACGCGACGCATCGACATCTTCTCAAAGGACCTCATCCTGTTCCCAATCAACCTGGGCAACTCGCACTGGGTGTGTGGCGCGATCAACTTCCGTCGACGTCGATTCGAGTACTACGACTCGCTAGGGGCGCGGAACAGTTCCGCTTTCACCCTCATGCGCACCTACGTGACGGAGGAGGCGCGGGACAAGAAGAAGCGCGAGATCGACTTGCGTGGCTGGGTCGACGTGTTTAGCGATCAGAGTCCGAGACAGGAGAACGGGTACGATTGTGGGGTGTTTGCCAGTATGACGCTGGAGCAGATCAGTCGGCGTGGCTGGCACACGCCCATTCCGCTCGACCCACCTAGGATCATCTGGAAGGACGAGGGGCTCGACGAGGGAGCGGGCAAGATGATGATCGGAGAGAGAGCGGAGGAGGACGATGACGATGACGAGTACGAGTGGAACTTTGAACAGCAAAACATGCCGTACCTGCGCAAACGCATGGCTTGCGAGATCTACTCGAAGCAGCTGCTCGACTAGATCCACGACTTTTTCGACGGTGTATCAGTCAACTTTGCTCTAATCAGATGGCCACGGTGTAATATTACAACGCCTCAGCGGTCCCTTGACGGTTCAGCGACTAAAGTCGCCGACCAATGGATGTGATAGACCATTCACTAGCCGGATCGACCATGAATAAAAAGTGTTGTTCTCGCCAAGGTTCAGGGTCCAACACGCCGAGTTCCGCACCGCTTTGCAAAAGTTGAGAAGAACGCTTCGCTCTGTGGAGGCCACCATCCTTCTTTCGCACCTCTCTATCCTTTTGTCTTAAGCGAGCGGAGCCGCAACGGCTGTGCAATGGCGGAGGCTGTCTTAGGTCACGATGCACGCTCAGACGTTAAGGACGACGAGACGGTGATCCGATTCACCACGATGCCTACGTACGACGAGTTCCATCGGCGGTGTCTGTTGCCGAATCGACCGTGCGTGTTGCCGGCTGGGCTGGTTGCGCACTGGCCCGTGATACGATCAAAGACGTGGGAGGCGGCACCTTCAAGCTCAGTATCAGAACCCGGAGTGGACTGGCAAGCGCTGAAGCAGCACTACGGAACGCACGTCTCGCCGGTGGTCATAACACGCGTCAACGCCAACGGAGAGGTCTCTGAGGACAGGAGCGACATGACCATCGCCCACGCCATCGACCTCATCCTCTCCCTCAAACAGGACAACGCCGTCAAGTCGATCTACATCAAAGACTGGCACCTGATCAAGCAGCTTCACTCCGAAGTCGAGCCATATACCGTGCCGGACATCTTCGCCGACGATTGGATGAACAACATCTATGGGGAAAAGGACGACTTTCGATTCGTGTACGCCGGAACGCGTGGGTCGTCCACCCTACTTCATCGAGATGTGTACACGTCCTATTCGTGGAGCACCAATGTGGTTGGTTGCAAGACGTGGTATTTGTTCCCACCGCGAGCGATAGCGTGCTTGCGAAGGTTCACGCGCGTCGAGACGTCCGAGCTCATACCCTCCCTCGAAGCGCTCCACACCCTCGTCAAGGACAAGAACCGAAAAGAGTTTCCACAGCTAGAGCTCGCGTTGGGAAGTATGCAGACCATCACCCAAGCTCAAGGGGAGACAATCTTCGTACCGTCCAATTGGTACCACCAGGTACACAACGATACAGACTGCGCCAGCATCAATCGCAACTGGTGCAACAGCGTCAATCTCCCCTCGATGTACAGGGCCATTGTGGTGGAGCTAGATCATGCAGAGGAGGCACTGTGCGACGTGAGAGACATGCTACAGCAAAGCTCCAGGAAGGGAAAAGAGGAGTGGAAGAAGGAGTTCTATGGGTTGGTACAGGATGTGGCGGTCAAAGATGCCGGATGGGCGTGGAAAGGCTTTTGGGAGATGGTCTTGCACAACTTGAAGCACCCTGCGACAGCTCAGGCCTTGAGGCCAGACGGCGCGTGGGTGAAAGAGCGGCTCCTACCGCTGGTGCAGGACTTCGAACAGAGGGACGACGCACACTGGCTCGACACAATCATACTCGACACGATTCAACAGTGCAAACGTCTCCTGCAACAAGGACCAATGACATGAATTCCACAAACGGCCGATCAGGAAGAACACGAAGGCAGGTTGCCCGTGAGCGGCCTGCCGAGCGAACACAGCCTCTTCTCCTCCTCCACCTCGTCCGCCGTCTTCCCCTCGCGAGGGATACCCCAGTCTTCGAACGGCGACGTGGCCATCTCGAGCACTTTGGCGAGCACATCTGTGTCGTTGTCCTTCTCCACCCGCGAGGCGACTTCGTTGGTCACCCAGTTGCGCAGCACGAAGCGCGGATTCTTGGCCTTCATCTCGGCAGTGACGGCGTCTCCGTCGCGGCCTTCTTGGAGGAGACGACGGGCGTAGGTGAGCAGCCAGCTGCGCGTTTGGGTTTCTTTCTGCGAGCGAATGTACTCGGGAAGGACCGAGACGTCGTACCACGGCTCGAGGGTGTCGCTGCCGGCGAGGAAGTCGTTGACGATGTCCTTGAGCTTGGTCTCGTCGTCGACCGTTGCACCGCGCGCTTTGAGCAGCGCAGGGAACTGGCAGAGTCGACGCAGCGTCGTCGAAAAGTCCAGATCCGACAGTGCAGCGGAGAGCGGATCGATGATGGCGCTCTTATCATCCGCCTCGACCGTCTTCAGCCCAAGTCGAGCCCGGTACGCCTCCTTCCACTGCTCGAGCAGCGTGTTGGTGAAAGTGTGCTCGAGCTTCTCGGCAAATTCGTCGGAGCACAGCTCGCGCCACTCGTCCATCTGTTCGTCGCTCGCTGCCAGCAGTTCGCCCGGCGCCGGAGCACGGCCGTTCTCGATCTCAAACCCGACCAGCGGCTCGACGGCATTCAGCAGCTCCCGGATCGCAAACACGCCCATCGTCGGCTGCAACCGATACGCATACCGACCCTCGCCGTCCGAATGGTTGCAAATCTGCCCCTCGTCGTACAGATCCATAAACGCGTACGGTCCGTAATCGATCGTGTGGCCGGTGAGCGCGATGTTGTCCGTGTTCATCACGCCGTGCATGAAGCCGTAGACTTGCCACAGCCCGATGGTGCGTGCGTTGCGCATTGCCACCTCTTCCACCATCCGCCTCACCCATGCTGGTCGTGTGGCCTCGTCGCCGACAGCGCCGCCTTTGATGACGTCGGTAAAGCCGAACAGGTCGTGGGAGACGTACTCGCCGAGGATGCGGACCGACTCCCACTCGCCGCGCGAGCTGTGGATCTGAAACGAGCCGATGCGCAGCCATGAGGGACAGAGACGCGTGGTGATGGCGGCCATGTTGAGACGCTCACGGACGACGTGGAGTTCGGGCAGGGCGACGACGGCGAGCGCGCGGCTGGTGGGGATGCCAAGGGCCCCCATGGCTTCGCTGCAGAGGTACTCGCGGACGCTGCTGGTAAGGGTGGCGAGACCGTCGGCGAAGCGCGAGTAGGGTGTTCGACCCGCGCCCTTGAGCTGGATCTCCCATCGTTCGCTGGTTCCGGGGTTCTTGGTCTCCATCAAAGTGAATGCACGACCATCGCCGAGCTGGCCAGCCCAGACACCGAATTGGTGGCCGGCATAGCAGAGAGACCAGGGAGCGTAGTCGGTGGTGTCCGGCGAGGCGCGCTTCTCTTCAAGCTCATTGAGACGTCGCAGGATGCGCTCGGCGGCAGGCTCTTCAGCCTGCTCGCCTTTGATCACCTTCTCGCGGTACCGCATATACTTGGTGCCGTAGCCGGCTCGATCGTCCTTCTCGAGCTCGTCGGGCTTGGCGCCGATACGAGCTCCAATGAGACGGCCAGAGACAAAGTCGCTCAGCGTCTTGCGAGCAGCAGCCTGTGGTGAAGAGGCGTCCGATGAGCCTGCGTCGGCGATGGGACCGGAGCTGTATGAGCTGGGACCAGCCTTCTTGTTGTTGCTCTGAATCCATTCCAAGATGTCGCCGACATCGAGATGAGGAAGACAGTCGCGAAGAGCTGCCGGTGACACTCCGAGAAGTCGAGCCGAAGCGAAATGCTGGTGTCGACGACGAGGCGGGACGAAACCTGTGAGGCCGGTAGATGCCTCGGAACCGCTCGCGCCGCCCACCTCCGTTGGCTGTACCTCGTATCGCTGCAACATGTGCTCCACCTCCTGCATCCTCCTTTTGTGGGCTCGTTCGACCTTTTGCTTCCTCTGTCCCTCCGTGAGATGTGCATCGTCTGCGTCGTCCTGCTCCGCCTCCTTCTGGTGCTTGTCGCCTAGCGACTGTTCACCTTCTTCCTCGGGAGGAAAGTCATACGGAAAGGACAGTGGGAGTGTGGACAGGTAGCTGAAGTGAGAGCCCTGACCTACGGGACGAGACCTTCGCACCAGCGAGGGCTGCGAGTCGGGGACGGAAACGATGGATCGTGGTGCTGGTGTCACTGGGTCCGGCAGGAGGTTGACTGTGAGCCGCTCGGAAGCCGGGACGAGCGGCAGGCTGAGGATGTCAAACTTCTTGACGCTCATGTTGGAGATCGAAGCTGTCGTGTGAAGGCTGTGCGAGGACAAGTGGTTGCTGAGAGCTGCGGTGCGCGCTGCTGCAGCTGTGGGAGGAAAGGAACGAGTCGATGCTGATCGAGAGCGAATGACGGCGAGTCGGTTGGCCACAGACATCAATGTCTATCTGCTAGACTGCTTTGAAAGTGACAGCCAGTAGACGATGATGGTCGGGAGTCAGATACGCCGATAGCATTGATCGCAGAGATGGAAGTCGAAAGAATGCGCAGCAGCATCTTCTGAGGAGAGGGGGATGATTCAGACCTCAGTCACCTTTGTGGAGGCCGCAACGGCAACTTGGTGCGAAATGGCTGCAAAGACGTGCGCTTGGCCGGAGCGTATCTTGGCAGCTCAAATCGATATATTCGACTGTGTTAGGCCTTGACTTGAACCGACCTCACTCTCAATTTACCCCGCATCTGAGAGGGACGCGTCTGAAATGCGGCGTGTGAGAGGGCTTTGGGCAGCGCTGTTGCTCGCCGGATGCAGCACAAGCCGAGCTCTATTCACGTTCTTCCTGGGCAAAGACAGCTGTAGAGTGTTGGTCTCAACCTTCGCATTCGAGTCAAACGCCACGTCGCTCTCCGTCACCATCATCGTCACCCTCACTTCAAATACGCTCTTCGCTAGGACAGTCGCACGACTTCTTCGGCGCCATGAAGGCCTCTCTCTGGTCCTTGACCTACATCTTTGCTGGTCTTCTCCTACGTGCAGGTCTGCTCCTCTGGGGTCAACATCAGGACGCAACACACGCCTTGCCATACACCGATGTCGACTACTTCGTCTTTAGCGATGCTGCCAAGCATGTTGTCGACGCCTGTCCACTGTCACGGACGGTCGGACGCTCTGACTACGAGTCGGACGCCGACCTTTTGGACCGCAACGACGTTCACTGCGCCAGAGGCATCCTCCCCGCTGCGGCGCGATTCTTGCTCAAGAACGACCCCAACAGTCACAAGCCGGCGGATGGCTTGAAACCCGACGAGTCGGATAGCATGTACTTCTGGGCCAAGCGATGCTACCAGCTCGCTAGACCGGCTTTCAATCTGATGGCTACCGTCGGAGATCCATACGCGAGGCCCACATATCGTTATACACCCTTCCTGGCAGCCGTCTTGTCACCGATTCATCTGTTCGGATGGACCAACTTTGGCAAGTACGTCTTTGCCGCGTCGGATCTGCTCTGCGCTGTCCTCATGTGGTTGATCCTGGACGGACGACGCCCGCAAGGATCTTACGCTGGAGCGTATGTCCACCTCCCTGGATTGCTGTGGATTCTCAACCCAATGGTCGCTCAGATCTCGACTCGCGGCTCGTCAGAGGCACTCGTCGGCCTCTTCGTCCTCTCCTTCCTTTACTTTTTCCTCAAAGCCAACCCAGAGGCGCCGCTCGGTCTGCGTGCCAAGTATTTGCCAGCCTACTCCGCGCAAGCGTCAGCCAACGGCGATGACGACTCCAAGCTCAAACCACCCGTCGCAGCAGAGCAAGCTGTCAAGGAAGTTCCGACCTACGAAGCCGTCCCACCCGAGAGCGCATTCCACGTGCTCGACTGGTCGCTCGACGCGTACATGGCGCCGGTGCTGCTCGGCCTCGCCACGCATCTCAAGCTCTTCCCTGTCATCTACGGCATTCCCGTCCTGGCCCACCTGCACCGCTCCACGGTCCAAGCCTACTCTCCTGAGCGACGCAAGACCCTCCCGCTCTGGACGAAGCATGCAGCAGGCTTGCAGTTCGGCTTTGTGGCATTCTACGCCTTTATGGCGGCCAACCTGGTTGCCTGGCTCATCTGGGGCTCGCCGTTCCTCGAGCACACCTTCCTCTACCACCTCCACCGCGCGGATCATCGCCACAACTTTAGCCCGTACTTCCTCGGCACGTATCTTTCGCTCTTCACCGCCCCGGCGTCCGCGTCGACACTCGAAGCGCGCATCCTCGCATCGCCGCTGCTCAGCTTCCTTCCTCAGCTTCTTGTGGTGGGACTGCTCGGGTACCACCTCGGCAAGCGCGATGTGGTGGCAGCAATGACCGCACAGACAATCGCCTTCGTCGCCTTCAACAAGGTCTGCACGAGTCAGTACTTTTTGTGGTTCCTCTGGCTGCTCCCGCTCGTATGGCCCAGTCTCAAGGTGGGCAGAGTCGAGACGGGCGTCGCGCTCGCAGCGTGGGTGGGCGCACAAGCGCTGTGGCTTTCACAGGCGTATCAGTTGGAGTTCGGCGCCAAACAAGTGTTCGCCAGGGTCTGGGCATCAGGTCTGGTGCTAGTTGGCGTGCACGCAGGATTGCTAGTTTGGTTTTTGTCGTCGTGGACTAGATACAGGGTCGAGGTGCAGAAGCACGGGTTGAGGGCAAGGAACGGGGGGCTGGAGAAGACTTTCAAGTCGCAGTGATGGGAACGACTGGAACCGATGCTTTCGACCGATCAGTCTTACATCTGTGTTGAGGATGCCTTTTTTTTGATGATGTTGAGAAGGACATCATTCGACGTACGACAGTCGCGGCCTCTTTCGTCTGTCCCTTCCGCCTTCGCCTTCGCCTGTCGATGAGGGAGCTTCTTCGAGAGGAACGGCTCTGGTGCTCGCCTCGGCAGGGTGTTCCAGCTTCACCGATCTGCTCGTCTCCGGTTGGATCACGCCTGTATAGGCGTCGTCTCGGTCGCTGTCTTCGGCACCGGTCGTAGCTCCGCTGGACTCCCGCTCGATCGCGCTCCCCCAACTTTGCTGCTCTTCAGCCTCTTGTGCCCTGATTTCTGCGTCCCTCGCGAGGGTCTTTTGATCCCTTCTTGCTTTCGATTTTGCGTAGAACTCACAAGGGCCGTCGTCGGTCAGCTGGCGCTCTTGGAACAGCTTCTGAAAATAGCAGGTCACCGACCACCGCTCGGGCAGGCTGGGGTCGACTCTCTGACTGTGCTTGACGGCCTGCGCTGTGACTTTGTCCGGATCGTACAAGACGATGTCGAGTGGCTGGAGCTCGAGACTGCAATTGTACTCTGCGAGTTCCAGAAAGGCGTGCTGGCCGAAGTTGATCATGATGAAAGGGGATGCCTCCTCCTTGGTCGAGTCCGGCGAGGAAGAGAAGCCCTTTTTCGGCTTCAAGTTGGAGTACTGAGGCAAGCAGAGATGTTTGAGACCAGGCACCTCTTCCGCGACCCACGGAAAGTGAGTGTCACTCCGCTCTTGCAGTTGAGCTCGGAATCGAGCGCACAAGCCGCTCCCTTCTTCGACCAGAAGAGGAAGCACAAAGCGCTCGAAATAGGAGTTGAACCATGCCATCAAGTCTGTCACGGCCCAGCGGCCATCCTCATTCTGCTGATCGTCCCGTGCCCAGTACTTCTGAGTCGTTTGATGCGAAAGATAGATGTTGTCGTAATCATCGGGTCCCCCCTCAAAGTAGAGAGCCCCGAAGACGTATTCCTGATCCTCAGGCTTAGCTGATGGCGTAACACCGAGCCTGTTCCTTGGGCTTCCGCATGCTTTGTCGTATACATCATCAAGAAGATCGGCACCTTCGACGGCCTCTTGCACCATGCGTCGATAGTCCTGCAACGACGAAGGGCCCAGACGTTGAAGAATGACATCTGTGCCAGCAGTGATCGTGACGTTTTGACGGTGAGCGAGGCTACCGAACTCGCTGGTAAAAGTTATCGTTGAGCCGATGATGACTTTTCGTGGCGCTTGATTGGCTTGCTCCGTCCTCATCTTCTTGAGCGTATAAGTGGCAACCTCTGAACGAGCAAGCTCGAACTTGAGCCTCTTGATGGCCTCACGCTCGGCTTCAGTGTACTGGGTTCTCGCCGGCACGTCCATTCTTGCTTCGGTAGTTGCTGGTCGGCAGGCAATAGGCGAAATTGGTGCGAGAAGGGTGGTAGTAGGGCTTGAAAGCGTTCTACGAGCTCGGGCCTCCCTTTTACAGCATCTCGAAAAAGGTGGCTGCTGCGCAGCATCGCTACGCGTGCAGATGAAGCGCGGCGGTCGACGCGAACCTCATTCCGTCTCGTATTTTGACTGAAACCGGACTACTCTCGGGGACGCAAGAGGCAGGAGTCTCGCCACGCCGTTCCCACGCCCCGGCCACATTCTCGGAACCCCTGCGATGCCTTATGAGCTCGGAAGGGGTCACGCGTTGCCGTTTGGAAAGAGCTTGCGCGGCGCAGTCAATCACTTTCTCTATGTTTTCACGCCATACACTCACCTCTCTACTCGTCACACGGATCAAACCCTCACCAGGCTAACAGCGCCAAGACAGTCAACGGTCAGCGCAGGTCGAGCTGCTGCGCAGCAGTCGTCTGATCACCCGTAGGGATCACATAATTAGAACGTGCGGACATGTCAAGGCTCATCCTGCTGCCTCACAGGTGATTGAAGGCATCAGACCAAAGCGATATCGATAACGAGGCTAGGCTCAACGCGTGATGGGATTGACTGGCCACACTTTGCATCTGCCATCTTGGTCGTCAACCATGGGGCGAGGCGAGGCGTCGCTGCGCAGCAAGAAGCGGCTGAATTTTTGGCCACTTGTTAGGTCTCGGAATTTCCCCGGCAAATGTGCCGAAAGCTTTTCGTTTGGAAAGCGAAGAAGTGGTCTGATTTTGGCAAAGGTGCTGCTCGAAAGAAGCTCGGCGCGAGCCGCGACGGAGAAATAAATTTACGAAAGATTTCGTTCACGCGTGGCGGCGTCATTCCAGCAGCTGGCCCGGATCGACGCGTTTCTCTGCAGCGACAGCGCGTCTGCACCTTGAAAGCCTTGTCGATCCCTCTCAGTCACCCGTGCAATCACAAGTTTAAATTTCTTCCTCGTTTCATTCGCGGTACGGACACGCACAGACAGACCTGCCGCCCTGGCTGCTTACCTGAAGCACCGGCTATCTTTTTTGTCTTTGGTCGTTGATCTCGAGGTCCCCTCACTCATTCGTTGTGTTCGCCGTCTTGCTGAAGCTCAAGCTTTGACCGCACACAACGCAGCGGCAGAGACACTACTAGATTGAAGACTTAGCGTTGATATGGAGCTTGGCATCCGGCGTCGTCATTCGCAACTGGTCATTGTCCCAGCAAAGCCAATTCGAGCTGCATCGGAAGCTAAGCTCCGCAAGAGCAAGCGTGCGTTGACCTCGACTTGCTCAACTTCACGCATCGCAGCGCAGTGCTGCGCTGCGACGCTGCATCTTGCACAAGCAACTCGCCGGCACGCACAGGCTAGCCGACTCAGATCAGAATTCGAGCTCCTCGTTGGTAAGGCAAGCCTGGCTTCTCCGCGCTTACGGCACACGTGAAGCAAAGCTGTCGAGGAAGCCCTGCTTGTCCAATGGAAATCCAAACGAGATCAATTTTTTCCTATTTTTTTGGACTTTTGGCGGACTGTCAAATGGAGCCGTGAGCCTCAGCCAACTGAATTTTCGCTGTTGATAGCGTTCGGTGCTGCCGCTGCTGCCCAGACAAAGCCTTCAGCTTGGCAAGGTAGAGACGTTCTCAACCCGCCGCTACGGACATTCCGAGGACATCTCTCACGGTCTCTTTCCTTCCTCCTTCCATCCATTCATCTGATCACCCTCATCCGTCCCTTCGACCACCTCACCCGCCGCACGCTTAGCTGATCTCTGTCCGCGTATTCAGCCACCATCCGGACTTGCACACCTCCTCGTTTCTGATCCGCCGCTTCTCGGATCGCCCGCGCTTCCACGTTTGGAAAGGTCATTTTCGAGAGTAGCCAAGGCAACATCCCTCTCTTGCTCCATCTCTCTTGCATCTTCCCCCTCAAATCCCACCATCACGATGGCTTCCATCTTGGGCGCTGGCCAGCACGGCCTCAACCTCTCGCGCTCCACCGCTCCGTCGGCTCCGTTGCTCCAGCCCAACTCTGCGCTGAGCAAGGTGCTTTCGGTCCTCGATCTTACCCGCGTTCCTTCGCTGCAAGAGGCAGACCGCACCACCGTCGTCTTTGCCGTGCTAGCAGTGGTTGCGACCCTGCTTCTCGCCGAGCAGTACAACTACCAGAAGAAGAAGGCGGGTCTTCCCGGACCTAAGTGGACCATCCCCGTCATTGGCAAGTTTGCCGATTCGCTTCATCCGTCGCTCGAAAAGTACCAGGAGGGCTGGAATTCCGGCCCTCTGAGCGTTGCCAGCGTCTTCAACATGTACGTCTCTGCGCACATCCCATCCTCGGCCGGATGCATCCGTCCAGTGTGACCGTTTACTGACGCGCTTTGACTCATCCCTTCCGCCTCCTTATCGGATCGGCCATTCCGCAGCTTCATCGTCATTGCTTCCTCCAACGAGTATGCCCGCAAAATCCTCAACAGCCCAACATACGCTGAGCCATGTCTTGTCGCTTCCGCCAAGAAGGTCCTTTGCGCTGACAATTGGTGAGTTCATCTTCTCCGCGCATCAGAACAGCCGATGCAATGTGGGCGCTGTCATCGCTCCGCAAACTTCGCGCTCGAGCGCTTAGATGGCACCTTTTTACCGCTTGGACTTCATATCTGCGTGGGGTCGCCCGACCCTGGGCCGACGCACATGCGTCTTTGCGCCCCACCACCGACAAGCGCATCGCACCGTACAGCCCTCTGGAACGCTCAGACTGACTCCATTCTCCCTTTTCCTGCCAAACCAAAACAGGGTCTTCCTCAACGGCAAGACGCACGTCGACTACCGCAAGGGACTCAACACGCTCTTCACCCGCAAAGCGCTCGGAATCTACCTCGGCATCCAGGAGACCATCTACAAGCGCTACTTTGACGAATGGCTCGCCGACTCCAACCCCAACCCGCAGCCCTACATGATGAAGTTCCGTGACCTCAACATGGAGACCTCGCTGCGCGTTTTCTGCGGCAACTACATTTCCGACGAGGGCGCCAAGGAGATCTCGGACAACTATTGGCTCATCACCGTCGCCCTCGAGCTCGTCAACTTCCCCTTCGCCTTCCCTGGCACCAAAGTCTACAACGCCATCAAGGCGCGCAAGACTGCGATGAAGTGGTTCGAGCTCACGGCTCGCGAGAGCAAGAAGCGCATGGCCGAAGGCGAGGAGGTCACCTGCCTCACCGATGCATGGATCAAGGCCATGATTGACGCTCGTCTGCAGAAGGAGAACGCCGACTTGGAGGCCGAGACGCGCCGTGTGCTCGTGCGCGACTTTTCCGACCGCGAGATTGGTATGGTTCTGCTCAGTTTCCTCTTCGCCTCGCAAGACGCCATGTCCTCGGGTCTCACCTACCTCTTGCAGCACGTTGCCGACCGCCCCGAGATCCTGCGCAAGGTGCGCGAGGAGCAGTACCGTATCCGTGGTGACGACGTCAACGCTTCGCTCACGTATGAAGCCATCGAGAAGATGGACTACACCAAAGCGGTGGTCAAGGAGTCGCTTCGAATCAAGCCCCCCGTCATCATGGTCCCCTACCTCAACCACAAGGACTTCCCCATCGACAAGAACTACACCGTCCCCAAGGGCAGCATGGTCATTCCCAGCTTCTGGAATTCGTTGCACGATGAGAACGTATACCCCAAGCCAGACGAGTTCAAGCCGGAGCGATGGTTGGACGAGGCGGACCCAGCACAGAAGAACCCCAAGAACTACCTTGTCTTTGGCAGCGGTCCTCACAACTGCATCGGCCAGCAGTACGCCAACATGCACCTCACCGCTGTGCTCGGCACGGCAAGTGTGCTGATGAACTGGGAGCACGAGGTGACACCGTTGAGCGAGAAGGTCGAGGTGATTGCCACCATCTTCCCCAAGGACGGTGCGAGGATGAAGTTCTCGCGTCGTGCAGCACCTGCTCCTGGCACTGCACCGGAGGTGGCTGCTCGCGCCTGAGCAGCTCACCCCGCTCAAGCTGCATCATTTGATTGCAGCGAGAACAATTACGAACCATTAGATGCTTCATGTATCCTGACAATGTCATTGTAATCCAACGTGTGCATTCTGTGGCACGGTCGAGTACGAGAGCGTGTGATGGGTCAAGATGCATTGAAATGGGTACAAATACAAAGGAAGATGCGAGT
Organism: Kalmanozyma brasiliensis GHG001; assembly: GCF_000497045.1. Classification (NCBI taxonomy): domain Eukaryota; kingdom Fungi; phylum Basidiomycota; class Ustilaginomycetes; order Ustilaginales; genus Kalmanozyma; species Kalmanozyma brasiliensis. The sequence goes on along the minus strand of NW_015961948.1, from coordinate 913,687 downwards.
GAGTCAGGAGTCGGAAGGCCGATCAATGCTTGGGCTTCGGGTTGCCCTTGTCGAATGCGAGTGTGTTCTGTGCATGGAGACGGAGAGCGGCGAACGGATTCCTGGCGTAGGCTGGATCCGAGAGAATCAGATTTTGGCGTTGCATTTCCAGAGATCTGTCGTGCGGTGGAAATGGGAGACGAAAAGTCAGATAGCCGTCTTCTGTCAGCATCAGCATGGGTCATTCAAGCACTTACAGTGCCTTCTTTCTCGCCTTTTCGGTGACTGTTGCGTCCTTCTTGGTCTTCTGCGCGCCGACAAGCGGATACGCTGAGGTCGCAGGCTGTCTTGACGCCTTCTCTAGCATGTCATCGTCGTCATCACCTCCGTCTTCGATGTCGTAGGCGTCCTCGTCATCTTCGTCGCTCCCCTGAACCTCCTGAGCGACCTCGTCCATCGCCTCTGCGAGATCCTTTAAGCCCGTCGTGTTGCCGGCCAACTGCTCCTTCTGCTTCCTCTTCTGCCTCCGTAATGACGATTTGGACAGTGTGCCATTTGTTGGTTCGAGATTAAGTAGCGACGGACGAGCTTTCGGATCGACCTTGGCCATGAGCTCTGCGCGCTTCATCGCACGCTTGGCCGCTTTGGTGATCTTGGTGGGGGGAGCAGCAGCGACTTTGGGTGCCGAGGTGGAAGAGCGCGCTCGGATCGCAGCTGTTGCGGATGAGCGCGACTTGGCGCGAGGAGCCGAGCGGCCCTGAATGCCTTGGTCTGCGCGCACCATATCGGATCGACTGTGCTGCTGGAGAGGTGTGTTGCCGAAGGATGGGTGAAGTAGGTCGTTACGAAGGGTTGGCAAGAAGGCGAGAAGGTCAACCTTTTTCCTGCATCTCCAAATTTTCATCTCGATTGTTAGCCAGCCCGATTTGAGGCGATCCAGTCAAACAAGGGTCTTAGGGAATCTTTTGCAAGCGTGAAACGGCGACTTTTGCTCGGAAAACTGTGGTTGCGGCTCAGGCCACCTTCCTGCATGCGAGGGCGGGCGGCAAAGAACGTGTTTTTTCGCCAAAGCAACACTTTACGAGACCAACACATGGCAACCAGGGTCTCCTATCTGGTTGCCGAGCTTATGCCTTGAAAGCAACGTATATGCTCCGAATGATGTGGCCGTTGCTGTCGAGCTACAGCAGTGATGTCGAGCGCATACACCTCCAACGACAAAGAGAGTGTGTTGTAGCGCTGAGCCTGATGTAACCCAAGGCAAAGAGAAAAGTGGCGCTTGTTGTCACGCAGGTCTGCGTCGCTGGCTGACACGCCAATTCGCTGTGTGACAGCTTGAGTGAGTTTGCATGGCTGACAACTCTTCTTGAAGTCACCGCTATCTGTCATCCGCTTCACATCCGCTGTCACATCCCCTTCCCGCCAATTTGCAGCTGCACGTCTGTTGCATCACCGGCGATTGCCGACTGAACCTGGCTTGCTTGCACTGCGCCTCGCTGCTGCTGCTGCTGCTCAAGCCAATTCGGATCAGCCTATCGGTTGTGTCAGCGCTGCATCGGCTTCCCCGCAAAAGCTGTGCTCCACACACCGGATCAACCTCCTTCGCTCACCTCCACGACACACACGCACGCATTCGCTTTGGCAGATTCGCATCGCCAGCAACGCATCCAGCAAGGCGTGGTGGGATTGCTCACGGCGCCCGTGCGGTCTTGCTTCGGATCTTGTTCCCGCCCGTGGACCCTGCTTTGCAGCGCAGCCAGCCTATCGCCACCACTGTCCGGGGCCACGTCCAATGTCTCGCCTGCCTTCTCGCTCGTGAACAGCCGTCATCCTCTCCAACAACCACCATCTGCCCTATGCTTCCGATCTCGAACAACCATGGTGGCTCCTCTTCCTCGCGATCCGTCGGATCCCACCTGTCTCGACCTCGAACGCATGCCTTCGAGCCTCAGCACGGATGGCAACTTCCGCCATCAAACATCGGAGCCATTCCAATGGGTTGATGATGCCAAGGACTCGGACGATGACTTCCTTACATCAGACACTTCAGGTCCAGGTACGCCTTCCAACGCAATCATCAGCGGTCCTGCACCACTCCTTGTAGCCTACTGCGGCACGGAACCAAGACACGTAGCCATCACTTGCGGCGTTCGAGCTTGGACCAAACACCAAGCCTATGGCGCCAGTGACGCCCTCATCAAATATGCCACCGCCTCTCCACTTCTGCCTCAGCAGGTCGCTGAAATGGTTTCCAACCTCTCCGTCATAGCTCGCGTCTCGCTCAAGGCTGCCGCTTTCTTCATCGAGATCATCCTCGAGGCGGTCAAGAACAGCACAGGCTTCTCGCTTGGCATCACTCGTCGAGCCCTCATCAATGCTGTAGGGACCGCAAGAGCCGTTCATTCGCTCACGTCAGGCCAGGTTTGGGATGCAAAGACCACAGGGAGGTCAGGAACAACAGCTGGTCCCTCCTTTCTCAGCATCCTCGACAAATATACAGCAGTCGGCATCTATCTCATTCACCACACCTTCACGTTGGCAGAGCTCTTTGCCATGGGCTCATTCCAGCTGGTGGGCACCACTCTCACTGCAGGCATTGCTGTCGCTGACGAGTCGGTGCGGACTATCGACGGTATTTTTGGCTCCAACGAGACTTCTCGTGCGCTTGCTTCTTTTATCAGCCTCGTACGCGGAGAGGTCAACAACGATCCACGCTTTGCCAACGACAATATGCTCTCCCTCCTCAACAAGCTCACCAAAGCGGTCACCGCCTTTGCTGTCTTGCAGAATTCGACCTACAAGCGCAGCGCGAAAAGCATGAAGATGCGCGTCGTCTACGACTGCACTGTGCTCGGCGAAGTCGAGGCGAAAAGCTGGCGCTCCCTCATGGTCGGATCAGGCAACTTTATCCGCAGTCGTCCGGCCGCATTGCTCGCGTCCGCTGCCGAGGGGCTCGAGACGCTGTCCCTCATGTCGCCACCCCGCAGAACGGCGTCGCTACTCGATCCATCAGAACAAGCACTCAAGAGCTCCGCTAGCGGTATGTATCTGCCTTCTTCTCGGTCCAGGGGCTTTCTTGGTGACGGTCTCTGCCTGACCGACATCGACCCTTCGACATCTCAGCGCACTGCTTGGAAGCCCAGTCGAGCGACATCGATGGCTGGAGACTCTGACATGGAGGTCGATGACGCAGATGACGCCTCTTTGATCGCAGACCTCAACTTTCTCGTCGGTGATGATGGTGATGCCTCCATCTCATCCAACCTCACCGACGATCAGCTTCCTGCTCATCTTCGCCAACAACTTCAGCAATATACCGACGACCAGCTTCGCGATGGAGTCGTACTGCCAGAGGCGTCCTCCATGCCAAAACAACACTTCCGCCGGATACGCAAGACCAATCGAACAGACGGCAATCGAGAAACCGTATACGAGATCACAACGGAAGTCATCGAGACCATCGAGACCGTCACCACTGTCGAACAGACAAGCATGTCGCCAAGGTCACCTAGCCTCTCGAGCAGATTGGCAGGAGAACCCTTCTCGGATAGTAAGGAGACTCGCAACCTCCCGATGCCCAGCCCAGGCATGCTACAGCGTCAAGTGACCTGCTCCAAGAGCGGCATAGAGACACGTTCGGTTTTCGAGGACCGCATCGAGAGCAACCTTCAAGAAGATGAAGAATGGTGCGAGATACGTACGAAGCCAAACTTCAGCCCGGACGCTGAAGTCTGTCGAGAACAACCATCTCTCCTTCTCGCACCGGCTGGTAGTGCCGCGGAAGGCAAGTATGAGTTGACGATCCCTGAAGCACGAAATGGTCATCAGGAAATCGCAGACGGCAAGAACAGCGGCGCATCAAAGATGCCCGTGGTCCTCAAGACAATCACCAAGAAGCTGATCCAGAGACGCAAGACCATTCGAAAGATCGAAGTCGACGAGACAGACGACGACTTGGTTGATGCGGCATCCCGAGCCGATTCGACGCTGTCACCTGTTGGCTCACGAAAAGTCATTCGGCGATCAAGGAGCCCGGGGTCGACAAACATCTCCGCTGCTCCTCCGGTCAGTCCCATTCTTACTGCTATCCACGCATCAATGGACTCGACAGACATCTTGGTAGACAGCAAGCAAGGGCAGAGCAATGAGGAAGCCAGCCGAGAAGTCGCGAATGGCAAAGGCCCAGGTCTGGGACGCGGAATCAGCAAGGTCCTTAAACGTGCCAAACAGCCCTTCAAAGGCGAACATCACTCAGAAGCAGGGATCGATTCGACTCCGCAGTCGCGAGAGCGCCGTGTTGCTCCGCTGTCGAGCATACATCTGAATGCGCCCACAGGCACAAGCAGCTCCCTTCGGGCGACGCCATCCATGCTTGCAGCACCCTTGTCCTCACCCGGAAAGTCCAAGTGCATTCCGCAAGTGACCTCGGAATCAGAGGCTATGGTGACGAAGCGAAGGATAGGTGGAGCCGTTTTCAACATGACGAGTCCTCGTACAGTCATGAAGGAGCGACCGTCCATTTCGCAGCGAGGCGCTTCGCAGCACACCCTGTTCCAGACCGACTTGGACATGACAGCCTTTGTCCCTCCGACACCGAGAGGATCGATACGCGAAAGCAAGCGTCGCAGTCGAGCGCCGTCCATCACTTCGATGCGCTCCTTTGCCTCGCGCACACAAGTGTCCAGCCTGGCGGCCCCCGACGACATCGACAACGGCAAGCACGGTCACGATCCAACAGCGTTCCCACGAGCTCACTTGGTCGAAAACCTTCGCCGCTTCATGCGATACTCATCCGCAGCGTACGGTCAGAACTTTATGCGAATCCTCGGCATCGGGAGTCTGGACTACTTCTTCCCAGACACGAGCAAGCATCACGCCAACGTCTGGGCATTTGCTCATCACGTCGGCATCCCAGTCGACTGCATTCTCCTTAACAGCTTTTCCGAGGCCCAGCCACTGTTCACGGAGCAAATGTCTCCGCTCGTCAACTACGTCGCTGTCGATGATGCGGCTCAAGCAGTGGTGCTGACCTGTCGTGGCACGATGGGTCTCAGCGATATTCTGACGGATCTGACGTGCGACTTCGAGACCATCGCCGTGGAAGGAGGAAGATCAGACAAGCAATACCAGGTACACTCGGGGATGCTTGCGAGCACGCGCAGGCTATGCAACGAAAACAGCACAGTCATGCAAACACTTCGGCTCGCTTTGGAGGACAATCCGGACTACGGTCTCGTCCTCACGGGACACTCGCTAGGTGGCGGAGTAGCAGCGCTCGCAGCTGTAGAGCTGAGTTGCCCAGCGGATCTCTTCCGACAGCAAGTCTTGCGTCGAAGGGCACAACATGGCAAAACGGCTCAACATCCTAAGATCCACACGCCATTCGTTACCTCGCTCGATAGCGGACTGCCACCTGGTCGGCCCATTCACGCTTACGCGTACGGCGTGCCGGCTGTGGCTTCTCCGGACTTATCGGCACACTGCAAGGGACTGGTCACCAGCATCATTCACGGTCATGATTTTGTGCCGACACTCTCACTCGGCATGGTGCGCGACTTCAAGAACATTGCACATGCCTTAAGCGTGGAGAGCGACTCGGATGTAGCCCGCGAGATCATCACGCGTGTGATCGGCACGTACCGGAAACGATCGGCCCTTCGCTCGACTCTCGGATTCAAGCAAAAGACACCGGAGCACCTCGCCTCTCTAGAGCCGCCTAGACCGCAGGAGATCCCGCTCGCAGAAAGAGAAGTGCAGCTGAGCCGCGAAGAGCTGATCAAGGGAAAGACACGCAATCTCGCCACCGACTCCAACTACACCGATCCGAATCTGAAGGAAGACGAGCTAGATCCCTTCTCCTACTCTTCTGGCGGCGGACAGGTGCGGACCTCCCCCTCAACACCGCAACTGTCCGGACAGCAGGGTGGAGGAGACGTCGAATTGGCGGACTGGCTCTGGTCGCTCATCAAGACGATCCGTGCCGACATGGACTCGGACAAGCTCTACCCGCCCGGCGACGTGTACTGCATCGAAAGCTTTGCCGTCTTTGTCACGCCGTCGATGAGTCCTGACAGCGACATCGTCTTCGACCGGTCCAAAGAGTCTCAGGGCGAACGGAGAGCCGAGGCGCACCGTGTCATCCTGCGATACTGCGAGGATGTGGTCAAGCGGTTTTCCGAGCCCATCTTCGCCAAGAGCATGTTGCGCGATCATATACCCACCAACTACGAGCTGTGCATGAGCTTGCTCTACGAGAGCGTGATCGATTCGAAGGAAGGATAGGCTTCGTATCTCAACAGGGTCGTTTCTAGACTTGTTCAGCGTACTCAATAGATCCCTTGACCAAGGCTTGAAAACGAGATAGCGAACGACACGGTTTGATCGATTACGATTTGATCATGTCAGAAGACGTGGCAATGCTGCTGTCATGACGCCCACCGGCTCTTCAAACCTCTCCGTGGTGGAGTCCCACTTCGTATCTAGCAGCACCATCTCCAGCTCGCCCCACACTTCCATCTTCTCTTCTCCCTCCTCGTCGTCGAAGCTGACACTCGATGAGAGCACGGCAAACAGCTGTTCCGCGCACCTCGCTCGCACCGTGGGGAACTCGTGCGTTAAAAAAGCCTGCGTCGCCTTGATCAGCAGCGGCAACAGTTCCTCCTTTCCACCTGCTGGACGTATCGCGAGCACGACGTTGGCACTTACCGTCGCAGCTGCCGTCAACCTCGGAACACTCTTGACCTTCCCCATGTTGGACAGCACCATCCTGAGCAGCCGTGCAAGCGGCACATCCATCCCCGCATGTGTTGCTCCGTTCTCGAGCAGAAGGTTGACGGTGTGCATCGCGGGGATGAAGAGCCTGTTGTTGCCAAAGTGCTTCTTGGCCAAGTCGAAGATGTCCGAAAGCAGCGCTGTCAAGGTGTAGCTCGTACTTGCGGTGAGGTCGGCGAGGGCGGGCCCGATGATCCGTTCGCCCAAGTCGGACTTTGATCCTACGGAGAGCACCAGCCCGTGCAGAATAGGACTTCGATACGCAGGAATGAGCAGGAGGCGAGTGACGGCTCTGAACGCCTTCGTTGGGTTCTTGAAGATTTGCTCCAGCTCAGACTCGTCTGTGTTCAGCGGTCCAAAGGCGACTTCGATCACGTCGTAGCCCTGCGGTCGCACCTCGTCGCCCTGATAAGCGCGATAGAGGCATAGCACCGCTGTCCCCGCCGCACACCGCACGTGGTCAATTCGCTCGGCCGCCTGCTTCCACATGCCTCCCACCGCCTCGTCCAGCTGCGCCCGGTCAATCTGCCTCGCGTGCCTTCGACACAGTTTGAGAACGTCTCGCAGCCCGGCGATGCAGCTCAACCGCACCCACGAGCCTACATCGCCACGTTGGTCCGTCGCGTAGTCCTCCAGTCCTCCCACCAACGATTGCAGCGCCCGATTCAAAAGGTCTGGAGTGCACATCTGCGCAAAGTCGCGCAGGTTGACGAGGGCTCGTGTGAGACTGTCGCTCGCATTTCGGCGCACTTCGATGTTGGACGAGTACATCGGAGTTGCCATCGTCTTCGTTGACGGTCTTGTCAGCGCCATCAGATGCCCCACCACGTCCTGGAGCAGCCTCGAATCATGCCCAAAGTCAACGGCGCCAAGAAGAAGGGCATTGCTCTGCTGCTGTGGCAGCGTGAGGGTCGACCAGCTTTGCAGGGTGGAGCGCACCTTGGACGAGATGTCGACGCAGCGGCTCAGATGGGCGATGGTATCGGCGACGGCGATGTGGACAGTCTCTTCGGGGCGCGCGAGGGCGAAGTTGAGGATTTTCTCCCACGTCTGGGTCTCGTTGGCGGAGGACGTGGTATGGGCGGGGATAGCGGCGCCGATGAGAGCACAGGCTGCTTCGAGAAGTGGGGCGGCGCCGAGCGAGCGGAACATGGTTGGGCGCACTTTGTCGAGTAGGACGAAGCAGGTGGTCCTGACCTCCTCTCCTACCAACGCATGGTCGTCAGAGAGTGTCTGGGAGAGCCGCGACAGCTCAGCGAGGGTGAGCAGCGTTCCGTGAAGCACGGCGTTGTCCGATGTAGCGACCCTTTTGCCCACTCTCGCCGCGAGCTCTGGCAGCAGCGTCCTCGGATCATGCATGGCGATTAGCGCTACAGCCTGCGCACCCAGCCTCCGCATCGCCGGATCCCAATGCACCGTCACCTTCTCCACCAAGTGATCCACCAAGTATCCCCTATACTCCTCGAACGCAGCGACGCCCACCGCGCACTCTCGCACAGCGCACCTCCTCACACTCACCGCATAAAAGTCCGTCAACCGAATCACCTCTATCCCCCGTGGAAACAGACCCAGTCTGCCTACACTTTCCTGAAACGCCGCGCTAGCCGCCCTGCGTATCGACACGTCCCGATCGGTTGTTGCGACGCACACCAACCTCCTTGCCAGCTCCACCGCGTGCGGCCTTATCGACTCGACATCGTTCGACCTCGCCAGCGCCCACACCACATAACACGCGGCATCCCTCACATTGCTGCCCACACTATGCGCTCCCCTCCTCACATCGAACATGAGTGCCTGCATCACCCACGGCAGGGCCTCGCTCAGCATGTCACCAAACAGCAGGCCACGACGGGAGAGCTCGGCGAGCGCTAGACAGCCTCCCTGCCACGTGTGCTCCGAAACGCTGCTCAGATCGCCCTCGAGGACGTTGATGGCGAAGAGCGAGAGGATCGCATCTACCACTTGGGTGAGGAAGGATGTGGGGAGTCGATCGGAGAGGCGAGCGAGACCTTTGGCTGCGCTGTACCGGACAAGGGTGTCTTTGTGCTGGAGCGAGGTGAGGAGGGTCGAGATGAGCGGTTCGGTGGATTCGGAGATGTCGGATTCGTCTTCGTCCTCCGGCTCGATCGGGAGGGCGGCGGAGGGGTGGCCGAGGACGTGATACTTGTTGGCATGACGGCGTGCGCGGGGCCGAAGGAGTTTGAGCGCTAATCGCGCCGTGAGTTTGGTTTTGTACTTTGTGATCAGCCCGTCGTTTGTCAGGGCGCTGTTTGGATGCGTGTCGTATGCATCGATGACCGTCTCGAGGTCGGCGAGGTGGGTGAGGACAAACGCAGGCTCGCTCGTCTTGAGCACCTCGCACAGCGCCTGTAGCACACCGGTCGCTTCGAACAGGCTCGCATCCTCCCCCTTCACCGCCTGCAGCCTCTTTGACAAGAACGCAGGAAATTGATTTCGGCGATCGTTGCGCTGGAAGAGACGCCCAAGCACGACCGCTGCTGCATCACGTTCCTTGCCCGGGCTGGCGATGAAGTGCTCTGCCACAGCGGCGATCCGTTCCCCTGTCGTACTGGTCGAGTCTGGTCGATCGAACTTGGCCAGGTCGAACGGAATCATGCAGATCAGCGACAGCCAGAGCAGACACACGTAGCGCAGCTCCCAGCATCGAACGTCATCGGCCGCGACGAGATCTTCCAAGAAAGAAAGGGTGGCGGGTAGGTCGGCCACTTCGTGCGGAAAGTAGTGCAGGATGGTCTTGTATCCGCGGACTTTTGTGTAGGTGTAGACGAGTTTGGAGAGTCGCACCACTGCGGCGGGGGGGAGTGAAGAGGAGGACCGGACGTGGCGTTGGAGCGCCTCGACGGGTGGGGAGACGATGCGTTCCAGGTAGGGGTCGAGCAGGTGAGATTGGTCTTGATACTCGTCCAGGATGGAGAGAAGCTTGCTGAGTGTCTCATCGGGGCCAAAAGAGGGCGTTGAGGAGGTGCTGGTAGAGTCGAGCGGGTTGACGAGGGAGGTAAGGAGCGAGAGGTACTCGTCGGCTCGTTCGAATCGGATCAGTTCCCTCTCCTCGATGACGATGGAGGGGTCGTCGACCATCGAATCGGTCGACTGCATCTCAGCACTGAGCGAGCCCGCCGAGTCGTCCAGCACCGTCAACGATACTGAGATCGGCGAAGACAGTCCAGGACCGAGTAAGTCAGGTGTGGTATAAGGAACGTCGATGGAAGAAAAAGTGTTGTTCTCACACGCGTCTGCCAAGATTCCCGCGGAGGAACGAAGGTGGCTGAGCGTTGGCTGTGGACCCTGACAGTCAGGTCCCAATCCTATCCTCCCTCTCGTCTATATGAGGCCTCCGTTTCCAGCCCCAACACCGGTTCCCCTACATCGCAGTCAACACTAACAATGCCCACGAACGACGACCTAATCACCGCCGCCAACAAGGCCTTCTACGCCCTCACAGCGGCAGAGTACGACCGCATGGGTCGCGGCATGGTCGTCGACGTCGCACGCACCAATGCTGCCAACATACTCGCCCGCGTTCCCTCCTTTTCACCCGACACGACGGAGTTGATGGACTTTGCAGCAGGTACTGGGCTGCTTGCTATGTTCCTCGCTCCTCGGTGCAAGAGCGTCACAGCGGTGGACCAGAGCGAGGAGATGATCCGGCAACTGCGGGCCAAGCTCGAGGCGCAATCTGAGGGGGAGAGGATCGAGAACGTTGAGGCTGTGGTAACAGATATTCTGGATGGAGGCGACCTGGGAGGAAGCAAGTTCGATGTCATCACATGCACCAACTCGTACCACCATCTGAGCGACCCCGTCAAGGTAACGCAGGTGCTGGCGGGGTACTTGAAGCCAGGGGGCCACCTGGCCGTGGTAGATCTGATCAAGACGGACGATTCGGCGGAGTTTCACAATGCCCCTACCACTGTTGAGAGGGAAGATGGGTCGCACAAGCAGGTCGAACAGTTCGGCATCGAGACGAAGGACGACCATCACCATCACCATGGACACAGTCACGGCCACGCCAGCCACCAACACACAAACGTCATCGCCCACCGCGGCGGCTTCAGCCAATCCGACATGGAGCACTTCTTCACCTCGGCAAACCTCAAGCTCGTCGACATGGGCAAGTCCGCTCACTTTGTCAAGGACGGCAAGCGATACGACAACTTTCTCGCCATTGCACAGGCGCCTATGTAGCCCATCAGGTTATTGCATTCTAGGGATACGCCTCTAGCACCTGGTCTTTGTTGTCGAACCATTCCTTGGGTCCCCTTTTCAACGCAGCTTGTACGTCGGGGCGGTCCTTGATCTCGGACCATTTCGGTCGTTCGAGCTCGTACCCGGTCGAAGTGCGTGCATACTGCAAGCCGCCGATTCGCGTGATGGGGAGCGTCTTGCTCGCGTCGACGGCGCCGGTGTCGGGGTGAATCGTGTCCTTGCGGATGTGCATCACTCGGACTCTGCCTAGCACAAGTGTTGTGGTATGCTTGCCTTCGTCATTGTGGATATCCCGAGTGTACTCGACCTCGCATTCCATCGACATAGGTGACTCCTATGCAAAACGTCCAAAAGGGAAAGTCAGTATCTACACCAGAATCGAGCTTGACGACAGAGCGAGGTGGACGTACCTTGACACGCGGCGTCTTGATCACCTTGCTCTTGACAGGCGTGAGACCGGTCAGTGCGTACTCGCTGACGCCCTCGGGGCAGTCGACCGAGGCAAAGTTGAGCGCCTCCGCGTATGGCTCGGACGAGCTGGATACGGAAAACTCCTTGAGCCGTTTGATATTGTTCTCGCTATCCTTCCTTCTGTTCTCACCTCCACCGAAGGAGATCATGACCATAGCCGGATCCTGCGAGACCATCTGGTACCAGCTGATCGGAGCCAGATTTGGGGAACCGTCCTCGTTCAACGTCGTCACCAACGCTACAGGGCGTGGGGCGATGGAGGAGATCATAAGCTTGTACATCGTCCCCGGCGTGACTTTCGTCTTGCCAATCTGAATCACGTGGAAGCTCGCATCGTCGGACGAGAAGGACGAGGAAGCTGGGTGCGAGTTGAGACCGGACCCAGCGGCAAAGTCGACATCGGGCGCCTTGGTTAGGTTGTACGAGAGCGAAGGGTCGAATGGTGGACGCTTGGCTTCTTCCTCTTTGAAGGGTTTGTATTTGGAGCCGCCGCCAGCACCTGCGCCAGGGACGCCGTAGGTATCGCCGCCAGTCATTCTGATGTTTGAGTTATGTTTAAAACAAGATTGTGGATGAGAGACAAGATAGGGGAGGAAGCGTTGCGAGAATGACCTCGGATCGGGTCACGGCTAATCCCCGTCACTTCCGGAAGTGTGGAGAAGCACGCCTAAATTGGGGATCTGGCGCTGCTTGGCCGCGATATCCCTTCCTGCCTGTGCGTGATCAATCACACGATCCTGTTCTTTAGAGACACCACCAGTGTACGATCTCCTTGAGCGGACATACGAATCCTGGCACAAGCTACGTTCTCCTAGATGTGAGCTCACGAAAGTACAGACGTCTGCCATGTGGCCATCCAAAGCCTTGTGCGCACGGACCTGTCCCTCGGAAGTCGGAATGCTCGTCGGCGGCCAAATTTTGCTGGCGTTGTCGAGACCCTGTCAAACTGAGCTTCTCGCAACCAACACACGTCACCCTCGATCAACCTTGGCGCTGCTCAAATCCGCACGCAGCTCTCACGTCAACGCTGGGTGCGGTGCAGCATGTCGCTTATCCGCTGGATCCTCGTCTCCGTCGTCGCGTACCTAGCGCACAGTGTGTACCAGCGCATCCAGCTCTCGCGCAAGAAGGCACAGTTCATCCGGGACCGCAGACGCGCAGCAGGCATTCCAGACGATGATCGGCGGCCGTTCGCCGTAGCGCGTGCAGACGCATTGTCACGACGATCGCAGCAGAAGCGAGAGGAAGTGCTCAGCACGCCGGTCAAGCGGCGACTGAAGCCAAGCAGCTCTTCGCAGGCTATTGATCACGACGCTGCGCTGCGGCTGTCGGGCATTCCTGGGACGCTGCCGGGGTATTTGAAGGACAGCGTCGCGTCTAGCAAGCAAGCAGGCAGGGGTGGGGCGTTTCAGGCGGCCTCTACGCGCAGCCCGTCACCCGCCAAGCAGCGAGATTTTGCAACGAGCTCGCGTCACACGATGAAGCGACAACACTCACAGACCCAGGTCGACCGCGGTTCGAGTTCGAGGAGGTCCCCCGTCAAGGATGCGCGTGAGGACAGCTCAAGTGCACAACGCGACCGCAAGCGTCGTCATCAGGCATCACCCACCAAATCAGATGAAGCCAATGGCTCGGATCGTCGCAAAACACCCAAGATCTCCATCCCCGGGGACTTCGGCGATGCAATTACGGACGAAGATATGTCTGACGCTCACTCTGCCGCTTCCGAGACCGACGAAGCATCGACAGCGATGGACGAGGACGACGAGCTCACCCAGGGCCAGACGAGCACCGATAGCCCATCCCAAAACCTCTCGTCCTCCGCGCGTACCACGGCGAAGAAGCGCGAAGCGGACGAGCTCTCCTCCGCCTCAAACAGCGAGAACAGCGACGACGACGACGAGCAGCCGCACACCAAACGCTCGCGCACCACCAATGGCACACTCGACCCGCTCTCTCCAGCCGACTTCTCCATCGCCCTCCCCGAAGAGGCCATGTTGGACTTCAACCCTTTCCCCTCCTCCCCCTCGAGCCCGCACAAGAAGCGCGCCGCAGACACCACAGACGACCGCCAACCAGGCGAGCAGTGGACCGACTACGAAGGGCTGCAGTGGCGCATCGACCCCGTCTCGCACGCGCTCCAACGTCAGAGTGAGATTCTCGAGTGGCGGGCGAAACACCGAATGCCACGGGACTCGCTGCACCCCCAGGCGAGGGAGGAGCATCAAGTGGTCGTTACGAAGTGGCTGACCCAGGAAGAATGGGAGGAGGCGCGGTCGAAGAAGCTGTTGAGCTTCCAGGAAGCCGAGCGAGCGGCGGAACGGGAAAAGATGGAGCAAGAGGAGCGAGCGAAGATGGAGCGCAAGCAAGAGTTGCTCGCCAAGATTCGCGAGGTCAAGAGTCCGAAGAGGATGCACCACCGACCGCGCCGGGCCGGAACGGGCGATGTGAGCATGACCAGCGTCACCGAGGGGGACGTCAGTATGTCGCTCGACTCGGTCAACGGAGATGCTACGCCTGGGAAGTCGAGGAGACGCATTGCGCTCGCCAGAAGCACCCCAGTCAAAGGAGGTTCAGGAGGATCAACCCCCACCGACAGCCCAAGGAGAGCTGCAAGCCCTCTAGCTTCGCCGTATAGGAGTATTGCGTATAGCAAGAGGAAAGGTGTCAATGGCTCGCCGCTTGTTAGCTCGTTCGGGACATCCGATGCCGACATTTCGAATTTGTAAGACACGCCTTCAGTCGAGCATTTCATATCAATCATCGCCGCATTCACTACAGAACAGAGTGGGAAGCATCGAGATCCGCTCGTTTGTCAGAAGTGAAGAGTTGACTGTTCTGGATAAAAGGTCGCTTGCTCGTGGTGCGTTGCTACAGGTCGTCATGTGGCGTGCTGCGAGGGGCGAGTGGTTGGCGTTCGTTAGCGCCGTCGTGAGGGCCTTGCATCGGCTGACAGAAATGGACGAAGCCACGCGTGTCGACTTCGTTGTGTGCCCAGGACAGCCCCGGCTGACAGCGATCCAATTGCATCCCGCCTGATCAAGCTGCCGTCTCTCAGCTTCGACGCGTCGCCTTGGTCTGACTTCGGCCCCCCAGCCATCCCCTTCCATCACCACACCATCCCACCCGACTATCACACATGACGAGCATCGCACTCTCAAGAGAACTCATGTGGTGTCTCAAGTCCAGACCTCACAAACGCAACCTACACACGCAAAGATGAATGGAAACCAATCTCCCATTGATAATACACGTAACGTCGTCAAGACATAGCGAACCAGAGGTATCTCGAGCACTCTATAGGTGCCACAACAAAACAGCTATTCACATGAAAAGGAGGGGAAAAAGGCCTAGAAGAAGAAGTTGAAGATCTTCTTGTAGATGGGCTTGGCGGCCTCCTCCTCGCGCTCGCGGCGGAGGACCTCGACGGGGACGGGGTCCTTGCGGCCGGTGGAGACGTCAATGTCGTCGATGCTAACCAGCTTGGTGCGCTTGATGATCTTGAAGGGGATGTAGAAGACAAAGACGACGATGGGCACCGAGACGAAGCCCTGGAAGAAGGCAATGACACGGTCGTTCTTGGACATGTCACCCTCGCCGATGGGGAAGGCCGAGACGTAGAAGGTGAAGCAGATGACGAGCACGTTGAAGACAGCGCCGAAGATGGAGCCGTAGATGCCGAAGGGCGACTTCCAGGGAAGCTCTTCGAGCGTGTGGCCGGCACGGTGCCATGCCAGTCGGAAACGGGCGTGAGCAATGCAGATGCAAAGCCAGCTGATGATGGTCGAGAGACCCGAGATGGCCAGCAGCCAGTTGAACACGGTTCCACGAGCAGTTTCGCTGGCGTAGATGAGGAAGCCGAGCAGACCGAAGATGAGCGAAAGGATGACACCAGGGAGAGGGCGGCCCTGGCGGTCAACGTAGGCAAAGAGGCGGGGGGCCTGGCCGATGACAGCCATGGCCTGGAGCGTACGCGAAGCAGCGTAGACAGCCGAGTTTCCTACGGAGAGCACGCTCACGAGGATAACGGCGTTCATGATGCTTGGCAATACGCCGATTTGCGCAATGTTGAACGCGATCACGAACGGCGAAGCCCTGGCGTCGTACGAGGAGGTACCCGAGACAAGGCGGTCGTCGGTGTAAGGGACGATGAACGAGACGATGAGGAGGGCGAGGACGTAAAAGATGGTGACGCGCATGAAGATTTGCTTGGCGGCCTTGGGGATCTCCTTACGGGCGTTGGCAGTCTCGGCAGCCGCAAGACCAATGAGCTCGGTACCAGCGAAGGCGAAGGCGGCGGTGACGAAGAGGCCCGAGAAACCCTTGAAGCCGTTGTTGAAGGCACCAGGGTTGCGCCAGGTCTCGGTACCGAAGTACTGGCCGGTGGGACCGCCACCGACATTGATGACAACACCGGCGATGATGAAACCGATAACAGCAAGAACCTTGATGAGCGAGCCGAAGAACTCGAATTCACCGTAACCGCGGACACCAAAGAGGTTGATGATGGTGATGACGATGAGGAAGACGGCGACCCAAACACCACGGGGGATGACCTCGGTGGGGTCCCAGTAGGTGATCACAATGGAAGCGGCGACGAGTTCGAGGGGAAGGACAATGAGCCATTGGAGCCAGTAGTTGTAAGCCATGGCGAAACCAACGGCGGGGTCGATGAAACGGGTCGAGTAGGCAGCGAAGGAACCGGCGACGGGGAAGATGGCACCGAGCTCACCGAGAGCCATGACAACCATGAGAAGCATGATACCAATGAGGATAAAGTCGATCATGAGGAAACCGGGACCACCGTTGTAGAGAGCACCACCGGAACCGATGAAGAGACCGGTACCGATGGAACCACCGAGGGCAATGAACTGAACGTGACGACCGGTGAGCCTGCGCTTCAGGCCACCGTCGCCAGCCTGAGGGTCCTTGAAGCCGGCGAGGGCGTTGTTGCCGCTCTCGTAGTCCTTGGAGTCCTTGTCGCCGTAGTGGGCGGGGGAGTTGACCGAGTCATGGTCGCTGACCTCGGGCTTGAAGCCGTCGACAAAGTTCTGGAAAGCACCCATGATGATGTCGAATCTATCGAATGCGAGACAGAAGTACAGAAGTAGGGAAAGGGGGATGTGACGCGACCGGGACCCAATGGTACAGCGATAGTGCTGGAGAAGAGGAAAGGTGGTCTTGACGGGGGCAGACGTCTGTGGCGTGGACGAGGGACAAGGGAGGCGAAGCTGCGGGTGACAATGAGCGGTTATATGTGATGCGGGCCTTGGCGATAAGTGTGGCCTATCACACGAGGGCGGGGCGGTGGGGGAGGACGAGCTTGGGCCTCAAACCGAAGGCGAGATGGCGGCGTTCGATAGTGCAGAGTTGCAGCAGACGAAAGGCGGCGCAGATGCGGATAGCGCAGAATGCCGGTTGGTTCGTTAGAGATAGCGCGAACAAAGAAGGAAAATGAAAAAGCGAATAAAGGAGCAGAGCCACGGCTCAACCTGGGGCAAGCCAAGCGGCGCATGTGGGCACTAGGGCAGACCCAGACCCAGGCTTAGACACTCTTGGCCTCTGAGCCAGCCAACCAGCGCCTCGACTGAATCAGTCAGGCACACAGGCTCTGCAGCAGACCCAGTGTCCAGACTCGAGCGAGCCAAGATGGCCTTTTCGGAGAATACCGCTCAGACAGTCAGCCTCAGCCCCAAGCCCACCTGTCGAAATCTAATCCTCTCTTCTGATCGACACAACACAAGCTTGGTTGGTGGGCGCAATGCACAGCTTACGAATGGTGGTGAGTGGAAGGGGGAACAAACGGTGGAATGGCTGATAAGGTGACAGCTTTGCATCAGCGCACCCGGGTCAAGTTCAGACCGGGGCTGCCAAGCCAGTCAAGGTCACGCAGCGGACAATGGGCCCATCAAGACCGGATCCCAAACTTGACTTTGTTATCTCGCCCAAATGAGGAGGATGCGGTAGGTGGCCACTCGCGTGCAGAAAACGGGGTGGAAAAAACACTAAAAGCAACGGAAGCGAGCTTGGTCCAATCACGAGGCGAGCGAGGTGCGAGAGCAGAGGCGGGCAATCGCCGAAGGAAATTCCGGCTGTTCTCATTGGGTGCAGTCGGGTCCAAGCCGAACCTCTCTATGCATCCAAAGCACAGAGCCACTGTGACTAAGGTCTGACACCACTGATAGCAAGCGAGCTTGTGGCGTGGGGTCAGCCAGTCACAGACGGCCTCGCCGATAAGTGGTTCGCAACGGGACGTCGCCCTGGATTCAAACTTTGGGCCTGCGCTGCGCAAACTCGACATCCATCCTCGCCTTGGGGTTCCTAGTCTAACGGCCTCTCGTATCCTCATTTTGCCACGGCTGCTCTCACTCCACGCACAGACGGCCAGCTTAAACAACAGATAACGTCGCCACACCCGCGCAACATCATCGCGAGCCTTCAAATCATTCAATGACGATGTGGCAGCACAGACCGATCATCCTGCGTGTCATCTGATCGGAGACACCCCAAGTGCACAACGAGGCTGTCATTGGCTGGATCAATGGAGGTCGCCCGCGTCCAGCAGACACAGGCCAGAATTTCTACAACGGCGGGGATCGAAAATCGTGCTGGAATCTCTCTTCTGTGCAGCTGCACGTCGTCGATTGTCTGAGGTCCGATTGCAAAATCACCCGTCATGCTGCCCTTGGGAGGGTCAGACGAATTACGCTCACTATGCGCCTTCGTCAAATTCGCCGGTTGCTCGAATTCTAATTGGTCGGCGCGCGTCGTGTGGCTTGTTGTTCCCCTTTTCGCTTGCCTTTGCCCTCGCTCTCTCTCGCGAGCGACTCGGCTAACCACTTAAGGCTTACAAGCAGCGTGATCTGTGTGGGGTACTTTTCAGAGATCGACCCTCGCTCGTCTTCCCACTTGTGCATCGGTCAACGCCGCATGCACAGGCCGAGTCCCGATCATGGTCAGCTAGCGAGCGCAAAGGGGAAACATGGCTCGCACCCTAGACTCGTACGTCTCTCGTTTTTGACAAGGGACCATTTCGACGCTAACAAGTCGGAAAAAGTAGGGCGCCGCTCAGGCCGCAGAATGCCAAGCCTTCCACTGTGCTTCGGAAGACCCCCTTCCATACCGGGCCTTCCTCCCGCTGTGCAAGTCTTGGCACCTTCCATCCGACCCGTCGGAGCCCATCTTCGACTTTCCGTTGGCTCGCTCATACGGATGCTCGGCCCTTCACCGAGCGGGATGGGCTTTCATGGTGATTTTCCCCCACTTTTGAGAAGAATTGCACACGCGGCAGCTGACCTCGCATGACAACCACTGTCAGGCACGACGCCGCCAGAACGCGTGAATCCTTGCACATCGCCAAGACGCTCGCAGCCTGACGTTCGCTGCCGGATCCACGATTCCGTTCTACATTGCCGGCCTGATATCCGGTCTCAAGCCTGCACTCGCGCGTCCAGCATGAGACTTGACGTCCTGCATCGCACGCTATCTTGCGTGCTTTGAAATCAACTCCCACGCGGGGCAGCTATCTGATCACATCCCCTCGCACGAATCAGGCACACGACGATGTCCTCGTTCGACATCTGATTCGTTTCTAGCAAATCGGCATGAATTTCGTCCACATCTTCTCGTCGGCTCTTGGCACGCGGGTGTATCGGCCTTCGGTCCATCCGATGACACCGTCACGCCCGAACATCTTCCATTCCTTCCCCCCCTCCCTCTTCCTCTTCCTCCTTATACAGAGTGAATCACGATCCAATCACACAAAGCTGATGCATCGTCTCGTTGTGATTGAGCCACCCCGCACAAGCGATAACCATGCATGCCAAGAGAGCGTGGTACCATGCAGGTACAACCTAACCCAGGTTCATGGCTCGCAGGTTCATGGCTGACAACCCTCGACCCTGTCCCCGTGCGTCCGCGATATCAGACATCTCAGCATCATCTCACACACTTGACGCTGTTCGTCTTAACATCCTATTACCGCCAACTAGAATTTAGGTAGCTTGCCCAAGCTCTGATCGTGCAGATAGTCCCCGATAGCCGTCAGATCGTCCCCTTTCGCCTTCTTGAGATAGTGTCTCAACGTTCTTTCATCTGCATCCGGCAAGATATCTCCTAGCTTGACCAGCGCTGTGAGGAATGCCTCGTCATCCGGGGTGTCCGTATTGCTTCCGCGTCGTATGCGATCCCTTACCGAGCCGTACGACAGCGAGGTGCGCACCCGGGGCGAATCGTGTGCCGAATTGCTCGATGGTGTGCTGGACAGATCGCTTGTTCGTCTCGGCGCCAGGAACTCCGGTGAAGAATAGCCGTCGCGAGGGGATCTCGGGGGTGGATTGGGCGATGGACCGCTGAACGACCCACCCGAGCCTAGACGCGAGACGAAGGTAGGTCCTGTCCCAAAGCCGCCTGCTATCGGCGTAATCGGCGTGATCGGCGTAATTGGGGTGGATGAGGAGGAGTTGGTTCGGTTCATATCATGTGGACTTCGTGCGCCTGGTGCTCGTGGACCGAGTGGGGCTCGAAGACCTCCAGTTGTAGTCGCAGAAGCAAGTGGTGTGCTGCCCGGCGAAACACGTCGCTCCTGTACCGTATCCAGTCTCCCAGCTGCTCCCGCCAGCGGGTTAGGGACCACCTCTCCCAATCCTAACCCGCTCAACCGTCGTCCTCTCGCCGGACTCTCCGGTCTCGACTGGGTCGTCTCATAGCTATCCGCCGTGAAGCCCGCCGACGACCCACTGTTCCTCGACACCAACCCGGGCGCCACAACCGCCCCGGCTCCGGGCGAAGACGTCCGTCGATTGTTCGCCAAGTACGCCCGCGATCCACCCACCGCCGACGCAAGCGACGAGTACGACGTCGACGCCACCATCCCCGTCGCACCCGGGGCGGCTACCGGAGCGCGTTTGGAATTCTTCCGCCCCAGGTTGCTAAAGAACCGATTCCCCGCGCTGCGCGCCACCGTGCCGGGCAGGGAATCCTGCGACGTGGTCCCCAGCGCCGATGTGAAGGACTGCGATCGTGGGGGAGGGGGCGGCTGCATCTGCTGCTGCGCCACGCCCGGGTAGGGAAGGTGGACAGGCGGACGAACGGGCGATTCTTCCATGGTCGGGAGGACTGAGACGATCTCTTTGGCCTTCGCGCCGTCACCCCGCATGGGGAAGGTCATATCGGATCGGATGGAGTCGGCGTACGAACCTTCGTTGCGGACGTGCGAGCGGATGGTGCCGGACGCGAGCCAGTCATCGGTCGGCTTACCACGATTGGCCTGACGCGCCGCCGGTCGTTGCACCACCTCCATCCACAGATGAAGACCTGTTTCGAGATGAAGCAGCTCGTTGGTGTACTGCGCATAGGTGCGTGCTCGTTCCCAGGACGACAGGCGTCGTTTGTCAACAGTGATGGCTTTGCTGGCAAAGGCTTTCGGCATAGGCACCGTTTTGCCATAAATGTCAATATGATCCGGCACCGAAGGCTGGATCACGCGCTGCTGGACCGGAGAGGCGAGCGGTGTTGGCACCAGCGACTGCTTCGACACGCTCGGCGGGAAGACGTGGGACCTTGGCGTCTGAGCAGCGAACTTGTTCGGAGACGCCAACGGCGAAGACACGCCGGCGCCCGTGACGCTCGCCAAGCTGCGTGCCGAAGGCAGCGTCGGCGGCAGCTGCCGCGTCTCCTGCTGCACAGGTGCCAAGGGTGTCGCGAACTCGTCTTCCGCAGAGAGCGTATCATCGCCGAAACTGAGGTCGTTCATAGCACTGTTGACTGCGTCGGTGAGGTCGTCCATGCTGGTGGCTTGCGGGTCTGCGCCTGCGGGCAAAGTCAGCAGCTGGCTAGACGATCCGACCGGATCGTCGAACGAGAACGCACCTTCGACGCCCGAGTCGCCCGAATAGTCCGAGGGGTTAGAACGCTCCGAGATCGAGCGGTGATCCGCAGCCAAGGTGCTGTCCAGATTGGAGATACGCTTGGGATTGCGCACGGGCCGATCGCGCGATTCGATGCTGCTGCGTGGACCGGCTTCATCTGCGAGCGCGGCGGCGGCGGTCGAGGCGGCCACATCGCGGATGTGAAGGGACGCGCCCTTGCGCGGGCTCGGGGTGTCCGCGGCAGATTGCGTGTTGGCATTGGCGGTTGCTGGTGGGGAGGATGTCGTCTCGGTCTGCTGCTTGCGCAGTCTGGCTCGCTCTCGCGCTTCCTTGAGCGTTCTCGGTCGAGCTTCGTCGGCCTCGGCGAGCAGCTCGCTCTCGAGCCTCTTTTGCTCGGCCAGGCTCAGCTCGTGCGACGACCCGCTTCCTGCTTTGGCGTGGTCGGGCGACGTGCCTGCGGATGCAGCTGGGCCATTGCTTGGAGCGAGAGACGCTTGCTTGCTGGGAGGACTAGGCAGAAGAGGGCTCGGCGCGAGCTCTTGCGACAACTGCGTTCTCCTCGATCCGTGGCCTTGAGAGAGGTCAGGTCCGGGCTCGGCAAGTCGTCGAATTTGGGAGCCTCCGTCCAAACTATATTGGCCAGAACCCGAACGCGAGGCGGCGTGCCGCATCGAGGGTGAATCTGTACGAGCAGCAGGCTCGGCATTGAGCGAGCTTGGAGAGCCATTCGAGCCTTCGCGTAGCACGCTGCTGGTGCGCATGGGGACGGGAGGCGAAGGCAGCGCATTGGAATAGATGTCTTCTCCAGAACGATGGAGTCGATGGCCCGGCGATTGGATTGTGCGGTCTGCAGAAGCAGAACGGTCGAACGAGTCTTGACCGAAAGCGCCGGGCATCTCTTCGTCTCCGTAGTCCGAGCCATCGCTGTCGTCCTGCGCCGTACCCGCTCCGGTGGTGGGTGCGGGCCGCGAATCCGACGAGGCTCCTTCCGAGGCATGGGCTTCAAGCGCAGGCTGAATGCTGCGAATTGCGTCCGCATCAAATCCAGCCATGGACGCACGTTTGCTTTGTGGTGGATGCCCGGTCGAAGAGGCTGACGCCTCACTCCAGATGGAAGCATTGCTGACGCTCGCTGGGATTGAATGGCTAGCGGTGAGCGCTGCCAGGTCGCGGTCTGGAGTCTGGAATCCTCGTGTCGTTGCTGGAAGTGGCAGAGCCCGGTCCATATCGTGCATCATGGATGACGGACCTGATGCAGCAGAAAACCCTGCAGCGGCCAGATGAGGCGCGTCCATCGATCCCGGAAAGGAGCCAGGTGAGCGAGCGTAGAGGTCTAGAAGACTACCATTCGATACGACAGAGCTTCCGGCAGCCGAGAGGTTCGAGGTGGCGTAGGCAGCTGGCGAGAGGCTGTTCGCTGTGTTTGCTCGGCTCCTTGCAGCAGCCTCTGCTGCTGGTGATGATGTATCGAGAGGATTCGACATGGTCGCGTTTCGAGGATGGGATTGCGGGTGCTGCTGAGTCGATCAGAGCATGAAGGATTCAGGTAAAGTCATTGCCGTCAATCCTGTCCACGTATGACGCTTTTCGCTAGGTTTGAGATGGCGGCGACCGTGAGAGTAGAAGACGAGACAGATGGGATGGAGGAGGGGATGATGGTGTTGTCTTGATCGTCTGGACTGTGCATGCGTGTTGACCGGCGGGGAATTTATGCGTTGAATTGAAAATGTTGTACGTACGCGAGGCTCGAAAATGAACCCTTTTTTGGAGGACGTGAAAGTAAACCTAAAAGGGTCCTTCTAGCTACTGCACCTTGATCGCCGCACATACCATCCCAGCTCGAGCACTGCCATCCCGCGGTGAAGACGGAAATATGGGCGAGGACATCAACGACAAGCAAGCTGCGCACGACTGGCAATCAAAGAAGACGCAGTACAGGAATCTGGACGGTGAGCTTGAACGCAATAATCGGTCTAGCTGAACCTCCATTGCTGATCTTTCCGTGTGCTTCTTTTTCGACCCTCTAGTGCTCATACAGGCGGGAGAGTTTACGCTTGCCCGTCTGCCACCGGCGTCGTCTATACCTACCTGCGTATTGAATCTCCTATCTGAGCCTCTGAAGCCAGGAGGAGAGCCATTCTTCTGCACAGTCTCGAGGACACACGAGGAACTCAGCATTCTGGTCTCGACATCGACAGGGCTCGCAGTGAAGGAGCTCGAGAAGGCTGTGGGTCCGTCAGAAGGTGGTCACGGTCTCGACGGTCCATGGAAAGCCTTTCGCATCCGAGGACCGATGGAGTTCCACCTCGTCGGCGTGCTTCTCGAGTTCAGCAGATGCCTTGCGCAACGTGCCATCTCCATCTTTGCCATCTCGACATGGGACACCGACTACATCTGCGTCAAGGAGGACAACTTTGCAAATGCATGCCAAGCTCTCAAGGACGATGGTTGGAACGTACTTGATAAGACTGACTGAATGATATGTAAAGGTCAAGCCAAGAGAGCTCGTCTGTATACTAGGTCTGTGTGTGGTTTGGTACAAATACACGCTTTTCGTGTAAAGCTACTTCTTTCGATCGTGGATGGTGTAGTTGCCATACTCCTTCTTAGGGTCATACACCTCCCATCGGCTATATGGCCACACATGCTTGTTGCGATTATAGAACGACCTCTCGACCACTTTGCCAGCATGCGACTCGTCCTTCTCTACGCTAGCGTCTGCCACCAACCGAATGTCGTCGTGTACATCAAAGTTGAACAACGGACCCGACTTGCCTCTGGCCTTGTTGACGATAAAGTCGTAGAAGCTGTAGTGGTGCGGGATGATGAGATCCTCCTTGATGTACATCATGCTGTCCACCGACACACCGCGGAGCTCGGACACTTGCTGTCGACACCGCTCGAGAAAGTGCGCGATGGTGTCGCCTTTCTTGCAGAGAACCGTCTTTCGATGCCCGGTGCCGTCCCAGTAGGAGTAGGTGATCTCGACGTCCTCCTTCTTCATCTCTTCTTGCTTCCGTAGCCATTCTTGCCGCAACTCTTCGCGCATGCGCCGCTCCGCCTCTTCTCTGTCGCGGTCGGGAAGGAAGGATGTGTCGACGTTGGGGTTCTTGAGGCTTGTCTTCTTGGTCGTGGGGAGTGGGCCGCTGTCCAGATCGTCAAGGCTGTCCTCGTTGACAGCGTCACCCGATCCCCTCTTGCGCTTGCCATTTGCCTCTGTCTTCAGTTTCGAAGGTCCGGCACCGCCATCCTCCTCCTCGTCGTCGTCATATGCAAAGGACAGCTTCGCACGCTCCTTCTTGACCTTCTTGTTCTTCTTGGCGCTCTTCTCGTCCGCCTTGAGCTCGTTCGTCCGCGCCGCTTCTCGCTTCTTCTCCTCTTCCAGCTCCGAACGGAGCTTCTGGAAGTCTTCCAGATGCACGAGACCGACGGTCGACTTCTTGAGTGCGTCCTCCATCGAGTCGTTCTTGCCAACGAAGCGATCCGCCCCCGTGTGGTTGCGTTCCGACTCCTTGGCGAGGTCGGCCTTCTGTCGCTCAAAGTCTTCCATCATCTTGGTACGCGCCTTCTCGTGCTTGCCTTGCCGGCGAAGCTCCGAATGTGATTGCGACATCTCGACCAATCTCGCCACGACGACGGGTTTGGCGGTGAAGGAGTATGCTGCAGGTGTGCCGCAAAGACGGGTTTGACAGGCTTCCAAAGTGGAGAAACAGAGGCTCAAGGTGCGGAAGTCGGAGAGACACGTCAGGAAAAATGGTCTATGTTAAGCCGTTTTACATCGGCATGCTAGGAGATCTCGACCTTGCGACGACACAGCCAGACAGCGGGCTCTTCTACGGTGACGACGGGCAATCCAAGGCGCATGACAGAGTCCAGGTTGCCGTGACCTCGAAGAGCTGATGCGATGGCCTTCGGCAGGCCAAGCAAGTCGGTCTTGATCTGCGAGGCAGACTTGCGACGCAGACCGCTGAACGACGATATTGGAGGCGCGATCGGTTCGAACGGCTGCCGCGATGCTGCCAGCACGTCGCCCGATTGGGTCCGCAAGACACGGCAGTCTGGCGCTTCAGTGACGAGGTGCGTGTATGTGGACCAAGCTCGTGCTGCCTCCGGACCGGATCGAGGAAGATCTTCGGTCTTGTCGTACACCCAGCACTGTTTGGACTCGCATGACGCTGGCAAGACCCCGGCGAAGGGGTCGAGCCGAGTTCCGTTGGCTCGTGTGCGGTCCAGATGTGTCGACTGGAACAAAGTGACGCCAGTCATGGCCGGCAGCACGTCAACGTGAATGATGACTCGACCGCTACTGACATGATCGCGACCAGACTCGATGTGTTCGTGCAGCGCTTTGAGCGCTTCCCCACCGGGATAGTTGATGGCACTCAAGTAGCCGGTGAACCAGCTCAGAGCCACTTGCAGGAATATGAGCGCTGCAACGATGGCCTTTCCGGAGATCGAGCGTACGAGCGTGCTAGCGCCGATGGCTGCGACGACGTTGAGGGCGGGCAAGATGTAGAAGGCGAAGCGCCACTCCTTGTGCCCGAGCATGCTGAGGATACCAACGTGCGTGGCGGCTGTCAGCAACAAGAACCGCGCTCTTGATTCTATCGCTGTACCGGAACCTCGTCGAAGGAGCTGGGCCGCTCCGAGAATGGCAAGTGGACTGGTGAAAGCCAGTAGCTTGGGGATGAGAGAAGTGATGTACGCATGCCAAGGTGAGACTCCCCACTCGCTACTTTTGCCTTCGACCACGTTGAACAGTATGGCATGTAGCTCCGGCCACAGTGGGTACGACTTTTTGCTGGTCACGATTCCTTGCAAAGAAGCAGCATATGCAACGAGGACGTTTCGAGCTTCCGACTGCGAGAGATCTTGCCAAAAGTAGGTGTCCACCACTGTCGTAAGCAGGACGCTGAATGTGGACGCAAGAAGGCCGGTCTTGACGCCGTTCCGGAAAGCGATTTGGCCTGTCGCCAAGAGGTACAGTCCCACGGGAATGAGCGTTGCCACGATCTCGAGTCGAAGAACAACGGCGCTGAAGGTCAAGAGCCAAAGCGCTGCTCGGGCATCTGCTGAGGCGCGATCCGTCTTTTTGTTTACACTGCCGATGTTGCGGCATACAAGTGCCATTGCAACGACGACGAAAGGTAGCGCAATCGAGTTCGGGATGGTACGACTTGCCCAGAATGCATAGTGGAACTGGACTGCCGTGATCAGCAAGAAGAGTCCTGCCTGCGACGGTCCATTCGCCTGCCTTCTTGCCTTTGACGTGACGAAGTCAAAGCATTTCTGGCAGAAGAAAGCGATAGAGATCGTGTTTGCTGCCGCGAGACAAAGCCGAACAACTACCTGGGCATCAGCTGAGGTCTCGACTGCTCCGACTTGACGTGAAAGCAGAAGGAAGGGGTGGGAAAGAGCCGACAACAGAAGCGGCCCGACGAAGGAGCGTGGCACGGCTCCAGGAAAGACTCGATGGTCGTATAGAGCCAGAGCGCCGGGGCTGATGCCGTAGGTGAGGATGTCGTGCACCGCTTGTATTGTGAAACTCTCCTCGACTTTGGTGTAAGGGCAAGAGATGGTCCGCCAAGAGACTAGGACAAGCAGGCAAGGGAGCCCGACCAGCCAGACGAGGCCGTTGAGCCCGTCCATGTTGCAAAGCGAGAGAGCCGCGCAGCCGTCGCTGTCTTCATTCGCAAACCTTGAGCAACATGGCTCAGCCTGGACCGCGATGATTGAGGCGAAAGCAAGCAGCAAGCAAAGCTGCTTGACAGGTGGAAAGTCAAGTTCTTCCAAACCCTGAAATTGAGCGCGGGCCATGCTCTCAGACGTGGCAAGCTCAGGGCGTTATAGAAATTTGTGGTGTTGGACTCCACATCTCCTACCACCATCACCTCCCCTTCATCGCACAAGCTGCGGCGTCGTGGCCAAGCTTGGAAGCATCGTGCATGCAATGGCGGCGACAAGAAAGGCCCGCGTGCCTCCTTCGACCGACTTGACTGCCGACTTTCAACAGCTGCTCACACAAAGGCGGCAAGAGTATCCGCCTTCCTCGTCATCGGCGTCGGGCTCTCGACCGCTCAGACGCAAGGATCCACCAGAGAATGTCGTCAAGGCCCACAAGCAGTGGCTGAATCAAGCCTACATCATTCGAAAACACATCATCTCGCTGCTTGGCTTTCTGCACTCGATACGGAGAAAATACCTGGCACTGGGCAACAAGTCGCGGGCGCACCACCTTCGAGAGGGCCAAGACGGTGTAGAGACACCTGACGACCAGGACAGCGCGGAAGGGTCCGCATTCGCAAAATGGAAGGCGTTCACGGGGCCGTTGACGGACATGCAAAGGGACGAGATCGACTTCCAGGTTAAGGTGGTGATCAAGCGGTGCCTTGAAAGCATCAAGGAGCTTGAACAGGCAGAAGAGGCCCGTAAGAAGAACGCGCCCACGACACCGACTGCGCTTTCGCCGCTCAACAGCCTTCTGGCCTTGTCAACAGCAAGAGATTCGTCGACATCGATCCTTGCCTCGTCGCTCATCTCGGCGCATCGAGCCTCGATCACGCAGTATCTCTCGATGCTCCTTTCAAAAGCATCATCCTTACAGAGCGATATGCAGGAAGCTCGACTCAGGGTGCAGCGAGAAAAGACAAAATCGCTGGCCAACTCGAGGATGCAATTGCAGCAACAGGCCGGCGGTAGCTCGTCTGCAGCAGGCTCAACAGGCACAGCAAGCGCTCCCACCGTGATCCGAGGCAGCGTGGGCGGCTCGTTCAATCCCGAACTCGACTCGGAATTGGGCCTGGTAGGCAAAGACATCAGCGCGCAGCTCTCAGCCTCGCAGATCGAGATGTTCGAAACCGAATCGTCGGAGCTGATCAAATCGCTGGAATCCGACCTGGCCGCGATCAAGAAAGCCGAGTCGAGGCTGTACGAGATCAGCGAGCTGCAGACGCAGGTGGTGCAGCAGCTCGAACAGCAGGGCGAGATCACGGATCTGCTGCTGGACGAAGCAATTGGAGTCGGGACCGAGGTGGGTCGTGGAAACGAAGAACTGCGGAAAGCGAGACAACGCAGTCGAGAGGCGGACAAGTTTTTGTCCATCTTTCTGGTGGGGAGTGGGCTGGCGCTGCTGTTCTTGCATTGGATGGACTGAGATGCGTCCGTTCAATCTCAACTTATTTTGGATCGATTGCATGTGCTGATGAGTGCTGCTGTTTCGGGATAAGATTGCAATCAGAGGCCAAGCTGCTCCTTTACAGAATCGCGAATGATCTTCTCGTACCCCTCCCGGTCGTCTCTGTACACTTTCTGTGAGAGGCATGATTCGAGGCAGAAAGGGGGTCAGTACTACTGATGTTTCGCGACGGTACAGCTTGAAAGTGACACTTACGCAAGCATCGATGTTGGCACCGCTCTCGACATTTGGCTCTGCGAGCATGCTGAGCACCGAGAGCAAGATCTTTTCGATCGACTGGACGGGCGACCATCGCTCCGAGGAGGACTCGTACATATTTGGGTCGTCACCGGGAGCATGCAGGATCGAGATGCATACAAGACCGTCGGCGTAGACGTTTGGGTGGAAGATGGGTGGGTCGAATCGCATGGTTGGTGGTTCGAGCGGGTAGGAGGCAGGGAAGCTGAGACGTGCAGAGAAGACACCACCTTCAAAGGGGGTGCCGTCAGGACCTGGAACGAGCGCCTCCCATTCGAGATAGTTACCTTCCGAGATGGGGCCGACGGCCGGGAAGAGCGAGTTGGGATCGGTGGACAGCTGCTTGTATTCGATGGTGAGACGCTTGATGGCCGCGCTCGAGGATGCTCTGCTGTTGAACATGATGGATGAGGGTGATAGCAGAAAGCGATTGACGCGTGTGATTGCAGTGCCAGGATCCGGCTACGACGAGGACGGTCGAAATGTTCCTGCTGGTGATGAAGGGGGAGGATACAGACGACTCCGAGTGCAAGCAGTCAAGTGAAAAGATAGCTTGGGTATGGTGGTGTGGGATCGTGTGCCTGACTGCAACACTCGCTTGTAATGCAGTGTGTGCAAGCCCAAAGTGACTTTTGGTTTGTGTTGTTCTCCCTGTGTCACTCAACATGGTCACGTGAACAGGACACACATTTTTCGGAAAGAGAGAGCTGCGGTGTAACACAATGGCATAATGCGAAAGGCGGGCTGTCTGTGATGCATGAGGGCAAGCCTCTTCTTAGCGTTGTGCAGCAGACCCGCAGAATGGCATTCATGCAAGACCGAGGACCATGAGGTCACCACATCCCGCTTTCCGTCGGCCGCCAATGTCATTGCCTCCATTCTTTGTCGTTGTCTATATGAGACTGTCCAAGACTTCAGGCTTCGTTACAAAGCAAGGCCAATGTGATAGGACCGGGTTCAGCCCCGCACTATCCAGTGAGGCTGAATCGAGGGGGAGTCGACGTCGCCAACACTCTGGCTTCGCCATCTCATTCTTGGCTGTCATCACAATCAGAGCAGCCGGCTGCGATCTTGACTCAAGGCACACACCTTCAGTCAAAGTGTCACAAGTCACAAGGTCGTCCTCGCTTGCAAGCTTGGACAATGCAGCTCATCCTTGCACCATGTGTTGTTTTTCCAATTTATTTAATTATTTATGGAAAATGCAGCTCTAAAGGGCCAACCAACGGGCGAGGCCACGCTGCCTTGTTGGCTGAAATCAGACTCAGACGGCGCATGGACCAGAAAGAAAGAAAAACGAGACCCTTTCGCCGCCGTAACCTGCAAAGTAGCCTCTTACTCAGTGGTCTGGACATCGTCAACCCTTCCTACCTTCTCCACCTTCTGCCCACCACCATCGCTTCGTCCGCTCGACATCCGGCAGCGACAAGCTAGGTGCCGCCTATCCTCGCGCTTCGTCGGCGGCTACTCGGTCACAACGCTCGTCGCGCTCCTCATCTACTCTCGCTTCTCGTTACCCTCGAGCCTCCTCTCTTCATCATCTCTACAGTCTAGCCGACCTCCCTTGCAGCTTCACGAGCTGCCATCATCCCGATCTAGGGTCTATCTTGGCCGCTTCATCCATACGCAGTTTACATCGTCGTCATTCGAGCTACTTGGAGCAGCACGACGCTGCGATCGCCTTGACCCTGCAAAGGCAAACACGGTTCTCTCCAGCGACGCTGCGCACTCAGACACGCCAACCAAGTCTTGAAGACCGTCTCTCTACTCGAGCTGTATCGACGATTACTCGCAGACAACATCCTTGTTGGCGTCGAATCCCCGCTGGCTCCTATGCATGGAGAACAACCTCGCGACTCTCCCGGTCGATCCTCGTACCTGCTATCCCGTCCCTTCATCACACACCATGCCCTAACAACGCTTCGACTTTAGCTCTCGTCGGCTTCACTACTTCACCCCCTCTCCTAGTCGACAAGGGCGTATGCCTCAACCGTCCCTTCAGTACTAACATCTCTTTCTACTTACCTGGCCAAGCCTCTAGCGGTTTTCGAATGTTTGGCAACTCAGATCCTCCACCATCTTTGCACACTTTCCCGAAAACCTAGCGCACGTATCATCCTGATATGCCGAACCAGCTCGCATCCAGCGACGCTCCTAGCTGGCGCAGGCCCAACCTGACCACCTCGGCCCCCCAGCCAATGCCAGCTCCTGCTCATCGAGATCAACACGCACAACGCAGGCCGAATGACAAGCCTCACCACAACTGGAGAGCCAACGCTCATCCTGTCGCCAGCTCTTCCAGGCAGCCCCCTCCTTCACATGCACAGCCTCTCGCCATCGCAACCCCTCACAACAGGCCAGCCCGGGCCACCGAGTCAAACGACAACGCCTTGGAAGTCAAGCCGTCCCTCCTATCGTCCAGCTTCAAACGCGAACAAGCGACAGGACTCAGCGCTGATTGGGTTCCGGGACATCACCCTCATCCTGACCCTCACTCGGCACATGCGATCAAGCCTAGCGGCATTGGCAATGGCATCATTGGCAGAGCGCCCGAGTTCGGCACCTCTCCCACGAATCTGAAGGCGCCAGCCGCACCAGCCGCTCGTCATCACTGGCCCTTGTCATCTTCGCTTGAAAAGACTCAACAGCTTGGACCGGCGACGAGTCTGCATCCCTTGCGCATCGAGCCTACCGAGCGCTCGCGCTTCTTTCCCTCTGCATCGACGCCGCTCAAATCCAATCAGCATGGCCAGCTCCCTCTGCGAAACCACCACACGCAGCTCGATAAAGACGGAGATGACAACTGGATGTTGACTCCGACCAGCTCCCTGCCCAGTATACCCAGCACGCCAAATCGAGTGCGTGAAACCAGCACTGATCGACTGCTTGCTGGAGACAAGCCAACCGAGGTTCCACTCAATGTCAATGGACGGCCAACGCCCTCGATCCGTGGGCCTGTCGAACACCTCCAAGCTTCCCTTCATTCCACGCTCCGCACACCCAGCCCTGGCTTCGGCTCAGCTCGTCAGGACGCCAGCTCCACCGGCACATCTCTATTCAATCGCGGTCTGAGCGTGAACGTGCAGGCTTCGCCAAAGCGGTCTCCTCTCGGGGCGTCCACTCATTCGCAACGCCAGCAAGCCGGTACCATCACAGGCAATTCCGTGTTGCTCAGTCCCGTCTCTTCTCCAAGGCTGGCCCATCGAACCTTGTCACCCATGACGAGGCACCCTCCAGCAATTCCTGAGGCGCATGCCAATGGAGACAGAGTGGTGAACAGCATTGCATCCATGCTCAGTGGCGCCTCGCCGCAACCTCGTCCCGGCTCGGTATCACGTCGTGAATCATTCAATTCGGTGACCTCGGCTGGTGCTGCGCACACCATGTCGCATTCCCGAAGAAGCTCCGCCGTGCTCTCGCCCAACTCTCCAGCGCTGTCGACTCGCATCGGCGTATATCGACCACCTCATTTGAGGAATCGCGACAGCATTTCCGGGCTGAAGCCAAGTGTCGCCCATTATGATCGAGTTCGTACTCCAAGTCTTCGTGGCCTTTCTCGATCCAGAGAGTCCTCTGTCTCTCTGAGTCGGCCCACCAGCCGGCCGCCTTCGACGGTTCCCTTCTATCACAACGAGAGCATCCCTGAAGATGGCCAAGCGGACGATCCCGTGCGAACGCCCCTCCGAGGTCGGCAGAGCAGCATGTCCATTCATCTGCCTGACTTGATTGCCGATCAGCAGCTACGCAATGCCGCCGCCGCCGCAGCAGCAGCGACAGGGCCGGACAGCGGTCAAACCGAGCCGTTTGCAGCTAATACGACACATCTCTTGGAGCAGCCTCTGGACAGCGCTTCGCTCCTCGCCAAGCTGAGAGCTCAGCTGGTCCGAAGGGAGGCTGCGGCCTCGGATGTCGCAGCCTCGGACTTCGACCGTAACTCGATTGCGGCGGACGACATCAACGAACAGGACTTCTTTGACCTGACTGAGATGATGGAGTACGGCGCATCCGAGGGTCATCTGCTGAGCCGACATGCCAGCACTTTCGTCATGGAGGGCCGTCCGCCCGGCGATGTCTTCGAGATTGGCGACCTGTTGGGACCTGGCCTCGAGCATGACGGTCACGTCATTCAGATTGCCGAGACCACTCTCGGCTTCGTGGACCAGAACGCAGATCTCACGGGTAGCAAGCTTGAAGTGGTCCGCAAGCTCGGCGAAGGAAGCTACGCCGCCGTCTATCTCGTCAAGGAGGTCAGCGCTGAAGAAGCCGCGTCCCATGTCTCCAACAGGAGCATCTCCGTATCTCCGTCTGCCTCGCGGTCCGACCTTCCCGACAAAACAAGCAAAGAGACCAACGACGATGCGGATCTCACGATGGTCGCCTCTTCCGAGGACCTCCTCAGTAGCACCCTCAAGGCAGACGGCACTGGTAAGGGCGAAGGGTTCCACAATTCGCCCGCCCTCGAGGAAAGGAGACGCAAGGATCTTAAGGTCAACACGAGCTTGCGTCCTGGCAAGGAATTTGCGCTCAAATGCCTGTGCAAGCGCGATTTGCCCGAAGACATGCTCGAGGTGCAACGACTCGAGGCGACGATCCACCAGTCAATTCCCTCCCATCCCAATATCGTGACGCTCTATCGAACCTACGAGACTCCGGATTGGCTCTTCTTGGTCCTCGAGTACTGTCCCGGCCAAGATCTGTATTACTGGCTTGAACAGGCGCAAGATACTGGAAGACCCAAGCTCGACGACGAGGAAACACCAGAAAGGACGTTCATTGGTCAAGACAACGCCGACACGAAGCCGGATGGCGATTCGAAGGCATTCGAAGATGACAACTATGAGGTCTTAGGCTCGTCGCTAGATGCTACACCGCCGTCTCCGTCCATCCTCGCCTCAACCTCTGGGCGTGGCCTGCTTTCGAAGCGACGCATCCGGCTGATCGCCAGAATGTTTAGGCAGATCTGCGACGCTGTCCAATTCTGCCACGATCGAGGTGTCAGCCATCGCGATCTGAAACCCGAAAACTTCATTGTCGAGGATCGGCGCACCGTCGAGGAAATGCAATCCGCGTGTCCTGATACCAGCATCAGCACACTGGTCGACAGCACCCGCGATGGCGACGAATCGCAAGTGATCGTCAAAATGACCGACTTTGGTCTGGCGACGGCCGACGATCGTTGCGACGACTTTGATTGCGGTAGCAAGCCTTACATGGCGTTCGAATGCGCCAACAACGTCTCATCGTCTTACGACCCCAAGCAAGCCGACATCTGGTCCTTGGGCGTGGTGCTGCTCAATCTGCTCTTCCATCGCAGCCCTTTCACCGAGCCATCGATGAATTGTGCCTCGTTCGCGGCGTACTGCGAAGACCCCGTTCGTTTCCTTATGGAATCGTTCGACGGTCTCACTGAGACGGTGGCACGCTACCTATCCGAGAACGTGTTCTGTTCGGTCACTGACAGTGACGATGTCGCGCAGAAGAGGATCTCTGCTGGGGAATTCTCTCGCTGGGCCTGCGGTCTGGTGGACCACATGGGCCTCTCCGGGTCAGGTCCAGGGCGCATGTCGCGAGGAGCCTCGGTCTATGCCACGATCCCGCTGATGCATTCGCGCACTGGGTCCATGTCGACCTTGCCATCCATGCTCAGCTCGCCAAGACCTCGCGCTCGGTCACTGGCGCGAGACGCTGACCAGATCCTCGCCCTCGACGCGACTGCCGATGGCACCTTTCGCGCTGCATTCATGGACGCTGCTGCTGAGCGGCGCCGAAGTCTATCGCCCTGTCCGGACCTGTTCACCCCTGACGTGCTGCCTTCGCCGACGTTCACGCCTCTGCCCCATCCGTCAGAGCGAAACCCATTCGACTTGCATTATGCGACTATCGAGGAAGCCGTCGGGGGAACAGCAAACGCTGATCGACACGAGCAGGACATTCAGGCGGACGGATCGGCGCCCAACGTAGTGCATTCGCCGAAAGGCATGCCGAATGGAACTATCGTCCATTCCAATGGCATCGCGTCGGGCCCTCGAACAAAGGCCAACGAGGCTGGCATCAACGGAGATGCAGCTTTCGATAGCACAAGCGTGGTAGCGAACGGTGGGGTCGACGCTGAACAATCAACGAGGCCGGGCGATGCGAACGTCGAAACCCAGCCTGAAGCCGATGTTCAGCTCGCTGGAGCGGACGGTGACGGCATTGCAAACGGCGAGACAGAGCCGGTCGACACAGCAGACGGGGATGCGAAGGAGGGAGCGGAGGACGGCGACCAGGCCGAGAGTATCACGACCTCGAATCACTCCAAACGCAGAAAGCGAGGAGCGCGCAAAGGACGCACGCTTGCCAAGCAGCTGAAGCGATCTCAATCGATCGATGCCTTAGCGGACGTGGACGCCAACGATCCAGCCGCAAAAGCGCGGGAACGCGAGCGCACCATCCGAGAGCTGGCGCAGGCTTCCGAGAGTCTGGCTCGACAGATGAGCAAGATGACCAAGCCGAGCGATGTGGTGGATGGTCTCAGTCCGCCTCAGATCACCTTGTCCAGGCCAACGGCCGAGGCTGCGGCGCGCTACAGCTTGCAAGGCCTGGCTCAGGTGGATGCCGAGCTTCCACAAATGGCTTCATCGACAGGCCTGCCCGCGGCACGAAGCACCAGGACGACTGACGATGTTGCTGGTGCCGCCTCAACTCCAGCCGCCAATTGGGACTCTGCAGCAGCCCGACGGGACAGGATGAGCGAGCAGCGCAAGACTGGCGGCACTCTCCTTGCCGATGCGGATCGGAGCCGTGTCATGTCGTGGCGCGATCGGAACCAATCCGCTGCCACCCTGTCGTCGCTCACATCGTCCGTCACGTCGGTTTCGAGCCACAGCTCACTCACGTCGGCGACTTCCAGCATCTACTCGACCGCGTCTGCGCCTGCAGCTCTGACGCGCAAGGACTTTTCGGCGCGCAACCGAACACGCGGGAGTGGATTTGGTCTGGACACGATCTCGGAGCGCGAGAAGGCGGCGCCCACCAAGAAGGAAGTCGACGCCAAGTATCTCGCTGGCATCTTTGGAGGCGGTGATGGTTCGTCACGAGACAAGACGCGTAAAGAAGCTCCTGCCAATCGCTCTGGCGATGCGCCGAGGGCGATTCCGAGCCTCAGTGCTATCGAGGCTGCAGATGCCTCGGTGTCTGCGCCGACAAAGGTAGAGAAGAGCGACAAGGCAAGCAAGCTCTTTGGTCTTCTCTCGGATGGGAGCGGCAGCAAGGTTAGCAATGCGGCAACGTCGACGGAGATGGAGGTACAGGCAGCAGAGCCATCACCGCGTCTCCCTGCCGAGACTGTCGCTGTCCATGGCGCAGGTCAGCGCAGCGTCAGCGTCGGCAGCACCGGTTCGACTACGAGCAATCCTGGCGTTGCCGCTTCGTTTGTCTCTCGATTCCGCCGACCCGCTTCGTCGTCGTCGTCATCGGCAGCTAACAAGGCCGCTTCGATTTCGGAGACAGATGGTGCTGCAGCCGGATCAACCGCTGGCAGATTCCTGGGCGCAAGCCTGGGGATGCGACGTGACGCGTCGACCAGCACGAGCAGCCTTCATCGGGTCAAGGAGGATGGCATCGATTCAGCACCCGCCGTCGCATCCACCACCAGCAACGGCAGCGGCGGCAACAAGAACACACCCACAGACGACGCTGTCCCTGTCGATGCCGCAGCGGCTGCCAAGGCGCCCAAGAAACGTGGCATGGGCAAGTTCCTGCTCGGCGTTCGTGACAGTATCAAGAACTTCTGATGCCCGCGGTATCACTCTACATCATTATATCTTTTTAGCAATTCTAGTAGTTCAATGTACTTGTGTCTCAGACTCTTCGTTGCGGGCAAAGCAAGTGCTTCTTTCATCTGAGGTTTCAAACGGCTTTCCTTGAGAAGGCGATGCTTGAGCTCTTGATTTGACCTCGTGGGTGGTGACGCAGCTTATCAAGCGTAAAAAGAGGAAGCGTGGGAAGCTGGGGCAGCCGAGCACTGACGTGAATCTGCATGACGGCAACCACCTTGTTTTGCCATGTGGTTCAGCAATTGGATGCCGGCAATTGCCCTCTAGTGCCGGGGGGTGGCTCACATATCCCCTCTCGCCAGGTACGCGATGTGGGCCAAGGAGTGGATTCGGACGAGGATCTCCGACCTTGCTGCTCGCACAAGATGCCGAGTTGGCTGAGAAGGCACGGCATCTAAGCGTAAGGGTCTATGTGAGCTTCTATGCCGGCGAATTTCTTTGCTGACGTGGTAGCGCGCACGTCACCTTCCGCTGCGGGCTCGAAACGCAACCCACAAAGCTCTGTCGACACGCAACCCAATGCGCAGAATGAGGAAGGTTCCGTGGACGTCGCTCGACCCAGCTTCAACTCCAACTTCGGCATGGTCCCACTCCAAACGGGGTATGTCGGACTCTGTCGGACGGGCATCGCCGCGGAGGGGGAGGACATCGGGAAGATCGCTTTGCCGGCTATCGACCCCGGCATTACTGCGCACGGAAAATTTCTCATCAGGTACAGAGCCATAACGGAAACATCAAACCGTCTGTTACAAACTCCGTCCGTGAGCAGGGTCTCGTTTGTACCACACTCTTAGGCCCGGCAGCCAGGGTCGCACAGAGGGATGATCTTCCGCCGATTGTTGCTGTTCCAAACGCCGTTTGCTCCCACCCAACGGACGCACTGTGTACAGATACCGGGCTAATCCCACCCAACCCAAGTCGCCGCAAGTCACCTTTGCGGTCAACCTCATCCGGCAACAGGAAAAAGAAGGTGTGAGATTTTCAACGCCACGCGGGTGGGCGGACGTAAGCATTTTCCGTGATTCGGGATGGCGTGCCGTGACGTTTTGCCGGCACGCAATTCCCGCGGGGGGCCTTTTGCCGGGGCTGCCGGCCTAGTCGCACGCTAGCTCGAGTTTGTGCGAGCTAGTCGTGACTCACAACACTTCCGCAGCACACACACACACACACCATGTTCACATCCCACCTTTCTCAACGTTCGTAGTGTAGGACAAAGGGCCCGTGGGTGGCAAGGCGGGTTCGTGTATGGGTCAGTGCGAGCGTGGGCAGAGGATGCGAAGCCTTGGCCCTGCTTGGCATGGTACCTGATCACCTTGGCGCACGTCTTGTGTATGGATGCCGTGTTGCACAAAATGCCGCGGGATGGTCAGCCCATTCCAGCCATGGTCTCGGCCGCCCTGTGCCGTGTGATGTTTTTTCGGAAAGCTATCTCCGCCCACACCTCACGGGTAAGCGCCGCCGCGTAAGATTTTTTTAGACTTTTGTGTGACGTGCAGAGAGTGCGCTTGGCAGGCTTGGCCTTTTGCTCCATGGAGACGAGGAAAGAAATGAGACTCATCTCGCATGACAGAAGCACGGAAACGCAACTCCACTTGTGACAGCCCGGCGCTCAGCCCCTCGTACCATGTCAGCCCCATTGTGTGGTTGAGTCATGGTGAAAGGTATATAGTCTAGGGAGGTCCGTCGTCGTCGTCGAGGCCATCCTCCCCACCATCAACCCTAACAAAGCTTATACATCTACAACACACAGCGCCCATCCCATACACAGAGGATCAAAGCCAGACACCCAACTCCACTCATATCACAGGACCACCATCTCCTCCAAACACGTACCTCATAAGCAAGAGCCACAATGTACAACGCCGACACGTCGCACCACGTCGTCCACATCGGAGGCGCATCGTTCGTGCCACCGATGCTGACGCACTTCCACCTCTCCTCGCCCTCCTCCGAGGCCTCGTCACCCACCTCGCCTGTCCACTCCCGCTTCTCCTCCTCCTCCTCCACCGCCTCGTCCGCAGCAGACTCGCTCGAGGAGTGGGACGCCGTCCAGGCGCACCTGGCATACGCGCGTCGCATGGCGGACCACACATCCACCATGTGGCAGAAGGAACGTCTCGCCATCGAAAAGGCCAAGCTCGACGGCACCTACACGGGCAACATGACCTCCAGGCAGAACGGCAATGCTCGCCCACCCAAAGAGGAACCAAAGGTGGAGAAGGTCGACAAGAAGGAGAAGAAGAAGTTGTCGGGTCTGTGGACATCGCTCTTCTCACCGAGCGAGACGGAGACTAGGGGCAGGAGCAGACGCCGATCGTAAACAGGAAACCGTTTTCAAGATTCACGACTCGTCAAGATCTCTATTGCTCCATCTCCCCGCGCTCTCTCGAGTCACCAATTCACCGTATACCAGCATCTTGTCTCCGCATCGCATACTTGTATCCATTCATCAGCATTGTATTTCTAAACCACTCATTCTTGCACTCGACCGTAAAATCGTACGATCTTGCACAACCACAACCTCTTTGCTGTCTGTGTCTGTCTGAAGTGATATGCTTGCATTGCATCTTACTTGGCGGCACTTGTCACGCTTGGGCCAGCCTTGGCCACGTCTCCGCCAGCCAAATGCGCCAAAGCCCTCACGAACTCGATAGGCTTCAAGATCTCCGTCGCGCCATAGGTGATCTTCTTCCCCACCGTACCCGCTGCTCCTGGGGCTTGTCCACCCGCCGCCGTCGTGCGCGCCGCATACTCCTGCAGATTGGCAAACTCGACATACCCACCTCCGCCGACGACAAACACGATAGCTTCGCTAAACACCTGTCTCGCCTTGACGCCGCCTGCTCCTGCCGCCCCGCGCGTTCGCGGGGCTTTGGGATCGAAAAACAGATACTCGTCCGTCTCCTTGAGCGCTTGGGCGTTTGCTCCCTGCGGCTCCATCAGTGAGGCCACCAGACGGGTGATGGTGAGATCCTTCTGAGCGGGGAGGAAGTTTTTCACCCCCTGGACCAGGTTTTCCAACCCAGTATCTTTAAGTCGATCGGTCAATCGAGAGGAGAGTGAGGAGAAACCTTTGAAACCCGCACTCGGCTCCGTCGTCGTTGCGGGTGCAGGCGCGGAGGCGAGCATCGTCATCCGAGTCAACTCGCGCACCTTTTTGACATACGTCAACGCCGATAGATCCGCTCCTTGTTCCCGGAGGATTCGTTCGAAGTCTTCCACGTCGGACCGGGACAGCGCAGAATCGGGTGCGGAGAGGTAGAAGATGATGAAGAGCCGCAACTTGTCGTTGACATCCTCCAACGATTGGTCGCGAACCACCTCGAGAATCGCCTCCTTCTTCTGGCGTGCGATGGCTTCTTCCAACTGGAAAAGCGTGTCGAGCCCGCGCGATTTGATGCCCTGCAGCAAAGACGTGGCGATGTTCATGTGCGCGTCGATGGTCGATTTGCGCTGCGTCAGCTCGGGCAGTGCCGTAATGGCCGCTTTCAGATGCGCCGCATTGGACGTCGCATCCAGCTGCCCGACCTCGTCCATGCTGCTGATCCCCGTCGAGCGCGTAATCTCCGCAGCATCCGATTTATACCGGTTCAACTCGTGATCGATATCCTCCGCCACCTGCGGAAAAGGGGTAGCCGAGTTCTTGGACCAGAAAAAGTCCTTCGAGTCGAGATCGTACGTCTTTTTACTGCTGATTCCGTTTTCGCTCGAAACCACCGTCACGCGGTTCAGCTGCAGATCCAACACATCCTGAACCAGCGCTTGGTACGTCCAGCTGTGCGCAAGCATGGGGACCAGGTCGACGTTGCGATCGAGAACCACGAGGAGCGGTCGAGAGGAGGACCAGCTGGGATGACTGGCAGAGGATTCGGAGAAGAGGTTGGTGCCGCCGCGAGAGCTGGTGATGTGCTCGCGGATCTTGGACTCGAGCTTGCGGGCGACGAGTTCGGCGGCGTTGCCTCGAGGCGAGCGGATGATGGGGAGCGCTCCCATGGTTGCTAGGGTGGAGAAGAGGCCGGCGGCGATGCGGTCGGTGGCATCTTCGACGTCCTTTTGGCCGGACTTGGGGTCGTTGAGACGCTCGTAGGTTGTGAGGCTGGTTGATGCAGAGGCAGCAGCGCCGTTCGTGGCAGCTGTACTGGAGGTAGGCGTCGATGCATCCGGAAGAAGCTCGAACAGGTTCGGCTCGAGGACGATGAAGTTCAAGTACTGATCGTAAACCTGCTGTACCAGTTGCCCTGTCCCATCTGCTGCTACAAGGTTGGCAAACTCCTCCATCACAGCTTTGGGCACGGTGCTGGTGAAGTTGACGTAAAAGCTTTCATAGAGCATCCGCTTCATGTCCTGCGCGATCCGTTGAACGTTCTGGGAGGTGGGCGAGACAAAGTAGACGGCAGGTACGTCTGGAAGTGGTGGCCGATCCGAATGCAGCTGCATATGCAACGTGACACCGTTCTCTCGCAGATCTTGGACTCGTAGTGACGTGGCTAGGATGTCCTTGGAGACCTTGTCCATGATGAGCACCTTCCATACTGGTGGGCCGGATGGGATGGCTGGGTCCGCGCCGCCTGCTCCTGTCGCAGAGTCAGTATGACCAGCCGCGGACCCTGGTCTCGAGTTGTAATTCGATCCTGGTGCGGATGATGTGGACGCGGCATGGTTGAAGGACGAGGTGTTGAGGTTGAGGAGGGAGAGCAACGAGTTGACCTGGGCTATGCGAAGACTCGAGGTGGGAGCCGAAGTTGCTGAGGCCATTATGGATGCCTGCGACCTTGTACGCTCTGGTCTGCCTCCAGACAAAGAGGGATGGCGAGCGCTGTTTTTGATGGATGAGAGCAGGAACGATGATCAAGAAGAGTGTTGGTGTCTGATGCAGGCGACTGGCTGGCTGGCCCATGCTTCAGCAACGTGGAGATCGTAGAACAGCATTTCCGCGCGATATAGTTATTGTCCGAAACGTGTTACACCGTCACCTGTCCTGTGCTCTCGTCAATTTCCCGACTCGCACGCGTCTGTGCGAGATTGGATGCAGCTTGCCGCTCTCTCGCTCGACAAAGCTCTTTAAAAACGGCTATTTCGGCAAAGACTTGAGAAACTGGCGGCCCGACACATCTTCAAGCCTTGCTCGTGACAGCCACACTGCAGCTCAAGGCACTCAGACTTGTACCTAGACAGGTGGGCATACGCTCAGACTACCGCGGCTGTCAATTTTTACGACCTCAGAGAGAATCATAAAGCTGAAGGAGCGCAATCGAGCTACGCAACTGGGGAGCACCGGCCGCAAATCCTAAAAAAGAAGCCGGCAACCGGTTCATATGCGCGACCCTGTGCGAGCCACGCCATTGTTGTCGCTGCAAACAGACGTCGCTGTTGACTGAGCACGGCAATGCAGCTGGAGGGCATCGATGCGCAGAGTGGGCGCAACGACTCGAAGCTACAACCAGATAGTAGATGTAGTGTATGCTGGTTGCGTGGCTTTCACGCCATGCTCACTGACGCTGAGACACCTGAGCACGGACTGGCTGAAATCCTGAAAAGGTGACTGCTATCTCGCTTAGAAATAGCCTCTCCAAGAGGGTCCAGCCGAAACGCTTCCATTCCACCACACACCAACAAGCCCACCTCCGACGAGATCACCTTCATCTTGCTCGCACGGTCGCGCACGGCCAACTCAATATCTAGCGAACACTCGCTACTCGACGAACCCTTCCACCATGACCAAGACAGGAGCGCGCGAGATGGGTCGCGAACCAACATCCGAAGAGGAGCTGCCAATCGAGCCTGCCGTATTCGAGCAAGGTGTCAACTCGCCGTCCCGCACCGGTGTTCCCGAGATCGCCGAAGCGCTTGAGGTGGACGAGATCGATGCGGATCTCTACAAGTCCTTGACGCTGTGGAAGCCTGCCCGAGCGCGCGGCGTCTTTGGCGGCCAGGTCATCGCGCAAGCCGTCGCAGCATCCAACAAGACCGTTCGCGAAGGCATGCTACTTCACTCGCTTCACAGCTACTTCCTCCTCGCGGGTGACGAGACCAAGCCAATCATCTACCAGGTCCGACGTGTTCGCGATGGTGGATCGTACGTCAC
This sequence comes from Kalmanozyma brasiliensis GHG001, assembly GCF_000497045.1. Classification (NCBI taxonomy): domain Eukaryota; kingdom Fungi; phylum Basidiomycota; class Ustilaginomycetes; order Ustilaginales; genus Kalmanozyma; species Kalmanozyma brasiliensis. The sequence continues at coordinate 871,036 of NW_015961948.1, read as the reverse complement.
CCGCTCCGTCAACGCTCTTCAAAATGGCAGGACGATCTTCACCATCATCCTGAGCTACCAGAAGCCCGAGCCGAACGAGCCGGTGTTCGCCATCCCCCTCCCCTCGCTCGATGCGGATGGAAAGCATCTCCTCGAGTCCATCACAGGCTCGCACGCTACCGGCAATCACTCTGCGCGCCCGATCAACTTCAAAGCCCTCGCCTCACCGATGGAGTGTCCGCTCAACGAGAAGCGATACCAGGAGGTCCTACAGCACGGCAATCCCGACCCCCGCGTCCGAAAAGTCCTCGAAGGATGGATCAGCGATCGTCAAGCATCACCCGTCGAGATCCGAGATGCTCTTCCGGGCATGTACGACCGCAACGGCATCCCGACTCCCGGCAACCAACAGGCGTTTTGGATGCGAACTCGACGTCCCATGGCCGGAGGCCTCGAAGCGCAAAAAGTCGCCCTGGCGTACGCATCCGATTTCTACCTCCTGAGCACAGTTCCGAAGGCGCTCAACAATAGTAGGCGGATCAAAATGATGGCGAGCCTGGACCATAGCATGTGGTTCTACCAGCCGTTTGAGGTGCACGAGTGGTTGCTGTTCATGATGCAGACCCAGGCAGCGTCGAATGGGCGCGGAGTCGTGATTGGACGGATCTATAGGGAAGATGGCACGCTCGTGGCTGTCGTTTCGCAAGAGGGTCTGATCAGGGGTCAGACCAGCAAACCCAAAGATGCGGCGCCGAAGGACAAGGCGAAGCTCTAGAATGGAGAGTTTGCAATGTCTGTACACCTTTGTCTCGTTATCACCAATCGAGAAGTTCCCGTATATCAAACCACAACAGGCCAAGAGCCCCGCTGAATGTGAAGAGCACGTCAAATTGCCAAACTTCAGTACCGAGCGCTGCAGAGCAGCTGCATCGATCAGGCAAAGCTCGATCCGGTCCTCGAGTGTGTACGGAAGGGCGAGCTTCTGGAAGCGAAGGAAAAGTCTGCCAGATTGGCTGCCGTGCTGCTCGTCGGCAAACGGCCCGCTCCACCAAATCCGATGCTGGCATTCGAGAACGAGATGGAAGAATCCGCGTCGTATCCAGCGCCGCCACCTACCGCCGGTACATCTCTCGGTCTGATCTGCGCAATCCTCTTGTTAAGCTGGTGCACCTTCTCCTTGGCCTCAGCCAACATCACCGCCTCACTCCCCAACATCTTCTCCACCTTCTTCAACTGTTCTCCGCCCAACATCCCATCCTGCACCCCCGTCGACCACCTACGCTGCTCGCGCATCGCATCCATCTGCGGTCGCAACAACGACAGCTGATGGCTCAAAAGCTCCGCTTTCGCCGCGAGCGCCTTCCTATTCGACCTCGTATCCACGCTGATCTCCCCCTTGGCGTCCCTCGACACGCCCACCTCGGCCGCGATGCGCTCGAGCTCCTCGAACCATTTGGTCTCGTACATGGACAGCCTGGGTTGGTGCGAGTCCATGAGACGCTGCAACGCCTTATCGATGCGTGCGACCAATTGAAGTTGGGTGCGGGCGAGCTGGGAGACGCGTTCGCTGAGAACGCCCTGGCCGCCCAACTTGTCGCATCGCAGACGGACGGTGTTGAGCTTTTCGAGCTGGCGCGTCATCTCGCGTACTTGCAGGTCGAGCCGCGCTTGCACGGCGTTTCCGGCTGAAACGACGTCCCGGATCTCGTGGCGGTACGTCTCGACTGTCTTGCCGAGCGTGCGGAGGAGTTCGGGCGTGATCTGAAGCTCGGTCTTGGTCGATGCGCCGGCGAGGGCCGCTCGACGAGGCTGACTCGGCAGTCCCTGGACGCCGGCCGACTGGGCAAAGATCGATGGTGGTCGAAAAGGCGTCTCGCCGAGAAGGGAGACGTAGGGCTTCGCACCATCGGCAGCGTCACCCGATCCGACCGCAACAGAGTGATCTCGGGTCGTGTCGAAGTCAAGCGTATCTTGCTCTACACGCAGCGAAAGCTCGACACCGACCAGCTGCCGATCGACGGTCACTGCAAGGAACGCGTACGACAGGTACACGTCCGAGAGAATGCACACAGCGGTCACCGGGTTGACCTCGAGACCTTTGTTGCTGCCAGGCGCGAGCGTGTTGACCACCCAGACGACCTCAGTGTTGTGGCCCTGATGGAGCATCTTGACGAGCGCTTGCTCGCGCGATTCCGTGCCGGCGAGCGAAGTGTCGTTGCCAGCATCGTTGTCGAGCTCGTCCTGCGAGGGCAAATTGAGTGCCTCGATGAGCTTCCGTGCCCACGGAGCAAAGCCGAGGCACTGTGCACCGAAAGCGTGATAGATATACACCGTGTCGCCGTACAGCGGATCTCGTACGAAGCATGGTTTGTGAGCCGCCATCTGATCCAGCAGCAGATCTGAAGCTGCGGATTGAGACGCGACGCCATTGTCAGTTGCTGTGTCAAGCAGACCAAGATCGATGGTCTCGTAGATGAGCAATGACGGGAGCTCCTCTGGGTCTTCGAGGGTGAGAGCTTCCAGCTCGTCTGCCTCGTCTTCGGTGTCCGAGAGGCCATAGCGATTCGTCTTCAGCGGCTTGCTTTGGCGGGGCGCTCTAGATCGCTGTCCAGATGGCTTCGAGTTCCAAGCTGCTTCGACAGGTTCGAAAAGGAGTGCGACATCCACTCGTCCGTCGTGGCCAACGATGCTGAGTGCTGCCACGCCTGTCACGACATCGCTTGGTGTGTCGTCAGCGCCCTCGTCGGTGAGCCAAGTCCACATGAGGTCACACGCCACGCTCTCTCGCTCGTCGCACAGCTCCACAGGAGCCGGCTTGAGCAAGAATGGACCTTGAGGTCTTGGCGCTTTCTTCGCACTACCGCCCTGAGCGATGTTCTGCCTATAAGACCAAGAAGGAGGATGCAGCCGGACGGGGCCATCGTGCAGCTCGGCGACTCCCTCTGCTCCCTCATCTTGTCGTCCCGAGCCTACTGGCGAGTCTATCAGTTGGTCAAGGTCCATCGTGGACGTGGACCACGATCGAGCAGACCGCTCCGGACCGGGCGTAACGGAGCTCTGTCGTCTTCGGTCCTCCCCCGAATCCCTCGCCGAGCCTTTCGATGCCTGCTTGAGCAGGGAGTTCACGTAGCGGAGCTGAGTGTCGACATTGGACGTGTTCTGCGTCTCGAGTGATTGCGCACGATACGACGCGAGCTTGGCGAGATTGTGGATATACGCAGCAGGCACGCTGGCGTTCTTGGGCAGGAACGGGCATAGTGCCCAGACATCGCCGTTCTTCATCAAACCGAAGACGGTGAGTGGGGACCAGTCGGCGAGATGCCCGGAGCGAGATGCGGCATATGTTGATGTCTCTTCCGTGTCGTGATCGAAAGGCGTCGAGCGAGGGGAGGCTGGACTTGACACGCACAGGGAGAAACTGACGGCTGTGGTAGCGTCGTCGTCATCTGCAGACAGACCGACGGTTCGTGTGCTTTGGTCGGAGCTGCGGTAGGCGACACTCGGAGTTGCTGAGCGCGAACGAGAGCGCTGTGATGCTGCGTGATTGTGTGTTGGCAGGAAAGATGCGGTCTGTTGGGGTTCTTCGGCGTCCCTGGCCACGTCGTATTCTCGAAGCAAACCATCTTCTGTGAGTACCAGAAATGAAGTGCCGTTCTCGCCCCATGGATGCCAGTCCACTTTCGACACGATGGCATCCGAGTGCGCAGAGTGGTAGTAGGGCCCAATAGATACTGTCTGACAGACGATCTCACGATCGACGTGCTTGGTGTAGCCTGTACGAGGCATGACGACGAGCGTGATCTGGCTATCACCCACACAAGCGAGAAGCTTGCCTGTCGGATTGATGCAGATGTGTCGAATATCGAATTCGATGCCTTTCCCGTGAGCTGGCATTAAGACTTTGTAAGAGGTAGACGCCATACTTGATGAAGAGGGGAAAGGCGAGAAAGGCGGATTGGTAGCCAATGCTTTGGCATCTACCAACGATGCGATTCGGACTTCATTGTTGACGACGGCGATGAGATCCGTGCCTCTGATGGTCATGAGTCTTGTGTGTGCGCCGGGGATACTTGACGAGGCTGAAATCCCATCCAATGCTGGTGGAGACGCGAAGATGGCGTGAGACGACAGCTGCCGGAGCCATTGCGGATCGCCCAAGGTGGGATCCGGCGACTGCGGGTACCCACCCAGAGCGGCTTGTGTGTTGCTCATAGTGCCTCTCCTCCTGTTAGAAAACAGCGGCTTGTGGCAGAATGCCGAGATGGTGTGGGATTGGAACGAGATGCGGCAGGTCAAGGCCAAAGGTGTTGGTTTGCTTTCTTCTAAGAATTGCGGCTTGAGCGTGACTTGGGTTGGAATGGTCAAGCTTACATAACCCAAAATCGCTTTGTGTTGGACTTTGGACCCTGCGTTCTCCACTTTCCTCGAGTTGCATGTATGCACCTTCCCTCTGACCTCTCATCACCACACGGCAGCTGCAGGCTGAGCTCGGACCCGCTCAGAACGGCGGCATCTAGCAAGATGGATGCAGAAGCGGGACCCGGCAGGAAAAGTTCGCGCCGGTTCGCACGCAGCGCGGTATCCAGCGACAACATACAGCTGTCGCGTCTCGCTGCTATGAACGTGGACGCGGATAGCGACGAGGCCGAGTTCGGAGCACTTGCATTCGGCACCTACGACGACGACGAGGAAGACTCTAACTCAAGCGAACCGGAATGGGACGAGGAAGATGTATCCGATGCGAGTGCCAACGACACGAGGAAGGCACTCTCCAAAAAGCCGCCAAGGAAGGCTTCTTCTTCAACGCGGATGGCCGGGGCTCCAAGTAAGCACTTCAAGCGCAACCGAAGCCGACACGGGGCAGCGAGAGATGACGACTCAAATGACGAGGACGAAGATGATGTTGACGACTCAGCGGCGGAGGATGCCATGAACCTGGATGGTCTTGATCCTCAGCTCTTCGGCCACGCCGGTCCTTCTAAGCCAAGGCCACACGAAAACGAAGCCGACGATGCAGAAGCAGACTTCGAGCCGGAGTCCTTTCAACGTCTTGTCAGCTCACTGCAAGACACATCTCGAGAGGCTGGCGCGCTGCGTCAGCGCTGGGACACCTCCATCGAGGCTGAGAACGCCGAATTCGAAAATGAGCTGCGTGCAGCTGCGGGCTTCAAGCAGAAACGTCGGGCGCGCCGAAAGGCACACGAGCAGCCCCTGTCGCCGGAGGTGCAGGCTCTTCTAGCTGACGCAAACATGGCGTACGTCGAGCACCGTCTCTACGACGCCATCCCCAAGCTCGAAGAAGTGATCCGTATCGAACCCAACGTCAAGACTGCCTGGAAGACGCTAGGGCTGATCTACGAAGAGTTGGGCGAGGAAGAGAAGAGCATACAGTGTCGAATCATCGGCACTCATCTCGAGTCTGGCGCATCGGGAGAATGGAAGCGGCTTGCATATCGTTCCATCGCCCAAATGCTGTACCGACAAGCGATCTACTGCTTCCAGCAAGCCATCAAGATCAACAAGTCGGACATCGACAGCATCTGGGATCGTGCTCTACTATTGCGAGACTTGGGTGACTACAAAGCTGCCATCAACGGCATGCTCGATATTCTCAAGCTGCAGTCGTATGATGCGTCTGTCGTCCAGGAGCTTGTTCCCATGCTTGTAAGCACCGGCGATTACGATCGCGGAATCGAGGTGCTGGAGCGATGGCGAAAGTCAAGCATGGAAGCCTTTCCGTCACCCACGACCGATGGGCTGCTGGACCCCGCCTTGACAGGCGCAAACGAAGCCGAAAGCGCAAGTCAACCGGTCGGTACTGCCCCGACCTCCAACAACTTCCGCATCTCAGAGCTGGTCACCCTTGCCGACCTCATGCTCTTGACACGCAAGCCCCTCGAGACGGTCAAGCTTCTCCGACAGACTGCTCGGTGGCTCGACGGTCGAGTCAACGAAAACTTCTGGGACCCTGTCAACGACGACCGCGAATTCGACGGTGATATCGACCCACAGATCCGCAAGGAGCGCGATCAAGAAGGCTACGGACGACAAGTCGAGAACGCAGAATCGCACATGCTCGATCCCGAGATCCGTCTCCGCCTAGGCAAGGCTCGAATGATGCTGGGTGACGTAGCCGAAGCCAAGCATCACTTCGACATTCTCACCGAAGGCGATCCTGGGGACAGGCCTCAGATTTTTGCCGAGATCGGCGACTGCTACTACGAGCACAAGTTCTGGCCTGAAGCGCTAGACGTGCTCACGGACCTTGCCACCACAGAGTATGCGACGGACGAAGTGTCGCTGTACGCTAAACTGGCCGCGTGCAATCACGTGCTTGGAGAGCTGGAAGAGGCAGCTCGGCTGTACGAGCCTGTCGTCGAGGCTTCGCCAGATACCCTGGAATGGCAGATGCGGCTCGCAGAGGTGTACGAAGGGCTGGGAGAAAAGGAGAAGTCGTTGGAAGTACTTCAGCAGGTCATGCGAATCTTGCAGATGCAAAGGGAGGCCGGAGCCCAGACCGAGACTGCATATGGTGCGTCTGGGACGACACAGTCCGGCATCGCAAATGACGGGTCGCTGTCCTTCTTCGACGAGATGGGTGCGACTCCCGCAGCAAAGGCGTCACTCGCCAAACGGGCGAGGATGAACTACAACCGAGAACAGAGGCTCAAGCTGGAAGCGCAGCGAGAGCAGGAGACGCAGCTCGCCTGGCGACGACTCGAGTTGCTCGACCCTCACGTCTTCATCGAAGGCTTCTGGAGGCACGACGTCGCCATCAACAAAGAGACCGAAGAAGCGATGGGACCTTTTTACATTTCGTCCGAGAGTGTAGAGGCCCGTGAGAAGCGGTATCGACAGACAGCGCAATGGCTGGAAGAAGCCAGCAGCCTCATCGACGCTTTACGCCTCAATCCTCGTCTCAACGGTCACCATCTCAAGCGGCGTCGACCGGGAGGCAACCGTACCGCTGCGGGCAGACAGCGCCGACAAGAAGCCATCGCGTCCGGCACACTCGCGAGTCTCCTCAACACACGCGGCGGCGGTGGACCCACCACAATCTCCACTCAAGCCAAGAACCTTCTCCACCGCCTGCAAGATCAGCTCGTCGAGGACGAAGCTACCTCCGACCTCGGTGACGGCAGCGAAGCTGGCGACGCCTCGCGCCAACGTTCCGAGCCCGGCCCCAAACAGCTCGACATGTCCAAATTCCGCGGTCTACCGATCGAGCATTGGATCGCGCTCTTCTCCAAATATTGCTTCCTGCTCGTCAAATCCGGCGAACCCATCACGGTGGTCAATACGCTTCTGCAGTCGCTGCACACGAGCGCGGTGGTGTGGGGCATGTTTGATCGGATGCTCGTCGTCCAGCTGTCGTGGCTCTCGTGCGCGCTCTACGTGCAAGACTGGCCGACGGTGTGGAGCGCAGTGCGCTGGTTGGCGCAGGAGATGCAGTTTCATAATCTGCCGCTGAAGCTGGGCGCCAGTCTGGCGAATGCGACCGGGTTTCACAGTTTGGGGAAGATGATCGGGAATAATGATATCAAGTTCTATCAGAGGAGGATGAGATCGGGGGAGGCGGTGGCGAGGGGGGTGCAGTGTCGATTTTCGACGACCAACAAGCGATGGCAGGTGCCGGTGGCGGTGTACAACTCGTTGACGAAGACCGATGGTGCTGGTCACCTGCGACAGGCGAATGATGAGAGAGACGACGGAGAGGACGACGTTCATGCTGAGGACTCGGACGGATCCCTATCAGACGAGCCCTCCTCCACGTCCGCCCCTTTCAGCTCAGCCCCATCCCAAGACATCAAAGGCGATCGACCCGACCCAGCTCTGGCCATCCGTCTCGCTCGACCCACCAAACCCTCGCCCCTCGCCGAACTCCACTACGGCTACATGCTCCTCTACTCGGGCGGCTTTCAATCCTCGGCCGCCTTCTTTGGTCGCGCTTTCGCCGTCCAACCCGCCGATCCGCTGCTCTGCCTCGTCACCGCCACCGCCTTCCTCGGTCGCAGCACCAACCGTCAAACCGACAACCGCCATCATATGATCCTCACCGCCCTATCGTTCCTCCAGGACTACCGGAAGTTCAGGGAGGAGGGAAAGTGGGCCGAGATGGAGTACAACGCCGCTAGAGCTCTGCATCATGTTGGTCTGGTGCATTTGGCCGAGCGAAGGTATAGGAATGTTTTGGAGTATAACGGAGAGGGAGAAGGGTGGGGGATGAAAAGGGAGGCAGCGTGGAATTTGGCCTTGATCTACACGACGAGTGGGAGTGCCGACAGGGCGAGGGAGCTGTATGAGCGGTATCTGACGGTGTAGCTCGCTAAGCAAGGAGGATGAATGCATTGCATGGGATCGTGTGCTTGTGTGAATGAGGGTATCTGCTTCGTGTTGAAACCAGTGCTTCGAAGGCACATCCTCACGTCTGGTTGTCACCATGTCGAGCGATCCTTCACACATCTTCCTGCTTGATCGTCACATCGCCCTCACCTCCAGCTAGGTCCCTCACTCCACCGCCGTCCTCTCCCAAGATCGCAGCACGAGCATTGACCCTAGCGCTGTTGGCAATGGTGTTTGCGAGCGTCTCGGTATCCATATCATCCCCCTCGTCTTCCTCTGCCGCTACCACGCCCGCTTCTTCGCGTGAAACCGAGTCGTCCTCCGCATCGACGCTCCTCTTCTTTCGCAGTGACTGGTGGGTTCGCAAAAGCAGCGTTTTGGCTTCTCGCTTCTCGCGCATGCGCTCGGCGAGGAGCTTGGAAAGGTTGTTGAGCTTCGGTTTGCGGGGTGCGGATTCGTCTGGTGGGGCAATGGCGGAGGAAAGTGGCGAGGAGAACGGTGCGGCGTCTGACGAGTCCATCGGGGTGGACGTGTGCGAGTCGACCTGCTCCTCCACAGCCAGTGAGGTATCCGGTGTGGCGACTGCATCCTGCTCTTCTGCCTTCAAGTCAGCTTCCGCGTCGACGGCTCTGGCCAGAGCCAGCCCGCTTGTCCCCGCTCTCAGTCTTCTGGACCTTGTCACCTTCCCTTCCTGCTCCTCTTCGTCCTCCTTCTTAATGGTCACATTCCCGATCTCCGTATCCTCGCTCTCACCTCTACCCGTCCCGCATTCATAAGCGCTATTGGGCAGCAGAATGTTACCATATTCATCTCGCCTCGCCTGCACCGCAATGTCCACGATCCAGTCCACACAGCCCACGCGCGACGGCAGAGCTGCTGGAATGAGCGCGATGAGCTTCAGCACTGCCGCTGAATGTGGTAGCGCATCGTCCGGGTGGATCTTGGCGAGAATGCGTGGTTTGCGTGACGTGCTCGAGACATACTTGGGCTTGAGCTCGATGATGGAGGTGCTTGTGCTGGCTGCGGAGGTCGAGGCGGATGCAGTGGATGAGTCGAGCGTGGAGTCAGGGTTGGAGTCGGACGGGCGAGGACGGCGACGACGCACGATGCGACGGGAGGATTTGGGGAAGCGAAAGATCATTGCGACCAGACGGACTAGTCGGACTGTCTCTTTGTAGGTGAGTGGTGAAGGGGAATCATGCGTGACAGCGGAAGCCGCGATGTCCGCTTCGCCGTCTAGAAGGGCGTGCCGATGGATAGCTCGAGCGATCAAATGCGTTGCATAGGCGGCGGCCTCAGGCTGGGTTTGCCTCGTTTGCTTGCATGCGGCTCCAATGGAAGGAGAGTCTTTCGTGTCGGTCACCTCATCTTCGATCTTGATCTCCGTTACGCTGGACGGAGGCAGGTCTTCAGTATCGTCGTTGGTCACTGACCCCTCGCTCGAGGTCTGACCGGCTCCACTCGCTTCGTCTTCCTCTGACTCTCCCGCCTCTGCTGCATCTGCTGACGTTGCCAACTCGTCTTCTTCCGTCTTTACTCCTGCATCAACATCAACGTGCTCGCCGTCATCGCTGTCGAATCTGCTGAGCCTCGCTCGCTTCTTCTCTCGCCTCGCGACCTTGATTGGACACCGTTTCGGCCTGAAATCCTGCCAAAAGATCTCGTCGGTCGCCGTGCGCTCCACCGAGGTGTTTGACAGCGACGAGAGCGGGTCTGTCGAGACGAATGCAGACGAAGAGGACGGTCCGGCGAGCGTAGATGACGATGAAGCCGTGTCGAGAGTCCACGCCCAAGGAGCCGTCATGTTGGCGATGGGATGCTCAAGCTGCATGCTGAGGGGATGTTGTAGCATGAAGCTGAGTTGGGAATGAGGTGTCTCGGAAGATGGGAGTTGTGATTTTTGGACCCTGAAAAGCGCACGGCGGACTGAGAAAAAGAGAGCAACACGGCGCGCGTGACGCGTTGATTGGGCGCTCTGCTGAGCGATCTTCTTGGTCACTTCGCCTTTCAGTCTCCCTGTTCACAGTCAAGCACAGCCCAAGGCCACAATGGTGACGATGAGATGATTGCAATGCTAGAAGTACAGATGCGAACGAAGAGAGAGTAGTTGCGTGTAGTGGTGCTGAACTGGTGGAAGAGTGTCAATGGTTGCCGGCCAGGAAGTCCTTCATCATCCTCGCGCCATCCTGTCCATTCCTGAGCAGCACCCGCTCGGACTCCTCCATGCCCTGCAGAAACTCGGTGATCTCGGCGCTCATCGCGTTACCCGCGCTCATGCCCAACGTCGGTCCATCAGAAACCATCGCCGCAATCGCCTGTGCTGAAGCGAATCCTCTCTGATCTCCGTCCGCTGCTGCTGTTGTCGTCCCCGACGAGAGTGACGAAAGATGCTGTGACTGCTGAAAGATCTGTGCTATCCTCCCAATATATGCTTTGGAGAGCACTTGCATCTCTGTGTCGTCGTCATCCATGAGTTGGGCGAGCCGCGCACCGAGTGCGTACCAGTGGATGTTCTGATGTCGCAATTGGACCGAGGTCGGTGTCGCGTCGAGCGCCGCCTTGACTCGGGTGGAGAAGGACTTGGGCTTGTTGATCGACACGATGTTGTTGAGCGCCATGAGCTCGGCTAGCCAGAAGGGAAGCTCGACGCGGGAGAGGGCTTTGATGTCGCGTTCCTCGTTGGATTGGATCTGACCCATGTTGGGCACGTCGACGTTGAAGGTGCATGGTAGCTTTTGCGAGTCGGCGAGAAAGTCGTCGACGTTCCAGTAGTTGTGGTCCATCTTGCTGCTATGGTGTGCGTGTCTGCGTCATCCGAGGCGGAGTCGAGGTGTGGTCGTAGTTGGTTGGCTACGTTGGTGCGGACGCCGAAAGTGTGGAGGCGAACCTTGGGAAAAGTTCCAAGCTGTTACACCGCTGTTTGGTGCATTCCTGAGAAAATGTGCTGGCACGCGAGAGAGCCAAGCCGAGGCGGGCGAGTGTTGTTCTCTCAAGAAATTCCTGCTTCGCTTCCACTCGGCCTTCGCTGTCAAACTCCGCCTGCGCTGCACTCGAAACAACTCACACGACGATCAAACCCAGGCATCCTCAACCTTGGCGCGGTGCTCGAATTTGACTCGGCAAACGACGCTCGCTGTGCCAGTCAGCTCCCGACCTTCCCCTTTTGTCATGCAGATCACTTCCTTCCGCCGGTTGAGCCGCCTCGGTTAGCGAGATGATCTGCACAAGACGCTGTGACGAGTGTTGATCTGCAGTCCCCTGCGCAGCCTTGGCTTTTTGCAAAGAGTGCGCAGGAATCAGCGCAGGTGTGTTATTCCGTTCATGAAGAAGCATACAGGAGCTCTTTTGTGTGCGCATACAGCCTGATCTGTGCTCTTTTCCGCTCCTTTGTGTGTACCGCCCCGTTGTGTCTCCATTGTTTGCGTTGAGAGGAAACATATACATACCCACCGTCTGAAGTCCCACTCGTCCCTCCCTCTCCCCACCACCAACGCATACAATCTCTCCCACTCGACCTCATAGAGCCCCGCCAAGATGGGTCCGTCGCGCTTCCCCACCCTGCTTCTGGCCCTCGTTGTCGCCCTCACCATCCTCACCACCACCATCTCCGCTCAACAAACATGCTCCGCAAAATCCAAATGCGGTGAGGCAGCCCCCTGCTGCTCCACCTATGGCTACTGCGGCAGCTCGACCGATCACTGTCTCGGCTCGTGCGACCCCACCTCCTCCTTCTCGCCCAACTCGTGCAAGCCCATGCCCAAGTGCAAGCCTCAAACCATTCGCTTCGACAACAATGCCAAGCCCTGGGTGGCCGCCGAGTCATACCGAGGTGATCCCAACCAGGCGCCCTTTACCCTCGATCAAGGTGTCGCCGAGGCGGGTAAGACGGGCACCAAGATGATCCTCACCAAGTCCGGCGATGCGAAGCGAGGGTCACTGCTGAGCACCACGAGATACTGGTACTACGGTCAGGCGAGTGCCGTCATGAAGCACGGCAGCTGGAACGGTGTGGTGAATACATTCATCGGCATGTCGAGTACCAAAGGTGAGTTCGACCCAACCATCCCTTCGAGGTCATATAAACATAAGATGTGCTGACGATTTTTTGCTTCCTTGCCATCACGATCACCACTACCACCATCTCACCCCCTCGGCGCACAGACGAAATTGACTGGGAATGGACGACTAGCGATGATCAAGACATGCAAACAAACTGGTACTGGCGCGGGGATCCAGATGGATACACCCATGGCTTCTCTGTCCCCAACACGACGCTCAACACCATCGCCCCTCCGCGCTTCAGCACGCGCGATTGGCACACCTACACACTCGACTGGTCTCCCACGCGTCTTCGTTGGCTCATCGACGGCACTCCTGTTCGCACGCTCACCCGCAAGAGCACGCTCAAGAACAACATCTACCACTACCCCTCCAGCCCTATGCGTCTTCAAATGTCCATCTGGGGCGCAGGAGATGGCACCTTCCAGGAAGGCACCGTTGACTGGTCCGGTGGCCTCATCGATTGGAAGCAGGCCACGAATGGAAGGTTTGTGAATATGGTCAAGAGCGTCACCATCAGCTGTGCCGATCCGGAAGATGTGAACGACGGCAAGCCGAATTACGTTTTCAGCGCCAAGCAGAGGAATGCCCAGAACGGTCAGCCGAGGGTGCTCAGCACAAGCAGATCAAGCATCATGAGCTAGACACTGCGCACAACTACCTTTTCGTTTTCAGACAATCACTTTTGGCGCCCGAGATGGGCAGCTCGCAATCAGGACACTCTACTTCATCGATCCCGACTGCCTAGTTTGCGACAAAGTCTGGCATTGAAAGGCGACTCATTGGAAGTAGTGCTCTGCTTGGCGATGGAAGTTTTGGGTCTGTCGGCAGTGGTTTGCGAGTCTTTGTTGTCCGCCGTCTCGATGCACCCCGCTCGCACTCTCCATGTCAGTCCGGAACCTTTCTGGTTCATATGCAAACTTGAATTGGTGCATCGAGACGGCGGACAACAAAGGCTCGCAACCCACTGCGTGCAGACCGAAAATTACATCGGCAAGCAGAGCACTACTTGCGCGAAGAGGCAGCGACACTGGACGATGCAGCTCCCTGCTGCTGCCCTTTGCTTGACGCTCCAGCCGCACCAAGGCTGAACTTCTCCAGATGCGCCAACACATCTCCCAGCCGCTGCAGCCTGACTTGCTCTGCTGTCCTCCCTCCCGTCCCTGACGCTGCATTCGACGCTGCCCCACCTGGACTGCCCTGCGTGCCACTAATCAACCCGGGCAGATGACCGAACAAGTCCCGTCCACCTCCCGGCGCAGTGGCAAACAGATCGTTCCCCGCTCCAAACGGATTGCTCGGCGCAGCAGTCGGCGTACTTGGCGCAGGTCCATCCTCCAAATCCCTCACTTCCTTCGCATAATCCGCCCTCCTCAACAGATACGGTCGCAACAATCGCTCGTCGATCTTGGCCAAATGCCCTTCGCGCATGTACGACTTGAGCACCGACGCCTGCACAATGAAGAGATTCCCGAGCTGACGAAGCATCTCGAAGCGATCCGACAGGACGGGGATGCCAAACGTGCCGATGGCATCCTGGTACATCGCCAGGTCTTTTGTTAGCATGATGCCGCCTGCTGCGCTGACGGTGTATTTGCGCAGATGGTCGAGGAGCAGGCCGTGGAAGGCGACGCCAATCTCGGTGAGGAACGTCTCGGCGTTGCGGGAGAGGTTGTTGTGCCGGTGCGCGTCGTCCGAGTCGTCGTCCGAGTCTGCGTTGCCGTAGGTGTCCGTGTCGGCCCAGCTGACGCGAGAGGATCCTCCGTCGATGGCACGGCTCGAACCGGGATGCTGACCCTTTCCAGGCGAACTGTGAATGTTGAAATTGCCGCTCGCGGAGGTGACCATGCGACTCGAAGACAGAGCGAGATTGGCTCTCGCTGCCTGCTGCACCTTCTCCAGCGCTTCGGAACAGGCCACGCACGGCTCGGTGTTCTGACGTGAAAAGGCCAGCTCGTCGTTCTTAGGCGCAAAGTCGTTCTTCTTCTGCAGCGCCAGCCGATTGGCGAGGAAGCTCACCACGTTGTCCGCAATCCTCTGCATCAGCGCATCGCACTTGCCCTCGACACGGAGCAGATTGTGGTTGTTGAAGATCATCATCTCCCTGCGCAAGGTCACACTGGCGCTTGCCAGTGGCAGCAGCGCCGTGTTGACATAATGCTGCCACAGTGAGATGAGCAGCTCGACCGTGCAAAGCAGCGACATGGCTGCAGAGGGGTCTGGAAGGATGGGTCCGCGCGTGTCTTGAGCGCCCAGCGCGGTCCAAGCCGAGTCGAGCGCTGTCTCGACATAGGTCTTGATGTAAGCCGAGGTCAGAACACGCAGCAGAGCAAACGTTGCTTTCGGCACCTCGGTCGGCGAGCTCAGATCGACACATCGGCCGATGGACTCGGCGTGCCATCGCAGCATCTTCTCGGCGATGTCGAGCGACAGATCGCCGTCTCCGTCCTCAAGCTCGTCCTCGTGATGACGTCCGCCCGAAACGTGATGGCCGTCAACGAGCGATTCTGCTGATGTCGACGCTGCATTGTTGTTGCCGGTGGCAAGGTTGGTTCCACGTACGCGGTCTGCGAGGATGGAGAGTTTGAAGAACGACGTCTTCGAGGCGTTCGAAGTGGCAGCTGTGCTGGTACTGCTCGCTCCGGTACCGCCTCCGAGATTTGAATTCGAGGAAGAGGCATCCGGGCCGGCTGAGATCTGATTGCGCACACGATCGAAAATGCTGTTGCTGCTGCCCTTCTCCTTCTTGACCACAGCGGCGGCGCGATGAAATGTGATGTACTTGGACAGCAGTCCAGCGTAGAGATCAGTCAAGCTCCGCGATTCCCGGTCGATGTAGCGTATGCCTTCCATGTACGGCACAAACAGCTCGTCCAACGACTGGTCGAGCATGGTGGCCAACGGACTGGCCGACGCGCCGGTCAAGTGACCCGCGCTCGCTGCATTGTCGTTGCCCAGTAGCGTCAGCGAGTCTGATGCACCTCCCTCTGCGTTGCTGCCTGCACCAGCGCCGCTTCCGTTTGCTGCGTGGGATGGACCGACAATGCCAGCACCGCGGTAGTCATACTGCTTCAAGTCGTTGACGAGACTCAAGGCGCTGGAACGTGCCAGGTGCAACGCCCTGAGAAAAGCCAGATGCGAGGTTGTGGGCTGCTGGCCGGAGGGAGGGTTGGGCTCGAGTGCCGCCGTTTTTGCGTCGATGTTTCCGCCCGCCCCGACGAAGGCGGGTGCGTGGACCTGCATGGCTTTGTCCATGATGACCTCGACAAAGCCTTGGACTGACTGCGCAAAGACACGCTGCAGGAAGGTCTGCATGACGATGAGCGGACTGGGAAAGACGGCCGAGATGATTTGCGCTTCGATTTCGACGGTCTGCCGGATCTCGTCGAACAGAGCTGTCAGAGCAGGTTCCGACTGTGGTGGTGAATGATCTGGGTCGGCCATGTGGGTCCAGATCTGGCTGAGCTCGATGCTGTTGGCTTCGCCGACACGGTCTTTGGAGATGAAGAAGTCGTGCTGGTTGACGTAGATCTGGACGCAGCTTGTTCCTCCGTTGAAAGCTTGCAGTACTTTGGCGATGTGCGACATCATCTTGGGATCGGACCTGCGGTAGAACTTGTCAAAGAGCTTGAGCATATCGCGCTCGAATCGCTCACAGTAGCGATCGATGGAGTCGCGGGTTTGATCACTTCCGGCGACGTCGACTTCACGGCTGATCGCAGCAAGACGTCGGGCGATAACGGCCGTCTTCATTCTCCCTTCGCGCCCGCCTTCTTTGCGCAGACGTTCGAGCTTGGATGTGTCGCCACGAGCGAACATGTAGTAGAACTCGATTAGATCATGTGCTTCACTGGCTCGATTACGCTGCTTGTCGATGAGTTCCAGCTGCTCGCCGATACGGATGGCAGTGCGACCCACTTCCGATATGCGGTCCTCTAGACTTGTGAAGGAGTTGCCCACGGAGACAAAGTTCTTGGAGAGCTCATCGAGCTTCTTGGTGTAGGCGGACTCTGCGACGTGCACCGAGGAGGATAGCTGCTGTGTTTGCGAGTTGATCTGAGTACGAATCTGATTGAGCTGTTCCGTGGCCGATTCCAAGGTCCGGATGAAGGGTCTCGGGTTGAAGGGGCCAGGGTCTGCCTTTGAGCGCTGCACCAGCTTCGAGGTGAGCTGAGCGATAAAGTCGTTGGTGTTGAAGTCATTCTGAAAGGTGTCGAGAGTGCATAGCTCTGCCACGATGGAGTCGTTGTAGAGCCGCGATGTAGAGGAGCCGGCACGATTGAGTGGTGGAGCCAATATGGGCGCTGCCCCCTGTGGTCTTGATCTGCTCGGGCGCGATTGCAGCTGCGGCTGCGACGGACCGCCGCTGTATTGAGACATAGTGCCGGTGCTTGAAGGGGCTGACTGCTTATAGGACCGGCTTGACTACGGATATGTGCACATGTGATGACGCTCGAGGTTGTAGGAGCATCGGCTAAGACATAATATCGCGCAGCGTAGCTTGGCTCAGCCTGATGCAACGGATCTTCCCAGATGTGACCTTGGCTGCTTTCGAAGGAAGACCGTCGGGTTCGAGTCGACGTCTGGCGTCTGCTCTGCTCCTGTGAGATCCAGGCCCGAGTGCGAAGTCGATGGGTGGCGGACTATGGTGATTGGGACGCAAGAGTTGGTGTGAACATGACGAGGGAGGAATGCAAGCGTGTGTCCGTGCGGGCCAGCAAGAGCAACAGCTAAGCGCTCTAACAACTCTAATTTATCGGAACTCGGAATTGAAATTTTAGGAAGAAGTCCTTTCTTACCGCAACTTTCTTACCTTCACCCTTCCGCACTTGACACCACAACTCGCTACCTCGATCGTGTAAGCTACCTACAGTCTTGCGGCGTAGAGACAGAGGAAAAATGCCGTCCTCCTCTACGGGTGCAATCTTTGGCAGCTCGAGTAGCTCGGCTGCTTTCGAGCTGCCCGGACCAGCTCGATCCGCTCCCAGGCTCGAGTTGCTTCTCAACCTCATCACACCGTCGTTGGACGCGCAGCAGGCAGACGAGATCCTGGCAATCATCAGCCAGTCCGGCCTTCTTGCGCAAGTCCCGCAAGACGAAACACGTCACAAGCTCACGGTCCGGATCAATTCGCTCATCTCGTCTCAAAACGCACTTGGCTATCGTCTCGCCCATCTCTGGATCCAGCAAGATCCATCGGTGTGGAACGACCACTTGATCTCAAATGCATCGACATGGGCAACACAGATCATAAATCTGCTATCAGCTCCCGACAAGCTTCTGCTGCAGCGAGAGCAGTCCGACCGTCTTCTGGCCGCCGCACTCCAGTTTGCCGTCACCCACCTCTTTCCCGAAAACATCGCCTCCAGGCAGGAGTTCTACCGGCAGGTTGTTCACCCGCACCTTCCCAAGGTAGTCTTTGGTCTGGCACAACTACTCGAAAGCATTCTCTTGAAGCAAGAATCCGAAGGCATCACCGCTTTTGGCAGCCATCTGCATACTGTCTTGATCTTCATCGATCGACTCCTCCACGCCCACGCAGCACAGTTTCGTCCCGTATCATCGCGCGTCCACGAATGCATCACCTCTTTGCTGTACAGTGATGACGCTCTGCTGATTCCGCAGCCCATCTTCACCTCTGCGGCGACTGTCCTCTCATCCCTCCACCTCACCGGTGCTCTCGCTTCAAAGGGTAGCGAGGCGTCTGGTGGCTCAGCTCGAACTACCCAGTCTCAGCTCTGGGCGGCAACACTCGAGATTCAGCTTCAGCTCGCCTCCGAAGCTTGGACCCATGCGACCTCCAGCTACGAGGTCACCACCTCTCCTCCAACCGGCACCGAGGGGCGCGGATCATCAGCATACAAGCACCTGGCTGCATATGCGAAAGACCCTCTCGCAGCAACAAAGCTGGCGCACACCCGCCTAGCGCTGCTGCTCGGCAGTCGCGGACGGTCCGGCTTGATCAACTCTCATCTTCGATCCCCTACCACTCGTCCAGTCCCCATCGCCGCTGGCAAACTCATCGCTCTCGTCTTGGATATGCTGCGAATCGACCTCAACAGCAGATTCAAACCCACCGCCGAAGCCAAGGTGTGCTCGTTGCAGGCATCTCACCTTTCCACTCTGCACACGAGAGCACTGGCACTCATCGCTCAGCTCGCCATCACCGCACCTGCCGCAGTGTCATTGCAAGCGTCGAGGGTGCTAGGCGACATCTGTCGTATTGCAGAGACAGGCGTTGCTTCGTCTTCAGCTCTGGCGGGTGCGCGTCTCAAGCTGGCCGCGATGCGTACACTTGCTGTCCTCGTGGGGAGACGCGGTGTCACTCTCCCTCTCGATCCCGCTGGGCGCACCGCATTGCGTCTTGCGCGTCTCGCCGTGACGCAGGTCGCACGATCCGTTCTGCAACCCATCCCTACTTCGTCGAGTGCAAGTGCGGGAGATGCACGAAAAGCAAAGAAAGCGCGTCTCTACGAATCCGACTCCATGTTCGCATCCCAGCTGTCGGCCAAGGATCAGATTCACACGTTGAGCGTCGAAGAGATCGCCTCGACCCAAGCGGCGCTCGAGATCCTCGTCGCCGTCTACCCGCTCCTCACGACGAACCTCAGCGCGGTGCACTACGATCAGATGCAGCTTTCCGTCCAGACGATCCTGGCGCTGGTCGAGGTGCTCTCCGACTCGCTTTCCACGCACTCCGCGATGCTTCGGCACCAAAGTGCCGGTTCTGGCGCGCTCACTTCAACGACGCTGCTTCGAGCAGCCATCGAGGCACTGGCGGACCTCTGCTTGGATTCCCCGTCAAGCACGCTCGCCCTTGTTCTGCCGAGAGCCATCCCGGTGTTGGACAGAATCGCCCACGCACCAGGTGGAGCGGGCGATGCCCGCATCCGAACTGTGGCGGAACGCGCGCTGATGCAGGTACACGCTAGTCGTCGGGGCAAGTTCGTACCTGTCGCCCGAGGTGTTGGGTTCGGTCCTCGCGCGGGGGGCGATATGGAACCCGCACCTGACGGCTCGAAGCTTACCTCCGACGTCCGTGCGATTCCTGTTGGCGAAGCGCTCGAGTCGGGTCTTCAGAACATTACCACTGCTATCCTCGGCAAACCTGTTCCGATTCAGGTGGAGGGGGAAGAGCGAATGGATGTGGACGCGATCACTGCCGAATCTGCGGAACTGTTCAACGCGACCGGATCAGATGCTGCTACCCCCATCCAACCCGCACCTTCTGCGACGGGGGTGGGTTTGGGACTGCCCACTTCGCCACGACGCGCAGCGACGGAAAATCGAATCTTCTCCCCGGACCCGGTTAAGCCAACCCATCGACCTAGCACGCCCCGCATCGGCAGCCCGAACGCTCACCCGCAGGGAAGGTCGAGACCCGCTTCGCCGAGTCTTGATGTGAGCGGAGCAGGTGGGGGCGCACCGTTCCTTACTCCTGGGAGAATCAGCACTCCGGTGGGGGCAGGCATTACGGAGGCTGCGGTCCATGCTGCTGCACAAGTGGTGGAGACGCCTGATGTGACAGAGGTCGTGCAAGAGATCGTTGATGCTACAACGGCGGAGGGAGATGGGGGAAGAGAGGAGGTGCGCGAGACGCTGTTTAGAGGTAGCGATGAGGATGAGGATGATGAGGACATGCCTGAGATCGATATGGGCGAGTCGGACGAGGAGGAGGAGGAGGGGGCCTAGCCGACCATCGCAACATGTCCCTGTACTTTCATTGGCTGCCGTTGCACGTTTCAACGACACAGCCTCGCAGCACAACCACACTTCACATCACATCGTCGTCTGATCATTTCTCGAATGCATCTTTTGTGTGCCCATCATCTCTCTACTTGGTCTTCTTCTTGCCCTTCTTGTTCTTCTGCACCTTGGTCTCCTTCTCCTGTTCCACCTCGACCTCCTCTTCCTCGTTGAAGACGTCCTCACCCTTTCCGGTGACCTTGTTGACTATCGCGCCCACCAACCTCACGGGCCACGTCTGGAGCATGCCACTTGGCCTGGCGTCGTTTTCGTCCAGCCTCACCCAGTCGCCGCTAAACCTGTCGAGCAGGAGCACGTCCTCGCCCTGAACGAGGCAGTCTACGATCGGGGCTCCATCCGACGAGGTGGCGGCGGAGAGGGCGGTTCGCGCAAGGTTCTCCTGAACGTCCCAGTCGACGGTGCCCCCTTGGATCGCGGTGGAGCTGGGGAAAGCGGGGAGGGGGAATCCGGTGATTGGAACTCTCACCTTCCTCTCCGTCTCCGTAACCTTCGACCCACCCACAGCGGGTTTTGCGGGGAACAGCAGACCCGCGAGCAGTGCCTGGTACCGAGGACCCCACGCCACCGCCCGAGCGCTCATCTTGAGCCTCTCCACCTTGGCCCTCTCCTGTCCGCTCGTCAAGCGGCTCACGCCCACCTCGACGAGCATGCTCACCAGCACGATTCCCACCATAACACTGCCAAGACCCGGACGATAGCGTTCGTAAAAGTACCCATCGCGTCTCCACTTGGGGAAACCAGAGCGAAGGAAATGGTCGTAACGATCCTTTCGTTCGTCGCGCAAGATCTTGTACACCAGCCCAAGACGCTCGAATCTCTGCTGTGCGCCTTTGACACCAGAATTCTTGTCCGGGTGCCACTCGAGCGACTTTCTACGGTAGGCACGCTTGATCTCGGACGAAGAGGCAGAGATGGGGATATCGAGCAGAGAGTAGAACGTGGTACCCTTGCCGATGGACGTGGTGAGCGCCGATTGGAGCTCGAAGATCTCGTGGTCGTCCTTGTCCCAGTTCGAGGCGGAGGCGAAGCTGCATAGCGTGACCAGCAGGAGCGCTGCGAAGAGCACGAACCGAGGGAGCCTCATTGTGAATGAAAGCCGCCCGAAGAGTGATGTAGGTGGAAGGAAAGGAAGAAAGTGGGCGTGCCAAGCGAGAAGAGTGAGCTCGGCGACGTGGCTCGTTCGCTGTCGAGCGTTTCTTCTCAAGCTGTCGCGTCTCCGCGTCCACATCAGCTAGCTCTAACAAAATTAGTTTTTTTTTTCCTCGAGGCTCTTGCACTTCTCACACAAGCACTCCCTCTTCACTCTTCTACAGCCATCAGGCCGCCCCACTGGATATGCATACGAATCCATTGACTAAGACAGAAGCATGCACATACAGCAGCGACCAAGATATGCCTGATCAGCGTGCTCATTCCACCAACACAAGCCGAGCCTGACACCAAGCACCCCCAACATCCGCTCTCCTTTCCCCTGAGGTGCATTTAGAGCACGATAGCGCCAACGAGGGCAGCCGAGCCCATGGCGACAATACCGGCCATCGAAGCGCCGCCCATCAGGGACGGGGCGGCGTTGGAGCCCGACGAGCCGCCCGACCCGCTGGCGGCGGGAGCGGAGGACGAACGAGCTCCGGTCGCGGCAGCGCTGCTCAAGCTAGCAGCGAGGCTCGTAACGCTTGCCTGGTTGACCGCAGCGGTCGAGCTAGGAGCATCCGCCTGGCCGACCTCGATCTGAATGTAGTTGGCCGCAACAATCTTGCCCAAGCCACCGTCGGCGTTGTTGTAATAGTCCTGGAGCTCGAGCGTCTGGATGGGCGCGTTGGCAGCCGGGATGGCGGGGGCGGTAAAGTTGTCAAACTGCTGGAAGACAAGCTGCATGTAACGGTGCGGGCCGTCGTTGGTTGCGGGCAGAGGCGCACCGTAGGCGACGCGAGCGGCGGTCTGGTTGCGCAGACGACCAGTGGAGGCGTCCCAGGTGAAGTTGTTGCCGAGGTAGTGGCAGAAAACCTCAGTAGAGGTGTTCTTGCCCGCAACGCCGGCGTCGAGGAAGGCGACGGTGAAGCGCTTGTCGTTGCCAAAGAGCGATGCGTTGGCCGCCGCAGCAGTCTGAGCGCTAATGCGGAAGGCAGGCGCACTCTGAACTTGGGCAACGGTGAGCTTGTCGCCGAGGCGCGAAACGGCAACGTCGCCAAAGGTGACGTTGAGGACACCCTGGATGTCGAGCCACGAGGCCTGGACGGGTTCAGGGGTGAGATCGGCCGCAGGGAAGGTGAGCTGGATGCGAGCCACCTGCTCGTACGAGGCGGTGGAGTTACTGCTCTGGGCCGAGACGGCCGAGCCCAGAGCGAGCACGGCGGTAGTGAGGAGCGAGACCTTGGAGAAGACCATTTTTGCGAGGTGCAGTAGAGTAGAGACTGTGTGTTTCGAAAAGGGAGTGAGATGGAGGACAAAAGGAGCGTGGTGACTTTATATGGAGGAGCGGGGCAAGGAGAGAGAGAGGGAGGAATGGGCCAGATGAGCTTGGGCTGTGTGTCTGAGTCTGAGAAGCGTCGGCAGAGTGACGATCAGGGTAGGGGCTGGCCAGCGATGCCGTCTAGCCGAGAGGGGGGCACAGGCGGGCCGTCACATTGCCTGCGGTGCTCGTCTAGCGAGCCAATGATTCTGCGGAACGAGATCGACGCCGAGGCGATGGCACTGCACAATAGCGGCTTGGGTGGGCTCGGTGTGCTGTGCGCTGTGTGCTGCAGGCCAAGCAAAAGAGGCGCAAACTGACAAAGTGTTGGTCTCAGGGACGCGCCGCTCAAGCTGAGCCCGAAAAGCTTCTTTGACTCGGCATCAGCAGTTTTCGAAATGATCTGCAAGGTGCACACTCGGAGCAGCCATCTCACAGAACCGCCCCCTCTGCACGCATCGCTCGTCTTGTGCGGGCCGGCGTTGTCGCCATCGAGCTCTCATCGCAAATCTCGCCGTGCTTCAAAACGCGACAGGTAGGCGCAGATCAAAGGTTGTCTATGAAGGCCCCATCGGAAGGGTCGACCCGCTGTAGCGTAACTGCGGTCCGTGGAAGACCGCCAGCTAGCGCGCTTTGTGTTGTGACAGCGAAGCATCGAAAAGGAGCAGGGTCTCAGCGCGTCGCCAAGGGAAATTTCTGCTGAGTCGACAAGGCGCGAGCCTCTCCTGGTCGAATTTTCATGAGTGTTAGCATGGCGTTGATCACATCTTTGACCTAGACCCCGGATCACGGGCGAGCCACCGGCTACGTCGGCTTCCATTTTTGATGGTCCACCTTTTACCGTGAGTTGTGGGGAACAAAGACGTCTTCGCATCCATCCTTCCTCATCCCATCAACGACATCTTGCACGACATCATCACACGGCGCCATGACGCGAGACTCATCGTCAAGCCCCAACGGGCCAGTCGCAGGGCCATCATCACAGCCCGCTGGCATGCCAACCCCCGAACAGCTCGCCTCGGAACCCGCCGCAACCGACGCGCAGATCCCACACCCACCCCCCTTCTACTCTTCTGCATCGCAAGCAGCCACCGCCTCCATCGCCTCGATTCGTTCATCCTTGCACAAGTTCCCGACGCCGATCCTCAAGATCCAGCGAGTCAACCAGCTAGATGCCGAACTGCTCGATCGCGAGCTCGCGGAGTTGCTCCTCGATCCGGTCAAAAAGGCGCTTTCCTCCATCCGATCCACGCTTCCATCCGATCTCGAGCCGGAACTTCTTCTCCTCCTAAAACTGGCTTTGTTCAAATTCAGCATCGTCGACCGCGGCGCATCGTACGGGTCGATGCTGCAGAACCTCAAGTATCGTAACGAATGGGCCCATCGTGGAGCCCTTCAGTCCACTGCTCGGGACCAACCTCTTTCCCGCTTGCAGCTTGCCCTCTACCCGCTGCTCACCATCATCGCTCCCTATGCAGGAAGCAAGTGGCAGGACCACATGACATCGCTCAGCTACTCCGACATGCCCTCTCGCGATCCGCGGCGGCTCCTCTGGCGGCTCACCGACGCCTCCCAACGCGTATGGTCCGCACTGGTCCTCGCCAACTTCGCCGTCTTCCTCGCGGATGGCAAATTCCGTAGTGTCGCAGACCGACTTTTGGGCATGAGGTTGACCTACGCACAACGGACGATGAACCGCAATGTCTCGTTCGAGTTTCTCAATCGTCAACTCGTATGGCATGCGTTTACGGAGTTCTTGCTCTTCCTCCTACCCCTGGTGCGACCGAAGAGGCTGTTCAGGCGGTTGATGAAGTTGCCTACGCATCCGAAGCTGTTGGGTGTCGTATGGCGGATGTTGCCGTTGGCGATCAGTAGGAGATTGGGGATGAAGCAGGATGCGGGGGGTCGAACGAGGTTTAATCGGGAAGATGTGTCGATGCCCATTGTCAAGCAGGTTGTTGGTGCAGCGCCGGGGAAGGCGGGCGACAAAGCCGAAGAGACACAATCCCAACTTGGACCGTATCATCACCTGCCAGAGGAAGTCTGCGCCATCTGCTTCCAACGTATCGAGACGTTAACCGGCTCACGACGCGATCCGACCAAGATCGGCACGGGTGGGCTCAGCATGGGCATTCCGACGTCGGACCCGTTGGATCCGAGTTCGGGTCTCCTCGCGCCCAACCGACCCAATTCGGCTTCGCAACCGCTGAACGCTCATACGGGTGTGAACGCTTCGGATCCAGCAAGGAACGCCGTGCTCGGCGTATCCCCCGACGGAATCGCGTATGCAGACGCCATCGTGACGACACCGTACGAGACGGTTCCGTGCCACCACAAGTACTGTTATGTGTGCATCGCAAAGCAGCTGCTGGATGAGGAGATGGAGGATGAGCTGGATGAGGAGGACGAACGGGGTGGGAGAGGGTGGAAGTGCTTGCGGTGCAACACAAGAGTGAGGGAGACCAGGAGGGCTGGGCTCGATGTGACGGTTCCAGATGAGGACGACGACGAAGAGGAGGAGGTCCTCGACGAGAAGGCAGGGTAGACTGGCCACATTGTACCATCAGCGCTGTAGTCATACCGAATGCTGCTGTTTTGTCCCAATGAGTCTCGTCGTCGAATGTGATCGCCCACGACCGGCGAGCATGTGAAGAAGAGAGAGCAGTGCAAGTGCAGCATCGACACCCTAACAGATCTGAGAAAATCCTTTCGACACCTCCACCTCCGCGAATTTCGCCGTTGCGTTTGTTGCTAGCTCGGCGAATTCCTTCCTTACCACCCTGCTCCTCTTTCGACCCATCGTCCTGGCCTTGCTCCTTCTGCACCTCAACTATCTCGTCCGTCGCAATAGACTAGACCGCCTTTCGGGATCTCTGCGAATCTCTTACTCCTCGCAACAAATATGGTCCGGAAGCTCGGCAAACGGGCCAAAGAGGCTCCCACCACCTCCACCTCCGCAACCTCCTACCTCCACCCACCGTTCACCCCTGGCATCGTGTCAACTCTCGAGTCGCTCAACAGTGGTCCCTTGCCATCGCTATTCGTCTTTGATCTGGATTACACGCTGTGGCCGTTGTGGGTGGATACGCATGTCGATTCGCCCCTCCGACGGCGCGGGGAGGACATCAACAAGGTATACGATCGAAATGGGCAGCCGCTGAGCTTCTTTCCGCATGTACCGAGCATTTTGTTTTGGTTGAGGAGGAGGGGGGTAGAGGTGGCAGCGGCGAGTAGGACCAGTGCGCCGGCGGTGGCGAGGCAGGCACTGAACGGGCTATTCCTCGTCGACGATGAGCAGTATGTCCCCCACCCAGGGTCGAACGACGAAGAGGGAGAGGCATCGGGCAAGGAGGCGAAAGTGGTCAAGGCAATAGATTTCTTCGACTACCAAGAGATCTATCCCGGCTCCAAGATTACGCATTTCCGCAAGCTGCACGAGGACTCCGGTGTGGCGTACGAGGACATGGTCTTCTTCGACGACGAGTATCGCAATGCCGAGGTGGGGAGCAAGCTGGGAGTGCACTTTGTAGAGGTGGGACATCAGGGGACGGACGTGGCGCTGGTCGAGAAGGCCGTGCGCGAGTGGCGGGCCAAGAAGGCGGCGAGAGCAAAGGCCGAGCTGTGAGCATAGACAGTGATGGGGCGAATGAGAAGGAATACAGGCATGCATACAGTCGTTGCTCGTCATTGAGAAAAGCGTGCGCACTGGTCTGACTGGAAGCCATGCAACGTGGTCATGTTGATACAAAGATACAGGCGTCGCTGGGCTCTACTCGTCCCCAGCGTGCTTGACATTCGACACGGCCGACTTGGCCACTGAATGGAAACGAGCCTCGTTAGCCGGAGTCATCTTGCCGACCCCGCCGCCGCCGTTTCGACGTTGGCCTGACGAGAACGAAGACGCTGACGACGAGGAAGGCTTTTGATGATGATGGTACGACTGAGGGCTTTGATGGTGCTGTTGCGCGAGCATCAACGGTTTACGATGGAACGAGCCGCCGCTGCTTTGATGGTTGTGCTGCGATCCGCTCGCTTCGGACATCTGATCAAAGCTGTCCGAACGCTCGCGCAGTTCGACGCTCGACCTGCTCCCGCCGCTCTCTTCCCGGATCGAAGCCGTCCTCCCGCTACTGGTACGCATCATGTAGGGTGGACTCTCGCGCGCCGTCGACCTGGCCAAGATCTTGGCAATTTGAGCACGAGACCGCGTGGAGCTGGCATCTTCGCTGCGACTCGAGGGCGTGCTGGTTGATCGTCCCATGCCGATGTTCGACAGGTCTCCAGAGACAGACCCGCTTCGGACCATGCCTCCGTACCTTGCTTCATCAGTATGCGCTCTGACCATAGCACTTCTGTGGTGCGTTCCGCCTCCGCCGTCTCCGGCGTAGGCACCTCGCGAGTAGTCTGGCACCACCGTCGGATTCGGCGATGGTTGCCGGCTGTGTAGCAACCCAGCACGCAGCGATCCGTTGCGTCCGATACTGCCTCCCGCGCTGAGTCCGTTCGATCGAATCGACGAAGCACGCCCCAAGCCAGACGCTTGCCGCATCGAGCCGGATCGATCCAGTCGTGACTCACGCCACATGACTGATGCCTGGTGGCTCTTGGACATAGGATCGTCGCCGAAGAAGGAGGACAAGTCGTGAAGCTGATTGACGATATCGCCCAGACTAGAGGCCGGTGCGACTTCGCTCCTGGTTCCACCAACACCGGGTGCTTCATCGAGAGCAAAGGCAGCACCGTCTGCTTCAGCGTTACCATCGTAGGCGTCGTCCACGACAAAGTCGACGTTGTTACCAGTAGGGATAATGTCAAGCGTGTGCTCGCACATCTTGACCAGCGCCTGCAGGTTGATTCGAGTGCGTGTTGCCATGTCTTGCGGATCGGCGACGGCCCAGCCGCTTTCTTGCGGTGGACCAAAGATCGATGCGTCATGAACAAAGTCCCGCGTCGGACCGTCCATGTTCGTATTGCCCCACTGCAGGCTCATGCGCAGGATCTGATTGGCAGCAGGACCGCCATGAACAACGATGGGTTCGTCCAGCACCTCCAGCGCTTGAGCAGATAGGGGTGTCGACAGCTGGCGCAGCAGCGGCATGAGCAACTCTGAGCCGAGGCTGCTGAAGGCTGCATGGTTGCGTGTGTCGAGCACCTGAAAGAAGATCTTGAGCACTTGCATCGCCTGCGTGCGCATCCACTCTCGTCGATTGAGTACCACACCTAGCAGCAGAACGGCCATCTCGGGGCCATGCTCGGGCAGGTAGTGCGATCGAATGCAGTTGACAGCCTGTCGGACCAGATCGTCCTTGGTTCGGAAGCGGGATCGCGAGATCGAGGTAGCGACTCGCTCCAGATCGCGCATCTCCAATAGCGACGCAACGGTGGCGAGGTCCGCTGCCATCTCCAGTACCATCTGCGTCTCCACCGCTGACAGCACCGGAGTGGCAATCTCGGATGCGTGCGTGACTCCAGATGCCCCTGCGTCAGCCGAGACCCTCTTGACGCCGCCAGAAGCCGCAGTAGCGTTGCGAGGATCGTTCTTGCTCGTCACTGAACCGCCAGCTGCTTTGAGACTCTCCTCGGTCACCTGCAGGAACCACGGCAGCGCTGCCACAAACAGATAGCCAAGGCGGCATTTGTCGTCAAAGTCGATGAGTGCTGGGTCACGGCATTTGGCGAGCTTCGCCATCAACCGGAACGTCGGCATCGAGGTCTCCGAGGAGCGGAGACCGCGCGATACCAGGATACGCAGGACTCCCACATCGCCTTCCCATCCTTCCGGACACCTCTGCACCAAGAACGCGATCACGTCAGCCGATCCAATGTCCAGCCTGTCCACCAGGCTCTCGAGGATGGAAGCTGACTCGGCGAATTCAGCCTCGTTGACGGTCGACAAACACGCGAGCGTCGCCCACCAGGTCTGAGCCAGGAACTCGCGATTGAAGCTCTCGCAGTGCTTGACGACCAGGTTCAGTGCGTACAACACCTCGAGAGTGAAGCGGTGAACCTCAGGCTTGTGATCGGAGACGGTATCGGCGAGTCGGCCAAGGATCGTGATCATCATGTTCGGAGTCACCGAGGGTTGGAGTGCTCGGAAGACCTGGAACGATCGGCACGCCATGTGACGGATCGGGTTGGACGCGGCCCACGTAAGGGCCACGGATCCCCAGTCCTGCCGGAAGACTTCGAAGAAGGGCTCGATCAGCGACAGCGTGTCATTCGCGGTGGTCAGCAAGTTCTTCGGCATCTTGGCCTGGCCGTCGTAGTCTGCGGCTGTCGTCTCCGCTGCCCAGCTGGCGAACGTGCGCCTCGCAAACAAGCGTTCGACTTGCGCTTTCGCTGCGGCTGTTCGCTCCGGGTCGATGCTGTAGAAGGTAGACTCCGAATCGTTGGCGTTGTGCGCTGCGCTTGCGCCCATCGTGATGATGCACCGCATCAATTGCTCGAACGACTCCACCATCTGGGTTCGTACGAAGGCAGAACGGCTGTCGATGTGCATAAAGATGGCGTGCAGCAAAGTGGGCAGGCTCGTTTCGAGCTGCTCTCGCCTCTCGTAAGTCATCTCGCCGACGTAGAAGAGCGCCAGCTGTCCTTCCGAGAAAGCGAGCGACGCCTCTGGCTCTGGCAAGAGTTTCGTCAGATCAGCGCGGTACAGATGGCGATGGTCCAGATCCGGCATCGGCGGAGAAGCAGTCCTCGGAACCTGAATCATGCGACTTGGCTCGATCATAGAGCAGAGATGCTCGAAAATATGCGGACCTGCATCGGTATGAGAGATGCAGGAGACGATCCGCTTGGAGTGGTTGACGACCTGCTCACTCCGAAAGTGAAGACCCTGCTCGATCAGGAAGCTGACCACCGCATCGGCGCTCTGCAGATCGTCCGGATCAGCCACGAGGCTGCTCCAGATCTCCTGGATCTCGAAGTTGTGCTCGTCGCCGTATCGAACCGTCAAGCAAAACAGGTTGGAGAGGTTCAAGAAGGCTCTGTACAGCACCACTTCCAGGGGAGCTGCGGCAAAGCTCTCGATGCCGGCATCGGCCGTGTGCAAGACGAGGCCGCTGAGCCATTCCGGCAGCAGTCCCAAGATCGTCGCGCGCCGCGACGCCTCGATCAAGGGCAACCGACGAGTGAACTCGCTGAGCATGGCTGTTCGCAGACCGTCGAAATGCACAGCGAGATGGGCATTGACGTCACGCTGTGCGCGCAGATAGATGGCGGGCAATGGGCTCGACACGCCGACCTCGTACTCGTCTAGCATGCAAGATTCGTCGAAGCGACGACTGCAGTCGTCCAGCACAGAGAGCGCTTTGCGGCGGATGCTCGAGTCAGGATGCCCTAGTTTGACCAAGCCAAGGCAGAAGATGGCGTGCAGTGGCATGGACAGATCCTCTTTCTCGATCACCACCTCGGCCGTCGTCACAAAGATGCTTTTCTTGCCGGAAGCGCGGTCGTGTTCGGCGATGCAGCGGTCCACTGCGCTGTCAACGAGGATCGCATCCTGATCGTTGTAGACGAGCAGAGATCGCAGCGCCTTGCGTGCCAAGTCGTGGTTCTTCTCGTCGCTGGTCTGGAACAAACTGCTGAGCCAGTGAAGCAAGGAGCTTGGATCGAGCGAGGAGCCCTCCATCGGCGCCGGTGCGGGCCCTCCCACCATCGAAATGGCGCCCTGACAAAGCGATGCCATTGCACAGCCGGATTGGTACGACAGCGCCTGCGACTCATAGTTGAGCGTCTTGACGGCGCGCTCCTTGGCCCGATCGTCTCTTTGCTGGTCTGCAGCCGCAGCGAGAAGATTGGCCAGCTTATTTCGTCCATCTTCGCTGACCGTGCTGTACGAGTGCCAGTCGCGGAAGACTCGGAACATGCGCAGACGGATCTCGAAAGGAAAATGCGAATCGGCAGAGCCTCTCTTGGCGAGCCCGTCGAAGAAGTGCTCCGTCACCGCACAGAAGTATCGCCGGAGGCTGTGAAATTCCCAGTCTGGACGGATGTCGCGATCGGAGAGGAAGTGGAACGTATCGTCGACCCAGTTGTGAACAATGCTGATGACTTTGGGGTTGAGGAGGTAGTCGCGCGCCTCCATGTGAGGCGCAGTGAGCTGCAGGACGTGGGCGAGCGCAGTGCGTAGTCTGTCTAGGCGTCGGTTCCGCTTAAGACCGCTGCGGGCCACGGTCCGCACCTTGAAATCTTCATTGAGAGTTCCGCTCAGCGCCTGCATGGTCTCGAGCAAGGCAAGGTAGTGATTCTCGTTGATGTTGCCGAGTGCGAAGACGACGGCCTCTTGGAATACTTCGTTGTCCGAAGCCAGGAACGGGACGAGCTTTTGAAAGAGATCGCGCGCCGAGATCATGCGCTCGCCTGTCTCAGGCTCGCTGGACTTCCTGCGATGGTTGCCGACGACCCCTCCGCGAGAGCCTTCGGTGGACGTGGTGGTCGTGCACAGCGCCAAGACATAGAAACGCCAATGCTGGGCCATCAGCAGCGTCTCGGCCTCCCCTGCCTTGCCTGCGGCTGCTGCATCGCGCAAAGATGCCATCGAGACCGAGCTTTGGAGTGATGCCGCGGCCGATGCCGCCTGCGACTTGTTGAGTGTAGCGCTCGACATGGTGTTGGCTGGCGCACGATTCGATATGTCAGCTGCGTAGACGGCGACATGGTCCATCTCGAGCACACGATTGGTAATGTAGGATCGAAAGACCGCGACTGTGGTGGGGAAACGCTCCAAGCTCATGCGCAGGAAGAGCGGCAGCGCTCGGAACCACAACGATTGCTCGACCTCTCTCTCGCTCTCTGCAATGATCTTGAGAGATGTCGATCGATCTGGAGACTTGTAGCGAGCCAAATGATTGACCTGATGCCAGCTGAGGTGCGGATCGTTGGCATCAAGGAAGTCCTGGCACGGCATGTCAAGGAGATGCACGATGCGCGATGGCTCTTCGTCTTGCCCTTGCTCTCGCGCTTGCTCAGCTGCGGCTCGACGGTTTGGCGACAGGAAAGCATCGTCCAGGACGGCGATCAGCCGCAAGACCTCGATGGCTAGCGAGCGCAGCGGTCGTGATGCGGAACAGAGCAAGAAGAGGGCATAAGCCTCGACTTCGTCCATCAAAGCCCATGCGCTGGTGCGTTCCATCTCGAACCCTTTCTGTGCGCCTGGCTGGCCCTGATCCGCTTGATTGTTCTGGATACGCAGCTCTGTGAGCCAGATCTGCAAAAAGTCGATCCAGAGGCGAACAGCTTCCTCGATCTTGGGCATGACCAGTACCTGTTTCGGGTGAATCTCCCAGAAGGCGGTGTCCATGCGGAAAATCCATCGCATGAAGCCGGAGACCACAGCAGACGAGCCTCCTGGACGTTGGCTTGCGATGCGCCGAAGGGCACGAGCTGAAGCTCGGCTGAGATCGGGATCAGCGCTGAAGTGAGCACGGAAGAGAACCGCAAGTGCGCTCGAGAAAGAGATGTTGGTGCTGAGGCATCGAGGCCACGACTCAAAGCAGGCACGAAGGAGGTCGCAAGACGACTGGTTCTCGCGTGGATAGAAGGCCGTGATCATGGCAGCTTGGTGCAAGCGCATTGTGTAGCCATCGCGTTCGAGAAGAGCCCTTTCTTGCGTCGTGGCAGCCGAAGTGGCAGAGCCGCGGGCGAACAGATGGGTGCGTGCGTCGAAGATAGTCATATCGCTGATTTGATGATCGCAAAGCAGCGCAATCTTGCAAATGAGATCGTTGAACTGATCCTGTGCCTCGCCGATCTCGGTCTTGGGAAACTTGAAGCCTTCCGGTAGTTGGTCGCCGCAGCCCTCCGGAAGCGTGTCGAAGTCGAAACGATTGAAGTCGGCGGTGGACGGGAAGGGAGGCGATTGGCCCTTGACATGGGAGTCTAGCGTCAGCAGAACAGCTCGAATGGCGATGGTCATTCGCTGGCCCGTCAACACATCTGACTGTAGCGACAGAGTGTTCCCACCGAGCGCCGAGTGGCAGAGGAAATTGAGGAGGAGCTCTCGTCCGAAATCGAAATGACGATACAGCGCGTAGTGGACCATCATGATGAAAGGGTCGGGCGAAGTGTCTGCAGGATTGATGGTGCGTCGGCTCGAAGGGAACCAGATGCGAAAGAACGCCTCGAGCTTCTTGTGGGTGTTGGTGTGACTCTCGTGGCAGCGGAAGGCGTACGCCCAGAGCAATCGCACAGCTGCGTTGAGAACGACGGTACGGTGGACGCGATCCTTGAGTTTAGCCACGCCTGCCTCAACGCAAGCAAACCAATTGGAAGCGAGCTTCTCTTCGGGCGAGACCGCGAGCAACGTCACATGGAGCGGATAGGCGACACTCCAATACCGCGGCTTGGCAGTCATGGCGGTCATACGAGGCCAAATGGTGTCGATGGCTTTGGTCCAGGTCGGGTGATTGACTTCGGCCGAGGCAGTCTGCGCAACAGGCAGCATGAGATGTGCAAACGCTTCGGCGAAGCTCGACTTGACGCGGAAGCCGTGGCAATGCGCATAATGACGAGCCAGAACGTCGATGAAGTCGGCGCCCTCCTCGAAGAGCTCCATAGGATAGATCGTGATCTTTAAGTGGCGCAGACTCTGAATTGCAGCAACGAGCAGGTCCTCGACGGTCTTGCCTGTGGGAGCCTTTGTCGATTGCTCCAGAATCTCGACGAAACGATCGCTGATGGTGACGAAGCGCACGCGCGAGATCTCGCCGATGAGATAGGAGACGCTCTCGAAGCAAGCGTCGCGGATGTGGGTTATGGAGCGTGGAAGCGTACGGTCCTTGTCCTTGGCGCCAGTGCA
Organism: Kalmanozyma brasiliensis GHG001; assembly: GCF_000497045.1. Taxonomy (NCBI): domain Eukaryota; kingdom Fungi; phylum Basidiomycota; class Ustilaginomycetes; order Ustilaginales; genus Kalmanozyma; species Kalmanozyma brasiliensis. Next base: position 837,641 of record NW_015961948.1, on the reverse strand, counting down.
CGTGAGAAGCATGGTGAAGGTCTGCTGCTCGAAGTCGGCAGCCTGTGCTTCACCGAGAGAATCGCGAGCCAAGACCTTCGTGATGACTATTAGCGCTTTGGTAGTGAGGAAGATGGCAAAGAGCTCCTTTCGTCGGGCGAGGTAGGCAGCAATGTCGCGCGTCCCTACCATCGAAGAGGCAGCTAAGGCCGGGGCAGCCGCAGTCAAATGACGGCGAACGAGGTCGGTGTCGATGTCGGTGTCCACCGTGATCGACCTCCAGCGAAAGAGACTGCGGATGACAGAGGCAGCACCTTTGCGGGAGATGTGTGCGAGCGAGTCGCAGACCGAGTCGAAGAGAGCATCATCTTGTGGACGCAGGGCACTGAGCAGTTGTGGATCGTGGTCGTGGGACGTTTCGAGCGCGCGTTTGACCTTGGCGTTGGCGAGATTGACGAATCTAGTCATGAGAATGTTGAGCGCATAGTCGACAGGAGCCTGAGGATCAGCAGCACCGATGCCCGGCGGAAGCTGACCAAGACCTTCGTTACCAAGACTGATGGCGAGTGCGTTCGATCGACTCGCAGCAGGGCTTTCGCCGCGATTGTTGAGCGGGGGTGGCGGCTTGCGGCGGGATCGCTGTGTTGTGGTCCAGGGAGCATGATCTCCACTCGAGCCTTCCTCGTTTTCGTCGAAGGGACGCAAAGGTCTCGACTGTGTAGGCTCCTCGCGTAGCTGCCGCGTGCTGGGCTTGAGTGGACTGCTGTTGAATTCAGAATGGTCGAAGGACGTGGTGCTGGCCATGGCGCGCGGAAGCTGAAAGGCAGCGTTGTTGGTATGGCCGCCAGGGGTGACGGGCATGTCTGCGTATATGCTGTCAGCCGCATGAGGAAGCGGAGGAACGGGAGGCAAGTCGCTGATGACGGAGCTCGAATGTGGGTACGCAGCGCTGCCACCAGAACTACTGAAGCCGCCGACAGAGTACTGCGAGTCGGAATGGTAGGAGAGTGTAGGGGCATGGTGAAAGCGCGAAGACCGTGAGGCCGAGGTACTGTGGGCTGTGTGGCGAGAAGGGGACGACGTGAAGCTGTCGCTGCGATCTCGCATTGGACCAAGGGGTGTAGACCGCTCTGGTGGGGAGTGAAAGCCAGGCGATGGAAGATCCTGCTGATGGAACTGGAAGCTGGTGGCAGACGGTAGTGGCGGTGGACGCGGTGTGGAGAGGCCTGAGCGATAGCCTGCGGTAAGATCACCATCGTTCAAGTCTGGAGCAGGAATATCGAGACGTGCTGGTGCGTTTGGAGCAGTCGGAGTGGTGGGCCAATGGTGCTGTGGGAGTGGGTCCGCTTCTAGATGGTGAGCGCGCATCTGTGAGCGCAGTGATGTGAATGAGGGACGCTTCGTGGGAAAGCTGAACCCAGAAGACGAGCTGCTGCTGGCCACAATCGCTCCTCCAAAGGCAGGATTCAAGTTGGAAGAACTGCTGGATGATTCCATTTCGCGATCTCCTCGCAGCGACGAGGACGAGGGAGGCATGCGGAATCCAAGACCGCCGAATCCACCCGCGGACGATTCGCTGGTTGCGCTTCCTGACCTGCCATGCGAACCGAGCGCAGCACCCCGGAAAGGTCCCGAAGGAGCATTGGGGTATATAGGCGACTGCGCGGACGACTGGAGGGGAAGATTGCGTGTGTGAGAAGCGGGTGAGTGCAGCGAGGATGGTTGGTCTGCCCAGTTGGAAGGCCCCGGCGCGTTGGCGGTGGTGATGTTCTGTAGCTGTCGACTCGAGGAGGGCGCATTGTCCTCGATGGATGGTCTCGTTCCCACGGAAGCAGAGGGAGACTGGACCCGACGTGCGGGCGCGAAGACCTGTTTATCGTCGAGATCAGGAATGACGACCTGCATCGTGTCGATCGATGCTTTTGCAGCGTCGCGACCAGCGGACGTCTGTGCAGAGAAAGAGGGAGAAAGACCTGGAAGGAGACTGTTACGAGCGCATCCTTCTGATGGTGTTGATGACAGCGTCGATGTTGCGCTGCAGGCGAGGTGATGGTCGAGCCTCCGTTAGTATGCAAGAAGGAAGTTGGAGCGCGTCCACCGCCGGTCTCTATTCGATGGCAGCTCAGCTCGACTTGGCCGCCTGCCAGCGCCTGTGTGTGTTTCATCTGGACCCTGGCCGAGTCCAGGGCTGCTTGTAAATTAATCATTCGTTTCAGTAGATGGCACTCTAACAGTCACCAGCCAAAAGTCCGCCGCCGGTCTTTTCGGTCTGCTTCACGCGACACGACTCGAGACTCTGCAAATCACAGGGTCACAGGGTCATGGCAGATGACAGAGGGCAACTCAGCGGAGCGGTACACAAGGGTCTCTCCCAGCCTGGCTTTGGCATCAAAATCATGTGTCCGAAGATCTCGCTCGCTGAAAGCCAAGCTGGGTCAAAAATAAATCTTCCTCAAGCCTCCACCTCTGCGGAACATCTGACCGAACGGCCCGAGATCCACACGAGGCCGCTTCCTCCATCCACACCACCACTGCTTCCGTAGATAGAACTACGTCGCTGGATTTATCGGCGTCAAGATGAACAACCGTAAACACAAAAAGGGCGGCGGCGGCTCCAACGATCCCAACCAGAACGGCAACTCCAGCGCGCATCAACTCAATCAGCGTTCCAACGGTGGACAAGCGTCGTCCTCATCCTCAGATAGCAAGAATGGTCGCTCTACCCCACCACAGCAGATCATCCTGCAACGATCAAAACGACCGTCTCTCAAAGGTCAAACGAGCTACAGCGTCACAGCACCAGGAACGCCATGGCACGAGCTCGACCTTTCCGAGATCCCCTTCCTGCGTCATGAAGCCGTGGAAGAGCCCATCAAGCGCGGGCTTATGCGCTATCGACGCCTCTTCTTCGTTTTCGGCGCCGCGCTCGGTGCAGTGATCGCTTTTTTGGCCTCAAGGAACTTGCAGATGGCCCAACACATGGCCAGCCTGCGCTCCATCGTTGACGAGTCTATAGACGGCCTCGATTTCCCCTCGATCGACATTGGCATCCCCAAGGAGTTCGCAGATATGGGCGAGAACATCTTCAGTCGCTCCAGAGGGTGGTTCAAGAACAAGGACTTTGGCGTCGGGCGTGATCTCAGCGACAGCGGGTATTCGGCCGACCATCCCGTCATCCTCATCCCAGGCATCGTCAGTACAGGGCTCGAGAGCTGGACCACCGACAGGAGCTCAGCCGGCTACTTCCGAAAACGTCTCTGGGGCACCACCACCATGATGCGCACCATTGTTCTGCAAAAGGAGATGTGGGTACGACACCTCTCCTTGGATCCAGATACAGGGCTCGATCCACCAGGCATCCGCGTTCGTGCAGCAGAAGGTCTCGATGCCGCCAGCTTCTTCGCCGCCGGCTACTGGATCTGGAGCAAAGTCATCGAGAACCTCGCCGTACTTGGCTACGACACCAATAACCTCTTCCTCGCCAGCTACGACTGGAGGCTGAGCTACTACAACCTCGAAGTGCGCGATCGCTTTTTTACGCGGTTGAAGCTCAAGATCGAGCAGAACAAGGCGCTGTTTGGTAAGAAGACGGTCATCGTGGCGCATTCGATGGGCAGCTCGGTGTTCTTCTACTTTATGAAGTGGGCGGAAGCGGAAGGCGAGTTTTACGGCAATGGAGGACCAAATTGGGTGGAGGATCACATTGAGGCGTTCAGTTCGATTGCAGGGACCTTTTTGGGCGTGCCCAAGGCGATGGCGGTGATGCTGTCCGGTGAGATGCGGGACACGGTCGAAGTGCCTCCTGCCGCAGCTTACCTGTTGGAGAAGTTCTTCAGCCGTCGTGAGCGGGCGAAGCTCTTCCGCACCTGGGCGGGTGGCGCGAGCATGCTCATCAAGGGCGGCGAGGATATCTGGGGCAACTCCACCTGGGCACCGGACGACGAGCATGGCGCTGAAGACACTCACGGTCACATCTACTCCTTCCGCCAACCCTCTGCCGACCAGCACGACCTCAACGAAGAGACCGTCCGCACCAACCTCACTGCCACCGAGGCGCACAACTGGATGCTCCAGCACGCGCCCAGCTCGTTCCAGAAGATGCTCGCCACCAACTACTCGCACGGCATCGAACGCGATGCGGACAGCCTGGCGAGGAACGATGCGGATCACACCAAGTGGAGCAACCCGCTCGAGGCGACGCTGCCCCACGCACCGAGTATGAAGCTGTACTGCATCTACGGTGTCGGTAAGCCTACCGAGCGATCCTACTGGTATCAGCAGGGGGAGTATGTCACGGAAGCCTCGATAGGCGAACAGATGGACGAACCGGGCATCTTTGGTCAGAACCACTCGGACGTCTCGCGGACCCCACCGCTCGACTTCCCCACCGCACGTCTCAGCTGGATCGACCACGTTGTGCAGAAGGAGGATGCTCTGCCAAAGGTGCGCGCGGGATGCAAGATGGGCGATGGCGACGGAACCGTCTCGTTGCTCAGTCTGGGCGCCATGTGTGCCGAAGGATGGAAGCATCCGCATTGGAATCCGGCCAACATCAGCGTGGTAACCCACGAACTCAAGCACGAGCCGGAAGCAATGGATCTCAGAGGCGGCGAGTCAACCGGTGATCATGTCGACATCTTGGGCGCCAGAGGCGTCAACGAGGCCATTCTCAAGATTGCAGCGGGCAGAGGCGAGGAGGTGGGCAATCAGTACTTTTCCGAGATTCGCAGGTTTGCGAGCCGGGTCAAGTGGTTGGGCACCACCCCAGGTCCGTAGACGAGGACGATGCCATGCTACATTTTCCTGCCTGTTTTGTGTACACATTTTACAGCTGGATTTCCTATTCTTTTTTATCATCGGCATGTTAATCATATCCCAGGGCTCCGGTGTGACCTACACACGCACCTTCAGCTTTGCTCACTTGTACTCGTACAATTTACTGCATGCTACATCGTCCAAAGGAATGACTCGATTGGTGTTGCAAAGTACAAATCTGATTGTCTTTAATCCGTTCGAGCCGACTTGCTCGCATCACTTCCGCCACCCTTGCTGCCGACCTCGACGAAGTCCGTCGGACGGTCGCGCTTCGTCCCCGTCGTATTTGTGGTCCTTGCCTGATTCACGGGGACGCGCATGTAAGGCGAGTGCTCATTCGTCGGGGGAGCACGATGACTGAAGGGATTGGTGGCTTGTGTAGCCTGTTGCTGACCCCACGATGGCCCTCCTCCTCCACCTTGCATCATGTTCATCTGAGCCATCGCCGGGTTGTTCATCCCACCACCGCCTCCGCCTCCCTGCTGTTGCATCTGCTGCATGAAGGCGAACTGCTGCATCTGCAACTGCATCTGGAGCTGCATGCGCATCGGAGGTGGCAGCTGCGGGTTTTGAAGCATCATCATGATCTGCTGCACCATTTGCGGGTTGAACACCATCCCTCCTGCCTGGCCGGCATTGCCTGCCTGGCCATTGTTGCTCCCGTTGCCTTCTCCATACAAAAGACTGTTCTCGCCCTGCGGGTTGGTCTTGTGCGTCTGTTCGTCCTGATCGTTGCGCGATGCGCCTGGACTGAGCGTGCGCTGACGTCCTGACATTGGCGAGCCTTCTTTGTCGTTCGAGTCGCCCTGTTCGCCGTTCTTGCTCTGGTCTTCGATCTCCTTCTCGCTCTGCTCGATCGTCTCTTTGACATACTCCTTGACCTTCCTGCGCGTCTCGTCGTCAGCTTTGAGCTGTTCGAGATCGGCGACGCGCTTGTCGCACTCGGCGCAGATGAATTCGTGCTCCAGCAAGTGGGTCTGGATGCACTCTTCGCAGTATTTCGTCTTGCAGCAGGGCGTGATCACGGCGTCACGAAGCAGCTTGGAGCAAAGCGGACAGGCCAGTGAGGTGTCGGTGGGTGCGGATTGATAGACGTCAGATTGGGTGAGAGGCTTGGTTCGAACGCGGTTCTTTCGCCACGACTCTTGATCGACGCGGGCGACCACATAGGTTCCGTCGGCGGTGAGCATGACTCCTGCGCGCTGATCTTCGTCGGTCGGCTGCTCGACCGTCTTGAGCATGGATTTGGGAATACCGGTGGTGCGCTTGAAACGAGGTCGATTGTCGAAATCTTTGTCATCGTTGGTGGGACAATCTTGGATCCAGTGCCCTGGCTTTCCACATCGGAAGCAGACGTAGCCGATGGGTGGTGGACGATCGGGGACGTGCTGAGGACGTTGAGTCGTCATAGGCCGTGGTGGGCCACCTCGACGAGCTTGCCCGCTGCGGTCGCGGTAGGTGGCGTGCGACATGCGCTCCTGCGTCTCGTCCCATTGTTCTGTGGTGGCCTGAAACATGGCAGCGATACGATCAGCCTCATCTCCCGTAGCTCCAGAGGAAGGGCCGCCTGGCCCTGGACCACCCGAAGTACTGCCAGATGGCTGCGCCGATGGATCCTTGCCACCGTCGAATCGCATTGTCATGGGCCCGCGATACATCTGCGAGCGAGCATCGGTCGGCTTGACGCCTCCTGCATTGGCTGTGCCAGAGAATCGGCTCGCGCCTGTGTTGTCCGCAGCTCCATTGACATCAGCGACGTAGTTCTGAGCAGTGCCGCGGCCGGGTTTCGATGGAGGCAAGCGTCGCACAATGACTTGTGTGGATCTTGGAACGAGAGAATTGTCGTCCTTGTATTCGTCGTTCGTGTCGGCGTTGTAGACGCCCAGATCAAAGTCGGTGCCTCGACCCATCTTGTTTTGAAGGATGATCTCGCGCTTGAGATCCCATACCGAGATGCCCGTGCCGTCAAAGGTGATGCGCGAGGGCTCCTTTTGTGACTTGAACTTGTAGTAGACGGATGCGGACGCCATGATGCCTATGCTTCGTGCTGCTTAGCAGACGTAGGGAAGGAAATGAGAACAAGCCGGTTGAACCTATGCAAGGGCGCAGTGTGTCGACTCAAAGTCGCCGAGGGCAGCGCGAGCGGCAGTCGTGCTAGAGCGAGGTCGAAGCAAAGCTTCGCAGGATTGCTATCGCTGTGAGAGGAAGTGAGCTTCAAGGACACCGGCACCAAGGAACATCAATCAAGGGGGACGATACTAAAAGAATTGATCATTCACCAGCATCAACTCTGCAACACGAGGGAGAGGGGAAGGGTACAGAGCTGCTATGCAAGCAGCGAAACCAAGAGACGATCGGCTGAAGATGGTCAAGTTGCAAATGTTCGAGCGCCGTTCAACTTATGAGCTTGTGCGGAATGGTGAGGGTGGGTGGTGGTCGGAAGGGAAGACCAATTGGCGGAGCACAATGCCTTCTCAATCAACTCAGCAGCAGCTCGCTTGACCCTGGCTGTGCGTGATCGACTTTCGGCCGGATGGGAATCAGCCTCTCCACTCGTGACTGTTCCGTGAGGCTCGTTCTCTCTCGCCGAGGACCCTCGAAAATGAAAATTATGCGGTTCAAAATGGCGCTTCAGCCAATCACACCTTCGCATCTGCTCCCTTCATCTCGATTCACCACCCTCATCACGGCAGATCGACTGCTCAACCGACCAGGCCCAAATTTTCGCTCGTCGAGAGCAGCGCTGTTCAAGCTCCGTTGCCAGCCCCTCCGCTTGTCCTCTCTGCCACGACCTACCGGCTCTCGCAGCCCGCCGACGGGGCTGGACCGTCCCTACCTTATTCGATCTAGACAAATCCGTTCCTCAACGCAAGCATGTCCAAAGCACCCCTCAAGAAGTCGGAATGGGAACGTCAGCTCTCGTCCATCAACGTCGCCAAAGAGTAAGTCAGACACCTATAACGCTTACCCTCGACGCAAGCATGTCTCTCTCGCTCTCTACTTTCGATGATGAGACTTGACGCAAAGTGGGAATCTCTCCTACATCTGATGAGGAAAACCATTTTACTTATGCCCACTGACCCAACGAGCTAGCCTTAACAAGCTGAAAGGAGACATGCATGCGGAGGAGCAGCCTGGCCCCTATCATATCGAGAGGCGAAAACGCTGACCATCATCGGCATTGTCTCTCTCCCGCTCTTGTACCTGCAGTGACCTCAACCGACTCGTCATGGACTATCTTGTCATCGAAGGTTACAAGGATGCAGCCGATTCCTTCAGCAAGGAGAGCGGTCTCAAGCCGTTCGTCGATTCGGACAGCATTTTGAACCGCATGATCATCCGAGGAGCTATCCAGCGAGGCGACATTGACGACGCCATTGGCCGTGTCAACGAACTTGATCCAGAGGTACGTGTATACTCCAGCTATAGCAGCAGCAGCAGCAGCAGCAGTGAACCGCAGTGGAACACGACGGGATCGCCACACCCACCAGCATCTCCATCCGCGCCCACCTCGAATGATGACAAACTTTTTCATGCACCACGCTTAGCAACGGGCTCCAGTGGGAGTCTATGTGCGGATAACTGTTTACACCAAATCATAACACTTCTGACTCGACGTCGCGCATTCGACGGCTCGTCGTTCTTGTTCATAACGGACGGTGCTGCTGCCGCTGCTGCTCAGGATTGATGCTATGCGTCTTGTGAAAGACTTGGACACGCATTCTGACATTCAGCTTCGTCTCCTTCGTTTCACTGCAAATCTCGCCGATAGATCCTGGACAACAACCCGCTCCTCTTCTTCCACCTCCAGCAGCAACGTCTCATCGAGCTGATTCGCGCCGGTCTCGTCAACGAAGCGCTCTCCTTCGCTTCGGAAGAGCTCGCTCCTCGCGGCGAAGAACACCCCGACCTGCTACCAGAGCTGGAGCGCACCATGGCGCTTCTTGCCTTCGATGTGCCCAAGGCTGGTGGTGTTCCTGCAACCGGACCGCTCGCTGCGCCTCCACACGTCGCCGAGCTTCTTTCTCCCAGCCAGCGACTCAAGACAGCTGGCGAACTTAACGCTGCCATCCTCGCCTCGCAGAGTCAAGGTCGGGAACCCAAGCTACCGCAGCTGATCAAGATGCTCAAGTACAGCGAGGAGCTCATGGGTCCTACGGGGCCTGGCAAGTGGGAGTTCCCGCATCTCGACCTCGAGGGCGCGCTTGGCATTGATGCTGGTGCAACCGCTGCGGTCGTTCGCAATGGCGAAGCTGGCGCAGCGCTCACGGTCTGATCTCCTTGTCGAAACGTTCTCCTATACCCCTGTCCTGTTTGCACCGTTGTCTTCTGTCGTCTTCCCGTTCCCGTCGCACTGTATTTGTACCTGTCAATCTGCAAGCAAGTTCATCTGTCCTCACGCCGTCCGCTTGCGAGATGCGAGATCAGATTCAGTCATGTGATAGTGTACAAGGGGTCTCGTAGAAGGACGTGGATGCGAGAAGTATGCAGGATGAGACAGATGCAGAGCGATGGAGCGGTACGACTAGGCAGCAACAGCCGTCGGCGCTTCCACACGATGGAATTGGGTCGGGTCGTTGTTGTACGCCAGCTCGTCGAGCGCGACCACGCAACTCTCCCTGACCACCCGTGGCGCCTCCATGTCTTCGGCCCACCTCTTCAGCGTGTCCATCACCAGCTTGAAATCGCCGCTCTTGGCCTCTTGCTCCTCTTCGCCCTCCTCCACGATGCCACCGAGCGCCTCTGCTGCTTCGTGTCGGACCATCTCGTGTTCGTTCGCATCATTGAGCACCTGAATCATGCTTGGTATCGAAGCTGGGTGGCAGAGTTCGCCAAAGACGAAGCAGATTTCGTGCCTGAACAGCGCCGAGCCGTCCTTCAGCCCCTGTGCCAGTGCCAGCACAGCCTGGACAGCTCCTTCACCGCCACCGTGTGCGACGTTGCGAAGGGCAAACATGGCCCGGTAGCGCTCGAACAGGCTGAGGTTTGTATTGAGCAACGCTTCTCGGAACAGCGGCACCTGTGTTGCGTCGTACGACATGCTGTCTGCCTGCGATTTAGCGGCCTCCTTGCTCGCAGCGGGCGTCATGGCAGGTGCAGGATCGATGGGCTTGAACGCCGACTCTACACCGCCCAAACCGCTCTGCTCCTCCGCCACCTTGGCCTGCGCTTTCGACGCCTTCAATGCTTGACCTTCGGAAGAGTTGTCGAAGGTGATCTTGGAGATGGCCAGCTCGCAGGTCTCGCGGACGCTCACATCGCCGTCATTGCGATACTGTTCCAGGACGGGAAGAACGGTGGGGTCCGAGATGGCTCCCATCGCCTCAGCCGCTTCGTGTCGAACCATCGCATCCTGTTGGAGGTCTTCAAGCACCCCCTTGAGCGTAGGAAGTGCACGACTGTCTTCCAGCTGACCGAGCACGTAGGCCAGCTCGTGCTTGAGGAGCGCCGAATCGTCCGAAAAGGCGGCGGAGATGATCGAGATGGCTCGTTGCATGTGCTCGTCCGAGGTGGCAGCGAGACCCTTGATGGTGAAGAGCGAGCGGAAGCGCTGGTCGAGCGGCGTGGAGCCGGAGAAGTCACAGAGGCTCTTTTCGAGCGATTCCATGTTGCTTGTTGTCGAGGGGACCGGCATCTTTGCAATGCTAGCTGATGAGGGGATGTCGTTTCGGGGGAAGGATCGCATGCGCTCGTGCAGGAGAGAAAGGTCCTTCTGCGCCAAAACCTTAAACGCCGCTTCCAGGCAAAATTTCAGAAGAGTTGGAACACGTAAGCAGCGGTCAGAGCTTTGAACAGGCAGTCTGCAGAGCTGGGAAAAAGTTGACGTCCAGGGTCGTTGAGAAGAATTTGCCTTTTCTGAAATTTTCCAGCCTCAGGGTTCTGTGGTTGCAGGGCAGTCCGTTGACGTTGGGAGTTGCTGCCTCTCCACCTTCTCACTGTCAGTCAGCCTCTCTGCTTCACCTCATCACCATAACCCACTCTACAGGAGCACACATAACACAAGATGCCACGAGCTAAGCGAGCCAAGGTGGTGTCCCTCACCAGGACCGACAAGAAGACCAAAGAGGACAAGGCCAACCTCATCGACAAGGTGCGCGATGCTGCACAGGAATACCCCTACGTCTGGATCCTCGGTCACCACTCGATGCGCAACAACTACCTCAAGGAGGTACGAGACCTATGGAAAGGCAGCAAGATCTTCTTTGGCAAGCTCAAGGTGCTTGCTCTCGCGCTTGGCATGACGGAGGAGGAGGAAGTGAGGACAGGTATCAGCGGCATCAGCCAGCGTCTTTCGGGTGATGTTGGTCTGTTGTTCACCGAGTCTTCGCCCGCCGAGGTGATCGACTGGTTCAAGGACTACCAGCGCGAGGACTTTGCACGAGGTGGATCGAAGGCGACGGAAACCATCGAGCTACCGGAAGGACCCGTGATGGCCCGCTCCAACCCACCAGACACACTGCCGCACCCCGTCGAGCCACAACTCCGACAGCTCGGCATGCCCACAGAGCTCAAGCGCGGTATCCCCACATTGCTGCAGAGCTACACCGTGTGCAAGGAGGGTCAGACGCTCACTTCGAGCCAAGCACAGGTCCTCAAGCACATTCTCGTTCACATGGCCCACTTCCGACTCATTCCTTTGGCGTATTGGAGCGCGGCGGATGCAGAAGAGGACAAGGGAGAGCGCGGTGTGCACCTGATTGATTTGTCGAAGGAGGATCAGGCGCTCGTGGGCAAACAGGCAGGCAAGATGCGCGCACCGACCGACAACGGCTGGTCAAGAGACCGTAAGAGCAACGGCGCCGCCGGAAAGGCCAATAGCGAGGACGTCGAGGAGGAAAGCGATGAGGAGATGAACGACGATGAGGACGACGAGGATGACCAGGATGCCGAAGACGCCGTCACAAAGGACATGATGATGCCAGAGGGACTTTAGGAGCGCTTGAAGTCATCTCCGCCGCCACGCACACCGTTCCCTTTGTTTGTCACACTGTACTATCTGCACGCTGCATCGATTCGATTACTGTCTCACGAACGCTCTCAAGATGCCTGTGCCGGTTCTGAGTAGACCGAGTGTCGCTGTGTCCATTCGTGACGCTTCTCAGTGCGGGAAAGCATCTTCAAAGCCGGTCTGATTGGTTGACCCTGAGGTCCGTTTTGGCAGCAAAATCCTCCACATGTTTTGCTGCATCTTCCGACCGAGCTTCCTTCGTGCACGGTGCTCGTTCTCGACCTTCAACACCATGCCTCGTATCATCACGCTCGATCTTGAGCTATCGTAGAGCCGAAACCGCCCACCTTGGCTCCACATCGAACTCAGAGAGCTTGAAGTCGAACAAGTCCGATCGGTGGACCAGTATCGAGCGGATCCGAAGACCTCAAGATGGACATATGAACCAAGACATCCCTTCACGCCCGAGCTCGAGGTCGTCAGAGGTCGGGGGACGACATCATCCTCCTCTCTCCTAGCAAGGCTGAGAGACACGATGGCCTCAAATGTATCGCAGTCCGCCCCCGCAAGGTCAGTCGCGGCGCTCCGAACCGGTACAAATCCTCCACCACATTGTTTGGCGCGCATCGAGGCCCTACCGAGCGAGCTGCTCTTCTACCTGTCCCGCTTTCTGGACCTCAGCAGCCTGGTCCTCGTCAGCAGAGCAATAAGCCACACGCTGCGAGACAGATTCGCCCAATTCGATCGAGAACTGCTCTTCCTGGAACCCGCTCATCGACTCAATCTGTCAGAATGGAGAGAGGCGGCCCAGCAGATCGACCGCTTGGGTCTCACGCAGTCAAGCTCAGAAGTACGAATGGAAGGCCACGGCAAGATTGATGTGGATCTGTCACAGACCATGCGACAGCTCTCCCGGGACGAAAGCTTGATCGACCTGCATCTGTTGCAGTCTGTTCTTGTGTTTCTCTCTGGAGACCGCGCTGCACAGACAAGCGTGACAACCGCTCGCTCTCCATCGCAGACGACAAGCATCAATCAGATTCGCAGCCTGCATCTTACCGGCTGGCACGGCATCGCAGGTGCTTTTCTGATTCACCAGCTTCGCTCGCAGCCATCGCTGAGGGATGTCTGCACGGTGGTCAAGACGGATCGCGCAGATTCTCGGATATGGGAGCAGGCGGCTGCAGACGATCAACGCCTCCGAGAACCACAGCGCTTTGCACTGTACGAGTCTAGGACGCCATACTGGTCCGATCGGTTTTCAATGGGGACACCTGCCACGACGGAATCGACGATGGTGTTTAAGGGCTGCGTCGCGACTCAGATCATTGTGCAGGTGGGAAAGCGAAGACCACGAAGGCCGGAGCAGCCGTACTTGCGCGGAGAAGGCCTCCAGATGGGGTTCCAGGGCTACTGCATCGATATGGGGATGTTCTCCGATGTTGCTGCGCAGACAGCAAAGACAGACGAGAGCGTTGACGCCAGCGCAGGACGAGCTGGGACCCGCAAAAGGCTGCATGTCATCCTGCAGGGTCGAGAGATGGAGGATGGCAGACAGAACGAAGAGATGTTTGAGCGCAGCATTGTATCATGTAACCACTGCAAGGAACGCATCCTGTTCTAGCCCTCCTTGTGCATCAATTGCTTCCTTCAGACGGAGGTGCGTGTAAGAGACCTGCCATACGGGAGGCTACCCCCTGCGTCCGCGAACATGTCAGGTTCTGCATCGCCGATCTGCAGCTTAAGATATCGTCGATTTCTCATGTCGTTTGCTGAGACCATGGAAGCCGATGTGAAGCCGAATGACATCCGTGGACTTGTGACTGGGTTGCTGTATTGCGTTCGGCTGGAAGCCGTGTGGAAGCGCCGGAACTTTGCGACGTAAAGCTGCCGAGTCAGGGTCACCGTCCCAAAATTGCAAAAAGGCCAAGAAGAGCCGAAATTTAAGCGCCTGCCTCGAAGGCTGGACGCTGTGAAAAGCAGATCTTCTTGGGTCCAGCCCAACGAAGAGAGGTCGCTGTTGGTCCGGCTGTTGCTTCCGCTGCGCGCTGTCATGATGCAAAGAATACAGTACCGTGTGATGTGGGTATGTTCGTCGGAGGCCATTGTGTTTGCTCGAGCCCCTTCAGAAGCGGAGCGATCGCCGGTCTCTTGAGCGTGGGAAAAAGTCCCAAATTGACCTCGCGTCCAGCCGACCACTAGCTAGCCTTCGCAGGGTGGCGCCTTGCTCTGCTTGAGCGTGGGAAAGCTGATGCAGCATGTCGAACGCCTTCCGCAGTGACCGCCTTGCCGGGCATCAGTGTGATTGGCAATGCACCACGTCTCTCGACAGGGAAAGGGAACCCTCAGCTGCCAAGCTCGAGTCTCTAGAATTCCGCCGGCGAATTTCTGCTGTGACCCTCGACGTGAAAGACAGGAGAGCTGCAGGGCATGTGGGGTCGGTCTGCTTTTTGTTTTACCGACGTGGTGCCTGCCGGCTTTAAGCTTTTTCACCACGCGCGCTGTGCCCACCAACAGTAGTCTGCAGCTCCATGATGTGCGCAATGCGGAGGTGGTCCGAGTTGTGACAGCATTGGAGCAAGTCACACGTCTCATTGTGATGGGAGCGGAGCTGCGCGAGAAGCCAGCAAACGGACGGCAGTCACGCTGTGGAGAGCTGCAATATCGGCGCCCAGACTTGGCGCGCGCAGTCATTCTGCAGATCCTTTGCACCCTTTGAGCTTTTCCAACTCACGCCGTCCGATCCCATCCTCCTTCTTCTGACCTTTGCACCAACATCATACCTCTGAAGTCTTCCCTGCTCGTCGCTCACTCCCCGTCCTCAGCCACCTTAGCCTCCATCATACTATGCCTTCGCCCTCATCACACGCGTAAAGATGAGCGAAGGCAGCCAGGACATCGTCACGAGCACTGCGCACCATCCGCGCGGCGCTCTGCCCAGCATGCCAATCGACGCTTCCGCCTTCTCCCATCTGTACGCAGACTTTCACACTCACTTCAGCGGCCCTTCCAATCTCGAGTCGATACGGTATCAGCAGCAGTCGCCAAACTTGACCCCGTCCACACAACATCAGCAGCCTTCTGCTGGCTTGCCGAGCCCGTGGAATGCGACGAACTCTCTCTTGTCGGCGCCTCAAGCCAGTCAAGGCCTTGCCCACGGCCTAGCAGCATCCGACTTCGACCAGGGACAGCATGGGCCCTCTTCTCCCTTCAATGCTTTCGCCAATCAGCCGTTTCCCTTCGCTGGTCTCGCTGGTCTCTCCGGAGCTGACCAAGATGCACAGAGCTACTACGCGCATTACCTGGCCGATCTCAGCGCGAACGGTCATCCGAGCCATGTTGAGCCCGCCGCAATGATGTCTTCAGTACCCTCCGCACACTCTCAACCCGGCTCTGATGTCCTCGAAGGCTTTGCGACGCCGAGCGATATGTCTTCTTTCGCAGCTCATGCGGCCAACGGTACCGAAGTAGCCAACTCCTCGGTAGGCTCGCCCGACTCAGAAGACGCAGACAGTCTATTGGACGACAAGAAGAAGTCGGCACGCCGGCAAGGCGTAACGTGCGACCAATGTCGGACCAAACATCTTCGATGCGACTTGGACGATCGTCGAGCAGACGCTGCGCGAAGCTCATCGCCAGCTACAGCCGAGAAGGCAGTGAACGAGATGCAGAGAACAATTAGCACTGGCACGGCTGTTCACGAGATTCGATGCACCCGTTGCGATGAAAAGGGATACGTCTGCACAAAGACGCATGCTCCGCCCTCACGACGGTATCCACGACCCAGCCGTTCAGGCAAGCGTATCGAGCAGGCTCGCATCTTGCACGGCGCTTCTCTCACCGAAGCATCCAACATCAAGCCATTGGAAGAGCGTATCAACTCTTCGACTGTCCTTATACGTGCCCTTACAGAGCTCAGGGGCGCCGAGGTGCGCATCAACGATCGCGTCATGGCTGGCTCCCTCTCCATTCAGCTGCTCAACTGCTTCTTTGCGGTCTGCCACATGCAGGCACCTGTCGTTGATTTCGCTCATTTCAGCAAGACGTTCAATGCCGCCAACGGCGACCCCCGCAAAATGTCCATCATGTCGAATGGCGGATGTGCCGACGAAGGCATCCCTTCCATGATTCCCGCCGTTCAGGGCCTCGATTCCATCACCTGGCCCGGAACCAAGGAGAGCAAGATCGGCACCGCGGGCACCACCGAGGCTCTCTTCGCCGTCCTGCACGCTTGGGCGGCCCACTACACGGACGCGCCGATCGCTTTCGGCTCAGAGCTCAAGGACCTTGACGCGGCCGACGGTCGCCTGCAAGAGGTGGATGACAATGGCGTGGTTCAGACCTCGCTCGACGTTCGCGACGCGGAAGGACCCAAAGCTGGCGCGAAGCGTCCCAAACGCAAGCAAGGTGTCGCCTGCGATACCTGCCGTTTGCGTCGTGTGAGATGCGACGTGACAGAGAGGCCGGACGGCATGGGCTGCAGCCGTTGCGAGGACAAACGCATCAAGTGCACCGACACCTATATCCAGACCAAGCGCGCGAAGCTCATGGCCAAGTCTTCGAAAGCAAATGGCGGCGACGGAACTAGTGACGCTCCCGATTCGTCCGCCGAGCCTCTCACGCCAGAAGCCAACCGGCTGAGTCCGCGCTCCTGGATCTCCACGCGCAGCGAGGGCTTGATGCGAACCTATCGTCGCGGGGATCTCGAACACAATCTGCGTCGAGGCAAGGCGAGGAAAGCCTTCTGCCATGCCCTTCTCAATCATGCGCTTTCTCTGGTCCACAAGTACGACATTCTCACCAAGCCGAGTGTCGAAGGTGTTCAGGTGATTGCTCTGCTTGCGCCGCTGCTCGATGGCGTTGATGGAGAACAAGCCCATGCCTTTGTCGACACAGCTTGCCGACACATCGAGAATCTTGGCATGTCGGCCAAGCTCGTTGTCGACGAGACGAATCGACACGCGGTGGAACATATGCTCAGCACGATGCAGGCCCACCGGATCTACCTCACAATCTGGACACGGGACTCGATGGCTTCGGCCTTCAATCGACGCCGACCCTACCTCGCAGAAGATCGCGCCCTCGAGGTGGTGGGTCAGGCTACGTTCCGCAAGGATGCCGTCTCGGTTGCCTCCTCGCCCACGGGTGAAGTGGTGCTGTCCGGTGAGATGGGGTTGTCGTTCGTGATCATGACCATGGTGCAGATCGGTGCGCTCTCGAGGTTCTTGGCAACTCATATAGATTCCGCTGAGGGCTCCAAGCCGTCCATCCCACCGTGGCAGCGTCCTGCGGGTGCGTCGATGACACCTACGCCGCGTCCCGCACGCTTCGCCGCCCGCCCTTCGCTGGCCGAGCTGCGAAAGCTGGAACGAGCCTGCGGCGCCGTCTGGAATAGCCTCGACTCGCTCATGCTCTTCTTTGACCGATGTGCATCCAAGGCATGGTCCACCATGAACAGCCTCCAGCCGTTCCGTCCGCTTGGCTGGATTGCCAGCATCAAGCTCTGCGGCTCGTTGCTCTACCTTGCGCTTTTCCGGGCGCTTGGCGAGCGTCACCGAGCCAACGCCGCGCTGATGGCCAGCTTGAGTCACTCGCTAGGCACATCAAGCGCCGTGTCGGAAGAGGACAAGCTTGTGGCCGCTACGCTCAAGGCTCTGTTCGACAAGAGCATGCAACGCGCCATCGTCTCTTGCCGAAAGACAGCCCGTCTGTTTGGCATTCTGCTGCCCTTGGGCATCCTGCAGACCGGCGGACCTTTCTTGCGACAAATTTTCCCCGTTGCCCAATTCCTGGCCAAGATCCCGAGCGTTTCGGAGGAGGAGCTGGTCAGCCGAGCGAATGGGCAGGGTACATCTGCGGCGTCCTCGTTCGACGACGGCAACTTCATCGACCCGCAAGCCTTGCTGCAGCAGCAGCATCAGCAGATTGTCGAAGAATTTGCTGGGCAGGACTCGCAGCGAGATAGCGTCCAGGCTGCTCGCCTCGCCCATGCTCTCAACGATCCCACATCCAGCGCTCATCTGGAGATCCTGCACCAACTGGAAGACATGCACAAGCTAGATCTCGGTCCGTACACACACAGCTCGAAGAAGAAGGAGGTGGACAACATGATCGAGGCGCTCTCGCAGCTCGGCTATGCCTGGGACACGATGGACCGCGAAATTGGTGTCATTCAGGATTTGATGCAGTCGTCGGCGCCTGCCATGGCTCTGTAGCGTGGTCGACGCAAGGAAGGGCTCAGGTTCCGATTGCTCCCGTCTCCCTATTCCCCAATCCTAGCCATTTCCGCCTATACTGGTCTCGGCTGCTCACATCTCGTTCCATCTTCTCCGCAACTGCTCCTTCTATTTCGTCGTCTTTAGCTCGCTTTGTCATATGCCCCTCTAATCGATCTTCTCGAAGCAGGCAGACCACGGACTGTCCCGAACCCACTCACGAGATCAACTCGTCTTTCAGTGAATGCTTGCAACTGTTCTTCATATTCATGACTTCGACATGGCAGCGAGCCTTACGATCTTTACGCTGATTTAAGCGGCCTGGAAAGCCTGGCTAGCGGCGGCCTTGGCCCTGCGGTCCTCGATGGAGACTGTCTCGCCTGTCGCTGCGGCGTGTCCGTGCGGGGCCATGGTCTTGTCCTCGAAGCTCTCCATGCCCCTCAGACCCCATCGGCCGAGCATGGCCTTGTCGTCGTCCCACGAGCTGGTAGGGGTGGTGAGCATGCGTTCTCCAGTGAAGATGGCGTTGGCGCCGGCCAAGAAGGCCATTGCCTGCTCGGACTCGGTGAAGAGGTGTCGACCTGCGGCGAGACGGATGATCGAGCCGGGAAGGACGATGCGGGCGGTGGCGACGGTGCGAAGCATGTCCTGGAAGGAGATGGGTTCGTTCTGTTCCATGGGTGTGCCGGGGATGGCGACGAGGGCGTTGACGGGGAAGCTCTCGGGGTGTTCGGGGAGCGTGCTCATCTCCCAGATCAGTCCGACGCGGTCCTCGTGCTCCTCGCCGAGACCCAGGATGCCTCCCGAGCAAACGCTGATGCCGGCCTCGCGGACGTTGGCGATGGTACCGATACGATCGTCGTACGAACGAGTGGTGACGACCTTTCCGTAGTACTCTCGGGACGTGTCGAGATTGTGGTTGTACGCGGTGAGACCGGCCTCCTTCAACTGCTTGGCCTGTTCCGTGGTGAGCATGCCGAGCGTAGTGCACACCTCCATGCCCATCCCACGGATCTCACGAACCATGTCGAGGATGCGGTTGAAGCCACGCTTTCGACCGCCGACTTCACGCCACGCCGCACCCATGCAGAAACGCGTCGACCCGTTGGCCTTCGCCTTGCGCGCCTCGGTCAGCACCGTCTCGAGGTCCTCTAGCTTCGATGCGTTGGAAGGAGTCTCGTACTTGGACGACTGAGAACAGTAGCCGCAATCCTCGGAACACCCGCCCTCCTTGATGTTCATCAGCGTGCACAGCTGAACGCGATTGACGGGATGGTGCGAGCGGTGGACGTTGGCAGAGCGGAAGACGAGCTCGAGAAGAGGAGAGTCGTAGATCTGTTGGACCTCTTTGCGCGACCAGTTGTGGCGGACGGCGCCTTCGGTTGGCGGGAGCGAGGTGGTGGCGGTGGGCGTGAAGGGGATGCTGGAGGAGGAAGGGGCGGCGACGCCGGTGGCTGCGGGATCAGCGGGGTCAACGGCGGTCGCTCGTCCACGTCGTGAGGCTGGGATTGGGCGCGAAGCTACGACGGGCTGAGCAGTCTGACGAGCCAGGCCAGCCAAGGGGCGGCCCAGCTGGCCAGCTGCTTTCTGTCGAAGGAGCGACATTGCGTGAGGAGCGAAAGGATGGTGGGATGATGAGGAAGGGAGGAGGAAAGATGCTCTGATCGATGATCTGGGATCGACAACGCCGCCCTGTTGGAAGATTGGATATCCGGCTAGAGATAGACTACCGCCGCTACTCCTAACCGCGTGTTTTTGGGCGTGGTCTGTGTGTGAGAAATCAGAGAAGATACAGGGTGAGGACCCTCTTCTCAAAAGCCCGGCTGGCTGGCTGCTGATAGGCTGCAGATCGCTTTCGAACTCGCTTGTCCATCGGATTGCAAGGCATTTCCAACACTTTACTAGCCAACTGCATCATCCTCTCCAGAAGCTTCACAGGTCTCTTTGTGTGCTCTTCGCCAATTCCAGCAGCTTCACATGGTCAGGAGGGCCAGTCGATGATCGAAGTGCCGTTCCAATTACCCCCCAGCGCATTCCTGGCCTTCTCAGCCTTGTTCTGAGCGACGACGTGACCAGCGTATCTCATATCTTTCATCGGCTTTGATGGGAACGAGCTCCCCCAAATCTTCGACGGGCAGAGAGCGAATATTGCGGTGGGTGCGAAACTGTTACGCCGTAGGTCTGAAACAATGAGCTTATTCTCGTACGAGACGACTAGGCCGCCATTGCTCCACCAAAATTTCGAACTCGGTGCAATCTCGCTTCAAATTCTCACAGCACTGGAGCAGTGTCGACTTTCAAAAATCGATGACAGCGCTGAACGAGCTGGGAACTCTGCGCTGCTCAGCACCCTGCGTCTAAAATGAAAATTTCGCTGGAGCATCCCTTGACATTTTTTTGCCCTCGACTTTTTTCGAGAGCATACACTTTTAGCCAGTCACGGTGGCTGAGCAGTGCGGCGAGTTGCGGATGTGTGTGCGTGTCATCTAGCCTAGTCCGCAACCATCCAACCTTTCTTCTCTCCCACATCAACAACGTCGCTCTTCGACACAGCGAGTAGCATTCACATTTTCTTTCTTCCTTACCTCTCGCAACTCGAGCTCCTCAAACAATGTCTTACGGCGGATACAGCGGTGGCTCTGGTCGCGGCGGCTCCTACGGCGGTGGTCGTGGTGGCTACGGCGGCGGATCAAGCAGCTATGGCAACGGCGGTGGCAGCTACGGTGGTGGCTCCTCCTACGGCGGAGGCAGCTCCTACGGTAACGGTGGTGGCGGTTACGGCGGCGGCGGCGGATACGATGGTGGCTACGGAGGTGGCTACGGCGGCAGCGGTGACCGCATGAGCAACCTCGGCAGCAACCTCGGCGCCGTCGACTGGAACTCGGTTGACCTGGTCAACTTCGAGAAGAACTTCTACGTCGAGGACCCGCGCGTCACTCAGCGCAGCGACGCCGAAGTCGCCCAGTTCCGCGCCACCAAGCAGATGACCATCCAGGGTCAGAACGTGCCCAAGCCCGTCACCTCCTTCGACGAGGCTGGCTTCCCCGACTACATCCTCTCTGAGATCAAGAAGATGGGCTTTGCTGAGCCTTCTTCCATTCAGGCTCAGGCGTGGCCCATGGCTCTTAGCGGTCGTGACCTCGTCGCTATCGCCGAGACCGGTTCCGGCAAGACCATTGGTTTTGCTCTGCCCGCCATGGTTCACATCAACGCCCAGCCTCTTCTCAAGCCCGGTGATGGCCCCATCGCCCTCATCCTCGCTCCCACTCGTGAGCTGGCCAACCAGATTCAGGTCGAGTGCAACCGCTTCGGTGGTTCCAGCCGCCTCCGCACCACCGCCGTCTACGGTGGTGTGCCCAAGGGCCCTCAAATCCGTGACCTCCAGCGTGGTGCCGAGATCTGCATCGCCACCCCTGGTCGTCTCATCGACATGGTCGACGCCGGCAAGACCAACCTCCGCCGCGTCACCTACCTCGTCATGGACGAGGCCGACCGCATGCTCGACATGGGTTTCGAGCCCCAGATCCGCAAGATCCTACAGCAGATCCGTCCTGACCGACAGACGCTCATGTTCTCGGCCACCTGGCCCAAGGAGGTGCAGCGTCTCGCCAGTGACTTCCTCAACAACTTTGCGCAGGTTAACATTGGCTCCACCGAGCTCGCTGCTAACCACAACGTCAAGCAGATCATCGAGGTCTGCACCGAGTTCGAAAAGAGGGGCAAGCTCATTGGCCACCTCGAAACCATCTCGGCTGAAAACGGCAAGGTCATCATCTTCACCAGCACCAAGCGTGTCGCCGACGACCTGACCAAGTTCCTCCGCCAGGACGGCTGGCCCTCGCTTGCCATCCACGGTGACAAGCAGCAGCAGGAGCGTGACTGGGTCTTGGCCGAGTTCAAGTCCGGCCGCAGCCCCATCATGGTTGCCACCGCTGTCGCATCTCGAGGTCTCGGTAAGTTGTAATCCCCTTAATCCTCCCCTCTCCTTTCCCTGTTCCCCCGTTCCAATGTCCGCGTTCCATCGCCTCTCTCCGCTCTTTCCCCTGTCCCTCTCATCTTCGATCCGCGCTTTGTGCGAGATGAATTGGTGGTCTCTGCGAGACCTGGAAATGTGCGCGCGCGATCGCGACAATTGCGCCACCTTTCTGCACGACCATCTCTTTCTCCTCCTCATTGCAGCGCTCCTCAACAGACCCCAACCAGCAGCAGTATCGGCATGTCACGACGCTCAAAAGCGTCGCATGTCTTGCCAAAGAGGTAAACCTGGGCTCTGCCTCGTGGACTCCTGATCAGTGGAGCCTGCGTAGCTGTGTGTCCTTGTCTTTCTTGATTGCATGCCGATCTACGCGTTCCGTCTTTCTTCAACTAGCCCTCAAGAGAAGCCCAGTTTCATCGTCAAGACTTCGCGATACCATTCACTCTCAGCAAGGCTCTTCCTCTAGCAAAGCGGTCGTGACGGGCGCTCCACGCACTCGTCCGTCTTACCGCACAGTCACATCTCCGCGGACGTCCCTGGGACGTTGTTGGAAACATGTGTGACGGTGCCCGCTTTGCATTCTTTCGGAGGACGACGGACTGCATCTCCCTTTTCCCGTTTGCTTGCAGCAAGTCAGGTAGCAGAAGATGTGGTTCCGTTCCAGGCTAGTCCGTCTGCGTCTGCGGCGGCAAGTCAGGCTCGTTCCTCCCCGTTTCGGCTGCTCCATCTGGCGCTCTGCCCCCGCAGAAAACCAAGATGCCAGCTACTCGGTTACCGGACGAGCACGACGAGAGTACTGCCGCAGACGCAGCAGTTTTGGTGATGTCTCGATGTCGTGCGCCAAGTGCGCTCTCGCGGCGCAGTAGATGCAGTCCATGCATGCGGTTCTACGACGTCGCCGCGAGTACGATGAAGCTTCTCTTTTGGTCAAGGAAGGACATTTGCCCTGACGTGGGCAAGGTGTCCGTATGCAAAACGGATGTTGGGTGCGCGGTCCACACTGTCATTTGCCTTGTGCGAGACGGCTGTTGGATGTTTGACTGTTTTTGGGAAAGATGGAAGGATCCGCACGTCGACGCAGCAGTGCAACCTATGACACCAGTCGCCGCTGTCATTGACAGCAGCGTTGGTTGTCGGAGTCACCAGGCTCCTCGGATTGTTCTGTTGCGCAAGCTGTTTCCAATCGTGTTGGCTTGGCATGACCGAGCATTGTCTCTTGCCAGGCCAACCTAGGATGCTGTGCGATTCTAGGGGTTTGGGGACACCCTGTCTCTATGGTAACATCCGTCTCCGTCTTGTCAGGCTCGATTACTAACTTTCGGATGCACTTGTCATCTCTACTTTGTTCTTCTTCCATCATGTTGTCTACACGACGTTTGCGTTCCATTCTTTGCAATGCGAACGTCGTTAACAACCTATCTTTCCTGTCTGGCTCGACTCTCTCGATTGCTCTGAAACGATGCCGCTCTCGAACATCCGCGATCGTTTCTACTTTTGCAACCCGGCGCGATCCTTTCTCTGCTACTAACATCTGCTCCCGACGCAACCGCCTTTCGTCGCCCGTAGATGTCAAGGACATTTCCTATGGTAAGTTCAAGTTCGCACCCCTGCTCGTAGACCCCCTTGTACGTTGCTGACCCGCTCGCGCTCTTCTTTGCACCTCACAGTCATCAACTACGACTTCCCCACCAACACCGAGGACTACGTCCACCAGATCGGCCGTACTGGTCGTGCTGGCCGCACTGGTACCGCCTACACCTACTTCACCCCTGAGAACTCCAAGTCGGCTCGTGAGCTGATCGGCATTCTTCGCGAGGCCAACCAGGAGATCCCTCGTGAGATTGAGGAGATGGGTCGCTTCGGTGGTGGAGGTGGCGGTGGACGTGGTTTCCGTGGCCGAGGCCGTGGTCGCGGCCGTGGTGGCTTCGGCGGTGGAGGACGCACCGGCGCCAACTCGTACAGCGTCGGCGGCAACTCCAGGTGGTAATCGCTCCATCGTCTCGCTTCTCTTCCAAGCAAGCAAGCTATCGTTGAGCCTATTGCTCTTCCTCAAAACCAAAAGCTGTCAGATAAGAGCTCGCTCGTCCATCTGACATCAATCACATGTCCCCCTTCCCGCCTTGTATATGATTCCCTGTAATGTCTTCTCGGCTAGTCAAGTCATTGTTCATACCACATCATGTCCATTCGATAGAGTCCCTGCGACGGCCGTGGCTCAGTCCGTGCGAATCAGTGTGAAGCTCAATCCTATTGAGAAGGCATACCTCACAAACACACACAAGATATGATGTGGTTTGACTTGCATGACGGGCCCCGGGGGCAACGCGAGAAAGACGTCACTTGCTCCGCTCGTCTGTCGGGGAGCAGGAGAGACGGGCGCGCTGAAGAGTAAAAGGGAGGCCTTCCTCAGAAACAGGGTTTGTCCCTGTCGTGGGACAGGTACCTGCTGCAGGTCTTGAAGACTTTCATCGTGTAGGAGGAGCTTGCGCCTTCGTCATTTGGGCATTCGCTGATCAAAGTGGATCAGATTCGCAAAAGGTGGTCAGACGCATAGCGCGCATCGTAGCTGACCAACTCGCCTTAGTCCAGAGAAAAGCGATATAGAAGGGAAGACCTCCCTCGGATGGAGGTCGAGGGACTTGCGGTTGAACGCTGCCTTGCGCAGGTACTTTGCTTGCGAGGGGTGCAATTGCTTGAGGGAAGAAGGAAGGAAGGGTGCGACGAGCTGCTCTTCTTATCTCACCCGCTCGCATGGCTCAGTCGCAACTGTAGGCAGGCCCACAGACAAGCGCCTCTGCAGCACCGCAGAGATGATGCGCATGGGGCTCGCGCGCTTGAACAGATTGCGCTCTAAGACCAAGATTCGGACAGAGGAGCTGAGCACTGTCCACGACCCACCACACGGTCACGCCAGCGGGCTGATAGGGCTCGCTCTCGTATCACGCCTGTCAACTCCGAAAAAAAAAGTGTTGCTGCAGTGAGCTGCAGCCAGGACCCTGAATGATCTGAGCACTTTTTTTGAAGACTGTTCATCCGCCCGGCCGGTCCTCGACTCTCTTGCGCGGCTCGCCTGACCACCTTACTTTGGCGCGGTTTGCTTTCACTCAGGACCACAGTAGTCTCACCCTCCCTTGCCTCCACTATCTGAACTGGACCCACCAGTAAGCTCGGATCTCCCCTCCATGTGGTCCGCTGAGCTCAGCCATCCCTATCTCCACCATCACCCTGCACGCGAGTGTCCTAGTTGGCATCACCTTACGAACGTCGGAGTGGTCTCCTCATCACTGACATTGCTGTAGAGGAGAACGTTTCCCTCGTCGTACGCATCGGACTGTAGCCATCCAACATTTTCGTTCGTAGCAGCAACCTGCTCGACAGCAAGGTGCATCGCGACATTCATCTCCAGCCGCTCGCTTTCTTTTCGCTGCGAGGCCGGTGAGCCGTAACGTCACTTCGCCCAGCCTCGACGACAGGCCATCGGCATATCTGCTAGCACCTTTGCTTCGCAACCGTCTAACGCGCTTGATTACGCAACATTGCTAGCCGCATCACCGCCATCATGCCGTCCCTCGCCGACCTCGAAAACTTCATCGAGAACAACCTCCCCCGCGAGCTACAGGACTTGCCTCACCAAGTGTCCGTCTCGGTGCAAGAATACTACCAGATCCTGTACGAGCAGCTCAACAAGTATGGTCCGCCCATGCCCTGTTTGTCGTCGCTTCCTACTCTGGACAGCTTTGCCGAAAAGGTGACCGAGCTCGTCTCGCCCGTTCCCGCACCGCCGCTATACGTACCGCCGCCGCCTCCTCCGACCAATCTGCAGCTCATGCAAGCTTGGACGCACAGGCATCGCACTGCTATCGGTGTGACTGGCAGTCTGCTCCTCGTCGGACTGGGAACCAGCTATGCTTATCAAGCCGGCTATATCTCGCTGCCCTACCTCGGCAAGAAGCAATTTGTCGGTCGAGGGCGCACACGTCAGGTCCGGCTCAAGAACGGTATTCGCAGAGAGGCCGTCATCGTCCTCGGAGCCGACACGCCGCTGGGTCGGTCTCTCGCTCTCCACTTCTCCGGCCAAGGCTTCGTGGTGCTCGCATCGGTATCATCCTCGGCCGCTCTGGCCCAATTCGAGAATCTCATCCCTCCAAGCTCTCGAGGCTACGTCAAGGCGCTCATCTTCGACGTCGATGACCCATCGAGCTCCTTGCAACCCTTTGTGAGGGCGCTTTCGGCTGCTCTCAGTCTGCGCTACCCCCTCACCAGTGCTGGAGACCCCTATGCACGACCAGGCGAGAATATCAGTATTGCTGGTGTGGTGAATGCGCTCAGCTTCGTTGCTCCCGAAGACGATGCGAGCCTCTCCCGCAGCATGTCCGTCTCGGCTTCGGTGTCGTCGCTGGGCGTGCCTATCACGAAGCTGGCACCGTCGCCCTCGTCCGAGCTTCTCGAACGCCACGTCGTGGCCAGTCTCTGCGCTCTCGGTGCTCTGATCCCGATGCTCAGGGCGCTGCCCAATCGCGCCGAGGACACGGCCGAGATGGAGCCGGCCACCGTGGTCACGCTTATCTCCAGCCCTGCTTCCCGTACAGCCTTGCCCCGTCAGGCCATGTACTCGGTCATCGCGCAGAGCGTCGCTGCTGGCGTGCAATCGCTTCGACGCGAGTGCGAGGAGGATTCGCTGTACTCCAAGACGGCTGGCAACAGCAAGCTCTCTTTCGGATCCCCCAGCTCGACCTCACGTCGAGCCTCCACTTCGCGCTCCACGCTCAAGCAGCGAGATGTGCGCATCACGATGGTCGAGGTCAACTCTGGTTCTGTCCTGGGCGAGTCTGGCACCGCAACCACTGCCAACGAGACGACCACCAGTTCTCCATCGCAGTCGCCCTCGCGACCCACCTTTGGTCGCTCGCCCTCGTCCTCCCAGGGCTCCTTGTGGCACCACCGATCGCCTACCTCCGCGCCCGTACTCAACAAGGTCTCTTCCCTTCTGCTGAGCACGAAACGCCGTCTGCCGCCCAGCCACACCGTGAGCACGTATCCGCTTTCCTCATACTGGCTCACATTCAGCCAGGTGCTGCTCACCATCGTTCCTACGAGCTTTGTCGATTTCGCCCTGGCTTTGCGTCGCCAGCTGTCGTTGCGCAGGGCGGGCCTGATAGGTCGCGCTGAGCACGCCTACCTGCCGTGGAACTGGGGCCGGCCATCGGACGCTCGTGGACCCACAGGAGGGCAGCGGCCTGCGGTGGGACCTGGACCGGGACCCGCGTCTGCTACCCACTCGCGCGCATCGATCAAACGCCCCAGCCCACTGGGATATGAGATCCGCGAGGAGGACGCTGCCAGTCTGCCAGAGAGCGAGCGGTCATCCGGTGCATCCGGCATTCCATCTAGCGTCCCCAGCTCGGCATACGGGGACAACGACGAGGTCGTCGAAGAGGAAAGTGGACGATCCACCACCCACTCGCCCTACTTTGGTGGGAGAGCCATGCACGCCAGTCAGGATCTGAGCGCGTCTACGCCGAGCCTGGAGACTGGTCGAGCGACAGCTATGCCGCGCGACCCGTGGATGGGGACGAGTGGCGCGAGCAGTGGCGGCGAGTCCCCCGCGGTAGGAGGAAGTGCGTATGGGAGCGAGAACGAGGAGGGCTTGGGGACCAGTTGGGTTGCTCTTGGGGAGAGTGCGAGGCGTGAGGAGGGGCAGTGAGCTGTAGATCTGTGTTCGGGTTCAATTTTGACGTTCTTTTCATGCATTCGTGTGAGAGCGGTCGAGCGGATGTGAACAACGGCGTCGACGCACAGACAGGACAAGCTCGAAAAGCATCACGAGCACACTCGTGTAACAAATGAGAGGATATGATCTGAGATTGAGAAATGAGAACACTTTGGCGTACTGTATGTATGCAGCGCTTTTACTCGTCAGCAGAGTAAGCCGACTCGTGGATCTTGACCGCGCGACCCGAAGGATCAGCGGCGCAACCCCAATCGGCCCTGGGAATCCAGCGCACCGCGGTGCTCGCGGCCGCATCCGAGGGGAACCAGCTCTCGAAGATCTCGCGGATCATGTACGCCTCCTTGGTATCGGGCGTGTCGAGGGAATACCTCTTTGCGCGCTCCTGGAACTTTTGGTCCGACACGGTCTTTTCGGCATGATCCTTGATGCCGTCGATCCAGGAGTAACCGACGCCGTCCGAGAACTGCTCCTTTTGACGCCAGAGGATGTCTTCCGGCAGGTACGGCTTGCGTGGCGCACCCTGCGCGAGCTTGCTACCACTTCCGTCGCCGCCAGCCTCAATGTCGTCCGGGATCACATCGAATGCCTTGCGCAAGATGTACTTCTCCATCCTCGGTCGTCCATCGCTGTCCACCTCCTGCAACGATCCCTTGGAGAACATCTTATCGCTAGGATCCGTGTTCATGGCCACATCGAGGAACTTCTTGTCCAAGAACGGAACGCGCGCCTCGAGCCCCCACGCCATGGTGCTCTTGTTAGCACGAAGGCAGTCGGCGGTATGCAGGTTCTTGACACGTCGAACGAGCTCCTGGTGGAACGCAACCTTGTCCGGTGCAGCATGGAAGTAGAGGTATCCACCAAAGATCTCATCCGATCCTTCACCGGAGAGCACCATCTTGACGCCCATCGCCTTGATCTTGCGCGAAAGCAGGTACATGGGCGTCGAAGCGCGCACCGTGGTGACGTCGTACGTCTCAAGGTGGAAGATGACGTCCGCGATGGCGTCGAGGCCTTCCTGGACGGTGAAGGTGTATTCGTGGTGAACGGTTCCGAGGAACTGGGCGGCCTTGCGGGCTGCGAGCAGATCGGGCGAGCCGGGCAGACCGATGGAGAACGAGTGAAGGCGGGGCCAGGCAGCCAGGTTCTCGACCTCGTTCTCGGCATCCTCGTCGAGTCCGACGGGGAGCTTGGCGCCATCGGTCTCGACGGCGGGAGTGGTGAGACCCCGAGCACGACGGGCCTGTCGTTCTTCCCACTGCTTGCGTTGCAGGTCAGCCATTTTGTCAGTCTCGCGAGCGGCGATCGCGGCGATCAGAGACGAGTCGAGACCACCCGACAGAAGCACACCGTAGGGAACTTCGGACATGAGTCGCTTGCGAACGGCCTTCTCGAGCGCCTCGCGGATCGCCTTGAGGTCCGTGGGCGTGGACGGGATCTCGGCTCCGTCAGCATCACCCTCGATCCAGTTGGGTGTGTAGTATCTCACCGTCTCCTGACCCTCGGGGAGAGACGAGTCGTAGAAGTGACCGGGCGGGAAGGAGCGAATGCGATCGCACTCTTCGTGGATCGCCTTGAGTTCCGAGCTGAAGTAGATGGCGCCCGGGTACTTGTACGAAGCGCCCTGGTAGAGGGTCGTGATACCGATGGGATCACGAGCGGCGATGACGCGGTGCGGTGTGGTGGTCGTGTCAAGGAGGATGAAGGAGAACATGCCGTCGAGCATCTTGACGAAGTCGGTGCCGTGCTCGCGGTAGAGGTGGAGGATGACCTCGCAATCGGACTCGGTCTTGAACTCGGCGCTCTGGTCCTTGAGACCCTTTCGGAGGTGACGGTGGTTGTAAATCTCACCGTTGACGGCGAGGACGAGCTTGCCGTCGGTGGAGACGAGTGGCTGAGCACCGGTCGAGATGCCGACGATGGCGAGACGCTCGTGGCAGAGGATCGAGCCTTTAGAGCCTTCTTCTTGGGTCACGACGCAGCCCGACCAATCGGGACCACGGTGTCGGATGCAGCGCGACATGTTAAGCATCTTGCTGCGATACGCCGGAGCGTCCGGGTGGTGAATGCAGCCCAGAATACCGCACATATTTAAGATCGAGCCAGAGAGAGAAGTGCCTGTCCTATGCTGTGGTAGACTTGCTGCGACTTGCTTGTTCGGATGTGGCGCTGACGAGGGTGATCCGATGGAGTGTGCGTTTGGGCGTGGGAAGGATAATGGTTGTCGGTGGGAAGATGGAGTGTGATTGAAACAGAGGTTGACGTGGACAACGGATCTTCCGACGGTGTGTGACTCGCCTTGGTCCAGCTCGAGTTTGGGCAGATCAATCAGCTGTCACACGCCCTCGTTAGGGTTGGTCACTGCGCGCTGCCCTTGCTGCTGCCTGCTGCTGCTTTGCATGAGAAACAGTGGCGAGATCTTCTCACTCTCCGCCTCCGTTGACTCACCAACCAACCAACCAGAAGTGTGCAAGCCTATTTTCCTTCGCTCGCCTTCCGACTTTCAATTTCTTCCTTTTCTTCTCAACTCAGGGCCTCGCCTCGCCGTTATCTTGGAGCCTTGGCTGCCTATCAATTTCTCACTTTCCTGTTCATCAGATTCACCGGCAGCAGAGCGCAGTCTTGGCGAAAATCCTGAATTTAGAGCGAGTCATCGAATCTCTCGTCGGCAAGCAGGCCGGGATCCAAGAAGCTCATCGCTAATCGCGAACTCTTGCCCCGATCTGGCCATTCGATTTCACCGAGACCCGAGGCTCTCCACCAAGAATTTCTTCTTGACGAGGAGCGGCTTCGAGGTTTTGAGCGGAACAGCCAGAACAGCTCCGCACTTCCTTCAGCCTTGCTGGTTGCAGAAGACCATCAACGACACGGACCCTCTCACGGACATCACAGCTTCGTCGTTTCACTGCTGCCTCTAGCAAAGCAGCTGATTTCACGCCGAAAGATGGCATCTTCGTCATCATCCTCGTCGCTGTTTGCGACGGAGTGCCTCCTCTACTCGACCGCATCCTCCTCCTCCTTGGTCGGTTCCATGGGTCTCACCACGGTTGCCGCTCCATCGTCTACCTCGGCTCTCTCCACGTTCAAGGGCGTCTCCGATCCGGCTCCCCATTCCGTCAGCGCCATCCCCACATCACCCAATCCAGCCATCTCAGGCACCGGCGGCCTCGTCTTCCAGCTTGAAAACAACAAGGCCACACTCAACGTCTTTTCATGGCAGCGAGATCACCCTTTGCAACGTATCATCTTGCCATCCAAGCTTTCTTGCATTGCTAGTTCACCAAATGGCGAGCTGGTCGCAGGTGGCTCCTACGACGGCCGCATCTTTCTCTGGCAGATTGCAACGGGAGACCTCGTCGCATCATTCGACGCACACTACCGCTCCGTCACCGTGCTCAAGTGGACTTCCGACGGTGCAGCTCTCGTGACAGGCTCCGAGGACGCCCGCATCCTCGTGTGGAGTCTAGCCGGTCTCCTCGCCCCACACGACCAGACCAGCTCCTCCATCACCAGCTCCGAACACAACCCCACGCCCTACTGCACCCTCGCCGACCACAACCTCGCCATCACCGACCTGCACATCTCCAGCGGTCGCTTCCCGCATCAGACCACCATTCTCTCCAGCTCGACCGACGCCAGTGTTAAGCTGTGGGATCTTCGCACAAGGAGTTTGCTGAGCAGCTTCGTATTCGAACAGCCCATCCACAGGGTCGCACTCGACTGCACCGAGCGCTTCTTTCTTGCTGCCACTTCGCCATCTTCCTCGCACAACCTGGTCTACCGTATCGACCTCTTCCGCAAGCGAGATGCGTCGAGCAGGCTAGTCGAGACAAAGACGTCCACGACAGGGACGCAATTTGACTTTGTGTCAGAAGGACTTCGGGGAGCAGCGTCCGTCGAAGCGCACGGATTCGGCTCTTCCGCGGGTCCAACAACAGAACGCATCTCCACCGAGGCCGCAAAAGCAGGGTCGAGCATCATTATCATCCGCGAACCCATCTCTTCGATGTGTCTCTCTCTCAACTCGACGGCCCTCCTGGTCGGCAGTCTGGCTGGCAACCTCTACGTCATCGACGTGTCCAACTCTCAGATTCTCCGCACCGTCTCGCTGCTAGGCAACGCAAAGGCGAGCGCGATCACGGGCAAGAATGCGGTGACGAACCTCATGGTGCTGCCCAAGCCGAGGGATCTGTTGGGGCATTGGGAGACGTCTAGTGCCGGAAGCGGCGCAGGGGGCAACATCCCCGTGCGGCCCGTCGCCAACTTCGGCCGACAGGTGTTGAGCGCGGAAGAACATCGATTGGCTACACCCTACTTGACGCGGATCGGTGGCGGGGCAACGGCGCTGTTTGACGACGAGAGTGTAGACGAATTCATCGATCCGGAGTGGGATAGTGCTCTGGTATCGGATGAGCTGCTGGGGAGGAACGTGGGCTCAACGCCAGCGGCGGGAGCAACGAGCGCGTCAACGGTAAACGCGCAAGCGCTGAATGAGGCGGAGAGGTTGAACCGCGAGAACAAGCTGCTGCGAACACAGCTGCAACAGGCTAAGGCGATTAATGATGAGATGTGGTCGAGACTTATACAGGATAGGCTGTCGAGTCAGGTCGCTGCCAGCGAGTAGGTCGTTCACAGTTTTCGCCCATCGCAACCACACGGCCATGTCATCAATCACGATACCACACTTACACCATCACGTTTCGTTCATCACATTCACATTATCACGGGGCGATCACACACACGGATCAAGGCAGGCGTGTATGCAAGTGATCATTGAGAGGGAAAAAGACAGAGTGTCCATGCGAGAAGGCTAAACAACGAATTGGATGCGAGTGGGGTCGGTCCACTGAGATGGAGCAAATTCCTTCGAACACTTAGAGGACGAAAGCGGCGGCGCCGATGGCGAAGAGACCAGCGAGCGTGAAGGAGACGGTCATGGAGGTGGCGCTGCTAGCGGCGTTGTTCTGGGAGGTGCTTCCGCTGCTGCCGGTGCTTCCGGTCGCAGCTGGGGCAGAAGAGCCGCCGGTGACACGCGACATGGACGATGCCGCGGCCGACGAGACCGCGCTGGTGCTGGTGCTCGACGACGCGCTCGAGGTGGAGGAGCTCTGCGACTGACCAGCGAGCAGCAGGCCGTGGCTGATGCTCCTCACCGTCGAGCACTGGCTGGAAGCCGGTGCCGGGTGGGCAGATGGCGTAACGGGATCTCCCTGTCGGAACGTCGAGCTACCATAGATACCCTGCAGCTGCGCGATCTCGCCCTCGCACGTCTCGAACACATCCGGATCGTAGTTGGCAGGAAGGTTCCAGCGACAACCCATGACGTCGTAGATGTGCTCGCACTGTGCCGCCGCGCGCTCGCCCCAACATGCGCGCATGCAGAACTGGTTGTACGACATAAAGTTGGTCCACTCCGAGACGAAGTACGGTTCGCCGTTGGTGGCCGGGTTGGCGGTGGTGTAGAGGATACCACCGATGGGGTTGCCGAGATCGTCAGCTCCGTGAGGGTCGAACTCTCCTCCATCGTCACCATCGGGGATGAGGATGGTGGTGAAGTCGCCGACACCGGTCACCTGGACGTAGTCGCGAGTGCGGACAAAGTGAGCACCCTGAATCGATCCATCAGGGATGAGACGCGTGCCGTGTCGGTCGCTTGTGCAGTAGGCAACACCTGATCGCTCCTTTTCACCAACAGTACCGAACTCGGCAGGACCCCAGATACAGAAGTCTTCCAGCGAGTTGATCCACGCCGTCTGGCACCTGGAGTCCTGGTTCCAGGTGTTTCGGGCGCAGGTGTTGTAGCCAGATTGCGGCTCGCCACCGGGAACACCACCTTCACCTGCAGGGATGCGGTTAGCACCCATGTACTGGTCAGGAAGCTGCGAGAAGGGATAGGTGGCTTTGGGCTGCCATTGCGTCCACGACTTGGTGGGCTGGTTGCGGTTCAAGTCGGTGGTCGCACGCGGGTCAGGACCGCTGCCGCGAGTGCCGCTGGGCGACTGAGCGGAGACGCTGCCGGCCAGGACGGCCGACACAAGCGCCAGAGAGAGGGCGATCTTGGTCATGATGATGTTGTGAGTTCCTTCGGTGGTCTCGAAGGTGTTTGAGATGGTATACGAAGGAGAAGGGCCGGGAGGTGAAAGAAGAAGAGGTGGTAGATTCGTCGCGGAGCGTAGAAGATCGACGAGGGATCATATACTCTTTCCGCATGCACAGGTCAGGATCGGTCCCCAGGGGTCAGAAGGTCCAAAAGGTCGCTTAGGTCGTCAAGGCTGTGTCGGGACATGCCAAGCTTAGCAAACAACACACGAGGCGGCACAGACATCCGCCACGCTCGCTTGAGATCGAACCTTGAGGACGCCAAGATCCGAACCTTCAATCGCGGACAGGGAAGACACATTCCTAGCGCCGCGTGCGCTTCGGCAAGATCGTTCGGTGGCTGGTTCTCCGGAAACGATGGACAATGCGCGATGATGTGTTGGAAGATTCTCCGCACTGATAGGGCAGATGCATCAATGGCTTGCCACTGGATCGACAGGGTGCGAGGGTTGCGACAGCGTGGCGTTGAGAAGGGTCTCTCGGGATCGAAGAGGTCGTAGAGGAGGGGGGCGTTGGCATCCGTTAGCGCAGCACGCCGATGCATTGACAAGGCTTGGCATGGACCTCCGAACTGTAAAGTGTCTGTTGCAAGCTGATGCGGTCAATTACCGCTCTTGACATCGTTCACTCCCCACGAGGTCTTTGACGAGCCCGTCGTTCTACCTTGCCGCCCGCGAAGTCAGCCTGCGGCGTTACGACCCTCAAAGGCTGCCCAGCCTCGGCCCGAAGGCTTGCTTTCGATGTGATCGTCGACTTGGCGCTGTGCCGCAAGACAAGGCCTACTGTGTAGCCTTGGGAGACAGGCACGACCGAGTCAATCGATTCCATATTCCTCCTCGCGATCTTGGCAAAACAGACCAGCAGCTCACGAGGCGATGGCTTGGCACTGTTTGACAATGGCAGACAAGATGAAATTCCTCCGGGCTGGAGCGAGAGGCTTGTTCTCTCGCATTTGGCTGGGTCTTGGCCTTTGTCTTGGCACAACGGCTTGGCAAGAAAATAATCAACACGAGCCTAAGGAACCAGCTGCTGGGTGGGATACAAACTCCGCGTCCGGTGCTTGGCACATGTTCGTGGATGGCTTCTCTCCGTGCATTGAGCATCCACAATAGGGATGGGTCGGGCTGGAAATCCCTCTTCTCCGACGCTGAAGCATACCGGTGCGAACGCCCCGATCTGGTCGCCCGGCTTCTCAGATGAGGCTCTTCGGCAGGCCAAATCGGTGCGCTTGTTAGATTGAGGTTTGTCCAACCCGTCTCCCTTTCCAAAAAAAGGCCGGCTAACCTCCACTCTGAGCCGCTCGCCTTCGTTCTTGCTTAGGTTGCCGAAAGCAAGCCGGCGGAAGGAAGCTTTACCTTCCACCAGTGCTACCTCCTGCCATAACGCTATCCGGTCAACTTCAACATGCCGCCTACATCCAAGACTCTTGCGCCGGCCGTCGACTCGATCGCCTCGACAACACTGAGAAGGAGCAGTCGAAGATCGATATCGACGGCTTCGCAAATACTGGCATCCACGTCAGATGCGGTGGAGCCAACGACGAGTTCAATATCGCCTAAACCCAAACGCACTCGCGTCAAGGCAGAGCCGGTTGACGACACGGCCTCTGCTTTGGACATCACTTCTCAAGGATCTCGGGGGAAGCAAAGGGTTAAGACGGAGGCGATTGGAGAGCCAGTCAAGACCGAGAGCATCGACTCGTCTATGCCTGACATCAAGCCTGCTGCAGCCAAGAAGCGCAGAACCAAAAAGGAGGCGGAGGAAGAAGGCGAGAACTTCCCTCCGCGACCGTCACCCCACCTGATTCTCCGCGATGGCAATCATCAACGCCCAGATAGAAGAGGAAGCGGCCTATTCATCGGCGCACACATCAGCTCGGCAGGCGGAGTCGAGAATGCACCCCTCAACGCGCTCAGGATCGGCGGCAATGCATTCTCGTGTTTCGTCCGACCCAAGATGCAGTGGGCGTCGAATCCCATACCCGACACCTCGATCGAGGAATTCAAGCATCGAGTTGCCCAGCACGGCTTCATGCCTCCCGCATCGACGCTCAAGAAGGAGGATGGGGCACGGAAGGTGGAAGACTGTGGCTACGTTGTGCCACACGGATGCTACCTGGTCAACCTGGCCAACCCAGACGAGTCGAAGCGGGACAAATCGTTCGAGGCGTTCATCGACGACCTGCAGCGGTGTGAGAAGCTCGGTGTGCGGCTGTTCAACTTTCACCCTGGCTCGATGACCGCTGCGTCTGCCACTGAGGAGCTGGCGCCCGTCGACGGACCACGTGGGGACGTCCGCGCAGCAAAAGCGGACGCGTGCGCCCTCGTCGCTTCCTACATTAATAGCGCCCATGCGCTGACGTCTTCCGTGGTTATTCTCGTCGAGAATATGGCCGGATCGAAGAACGATACCATTCTCGGGTCGTCGCTGTACGATCTCGCGGCGATCATCGCCGGCGTCAAGGACAAAGCACGAGTGGGCGTGTGCATTGATACGTGCCACGCGTTCGCCGCAGGCTACGACATCACCAATCCAGCCGCGTACGCTGCTTTCACCGAGCTCATCGACACGACGATCGGCTGGGAGACCGTCCGCGCGCTCCACCTGAACGACTCCAAGTTCCCCCTCGCCTGCAGACGCGACCGCCACGCCAACATTGGCAGGGGACACATTGGCATCGGTGGGTTCTGGAACGTGGTCAATGACGAGAGGTGGAACGGCACTCCGCTGATTTTGGAGACGCCAGCGCTGGGGAATGCAGTAGCCGCGTACCCGGCCAAGGAGGGGACGAAGAAGATGCACGAGGTGTGGAGCTACCAGATTCAGGCGCTGCATGCGTTGAGGGGGACCAAGTGGGGAGAGTGGAAAGAAGCGGAGGAGTGGCTGACTAAAGCAGATCGAGTGGTTGAGGAGGCGGAAAAGCTGCACGCTACGAAGAAGAAGAGTGGTGATAAGAAGTCGATTCCGAAGAAGAAAGCGAAGAAGGAGGAGGAGGAGGACAGCGACTTGAGTTCGGACGATTGATCGCCCTCAATATGAGCCTCATCAGCCAATCAAGAGCTCGTCGTGAAGGCCCGAGCTTATGACCAAATGAATCACCAGAGGATGAAGGTGTAGCCCACATGACGAGACCATTTCCACGGATGTTTCAGGACGGTCCACCACGCATCCATTGTCCGATACACCAATCTCGGATTGGACACAAGCACTAGCACCAATCCGACCCTCGCCAGGCCCTTTGCCGATTTTCCCAAGCCCACTAGGGCTAAGCCTGCGAATGCGTGGTACTCGCAAGACACTGCGAGTTGCGAAACCGAATCCCATGTGGAAGCGATCGCCTGCGTCGGGGTTGCCGGCGGCACTTGAAGGCTATTGATGTGCGGCGGGAATGCGGCTGCACTCGGCTCTGTGGAAGAGCGATGGGAAGCACGGCTTTTGCGTGTCGCTTTGGAAGCACGAGGGATTCTGTTCTCGGCTCTCAAGGCGTGCGCGGACGGTTCTGGGTCAAATAAGGCGCGCATGTAGGTCTGGCTGCATGGTGTCGAGCGTGAATGCTGGGCTGGGCGTTGGGATCCGGAGGGCAGTGGAGTTGGGGGGTCGGAGCGACGAGCGCCATCGTTTCGCCAGAACATCGTGCGGCGTGGCAGTGACTCGTCGCTGCTGTGGTTCAAGGTGCCGTTGATCGCTAGGCTGTGTCACTAGTCGAGCGATGAGGAAGACGATGGTGGATCAGACTCGCTCAAGCTGGAAGCGGGGACTTATATCAGAGCAGAGTGGGCGCGAGGCACAGCGCTCGGTGCTCCTCCTGCAGCTGAAGAGGTCCGGGACGATGATCCCGACATCTGTCTCGCAATCTTGTTTGA
This sequence comes from Kalmanozyma brasiliensis GHG001, assembly GCF_000497045.1. Lineage (NCBI taxonomy): Eukaryota > Fungi > Basidiomycota > Ustilaginomycetes > Ustilaginales > Kalmanozyma > Kalmanozyma brasiliensis. The sequence goes on along the minus strand of NW_015961948.1, from coordinate 800,017 downwards.
GAACAAAAGAGCGCTCCGAACGCCATTGTGGCAGCCATTTCACATTGCACCCGAATGCTCGCGAATGTAACAAGATTGGCGCAGAGCGGAACGGGTCTGATGAAGGAGCGTTCAGTCAATCGCAGGAAAAAGAGTGTAGATTGCCGTTCCATGATGAGAGATATGACAGGTCTCGGCTAAACAAAGGAACAATGGAAGATAGGATTCTAGCCAGCTGGACCCGTCACAGCATAGGATGATAGATGCCGTGCATCGACATGACGGCTGAGTGAAGCACGCTACGATAGGAGCTCCAAGGATCGCTCAAGCGACTGTAGAGAAAGCCGATCGGGACGAAGACCCAGCGAGGCCGGCAAATGGCGACGATGCAGAGTCCGCATGTTGCCGCGTAAGCCGCCAAAAGCTTGTGCTCGGACACTGACGCCATCGCAGATCCGCCGTACGAGATGGCCAGATCTTTCGCCGCTTCCCATGCAGATCTTGACGACGAAGGTTCAGACCTTGAGTCCGAGTCGGCTTGTGAGGACCTGTTCTTGTCGATCTCTTTTGCAGGCGAGGATGGACGTGAAAGTATAGTGTCGTGTGTCCTATCGTGGCTGTGCGATATGGAGCTTCGGGTCTCGGGCTCAAGCTGGGTACCGAATGGCGAAGGCGGTGCTGGAAGATTAGAGAGACCTTGTCGAATGCTCTTTGTCCTACCACCACGGGGTCTGTCGTTCAGCGCTGGGGCTGGAGCCTTGCTCACCGGTACTTCGGCGGAGCTGACGGCTGACGAGCAGGCAGTGGAAGGTACGATAGGTGCATTCGTGGATGAATCGCCTGTCGAAAGAGAGAGGAACGTGAGAGATAGATTGAGCGTATCATCGTCTCTAGCGCTCGAGGGAGACGGTGAAGAAGATCTGGAGCTGCTGATTGACATGATGAGGTTGTTTGAAGCGCTGAAGAGTTTGTCAGACGTCGAAGGGGATCAAGTATATATGTCACACGAGCGTGCAGCAACTGTTGTCCAGTCAGGCAGGACGATTCAGACACTTTGACGTTCTATTGGAAGCTACAGTAGTGAGGCGGAGCAATGTATCTGATGATGACGACAAAGGGTAGTTGGATATCCTGTCGAGCGATGAGCCCAACGACAGGCTGAGGATGAGCGCTTTGACAGCAGGGAGGTACGCGAAGCTGATCAGCCCGGCGACAGGCGCTTGGACCCCGTCGAAGGCAGGTGCGACGGCGGCTGCTGGTATGCATGCACGCCTCGACGCCCAGCATGTCACATCGCTGATCGCTGTTCGAGCTGTTCTGCCTCTTTTCCGTGCCCTTCGACGTCTTCAAAGGGATCGACGCTGTGCACAAGGGCGGCAGCGGTCAGTAATTTGAGCTGGCCGCCACGCTCGGTTGGAGGTTCCTTTGTTCGGCTCCAGCTGGCCGCGTGCGTTCCATGCAGGGGCGAGCTGTCAAACTCTGCTCAGCGAAAAAGGCCGATTTCCCGGCGCGTTGCTGCAGAACCGCGCTTGCTTATTTGGAAGCCGAAGAACAAAGGGCGGCAGCTCCATTGTTTCAGCATGTGCACAGACGGTACGCGAGAAGTAGCAGGTACTTTATTTATGAGCACTCTGGAAAGGATCGACCGTATGATCGGACAGATCGACACAGAACGCAACAGAGACGTGAAGGCAGGATTGGATTAGCTCTGCCTCACTCGATTTTCGCAAAGAAATCACTTCGATTCCGCATCAAAACTTTCTACTTCACAACGTCGACGGTCACCATATCCCCATCAGTCAAGTTCCAATGCGCCAGCGTCTGCTTCAGCGTCGTCGCTTTTCCGTTGACCTTGATCTTGATCTTGCTCGCCGCCACCTGGCTATCTAACAGATCCTGATGTACGTAGTCACGCATGGTAGCAATCGTTGACTTGATCGCCGCTTCGTACGGCTCTTCCCTTTCGCCCCCTTCGTCATTTGGTAGAACGAGAGTGAGTGTGATCGCGGGTCGGGAGTGTGCTTCAATCCAGGCTTTTTCGGGGTGTAGCGAGCCGTCTGTCTTCTTGGCGAGGGCGGTGGAGGGCTGCGGTGCCGGGGGGGCTGGAGGTGGCGACAGCTCGGTTGATGCTGGACGTTTGACGCCCTGTGGTGGTGGTGAGTTCGTGACCGGTCGAGCAGGCAACGTGCTCCCTGCTGGCAGCTGGATCGGCCTATCATCACCTTCCTCCTCATCAACTCCTTGACCCACATCGCCGTCCATCCCCGGGAATTGCGGTCCAAACTCCGCCAACTTCACCACAGGTCTCCCCGAAACCCTATGCATCTCCTCCTCCAACCCCTTGTTCTTCGCAATCAACTCCCTTGCCGCCTGCCGTGACTTTGCGTGACCGTCCCAGATGATCTTCTCCTTCTCCCTCGCCAGTCTCTTTTCCTCCGCCTCGCGCTTCAGCCTGGCGTCCTCGTCTTCATCTGCTCGACCGGAGGCGAGCTGTTTGAGGTAGAACGTGGGATCTGCTCCCGCCTGGAGCGCGGACTGGTTTGCCTTTTTCGCCTCCAACTGCTGACGCTGCTCGCGATAGGCTGGGTTGAGCAATTCGAACCGGACGTGCTCGGCCATCTCGTCTACACCCACCATCTCCCCACACACGGGACACTTGGTGGTGGTGGGTGCGGTGCGCGACGCGAGGCCACGCGGTACGTAGTCGCGACGCACCTTGATCGTCCCTCCCTTGCCGACGACCTCTTCGACCGCTGGCGGTGGCGGTGCAGTCGCCACCCCACTGAGTGAAGATCTCGGCATCACCAGCTCTTCCACTTCCTCTCCGTCGTCCGTCACCATGATCATACTCGCCATCTTCTTCTGCGCCAGCGTCATACTCTCCATCTCGCGCAACGATCGGGGTGGGGGAAGATCGAGATGCCCATCCGCCTCGGTGAGCTCGACGCTGCCGACAACGACAAAGTCCTGCCAATCGATTTCGTCGAAGGCCTGCCGTTGCTTTTCTTGGTCCTCGTCCTGTTTCTTGCGGCGTTCGCGCGTGTACTTTTCCCATTCGGCGCGGGATTTGGCTTGTTCCAGGAGAAGTGGGCGGGCGCCACCTTTGCCGGTGCCGAGCGTGGATCGCGTGCGCTGCGAGGAGATGGCAGTGGTGTCCGTCGTGCCGTATGCGCCGAGTTTGACGGTATCCAGCAGGGCAGCGGTGGGCGAGATGACCTTCTGATACTGCTCAACGAGATGGTTGAAGTAAGGGAAAAGCGAGTGAGAGGGTCGAAGGAATTCGAACTGATACGACTTGGATTCGCGCGAGAGCAGGGAGGTCGCGAACGAACGACCCTTGCGTGCGGTGAAGAGCGCGGTGAGCTTGAGAATGTCGAGGTCGACAGCGGTGATGTTGGGCAGGTCGGCGGAGAACTCGAATGGTTGCGGCTCTGGGGGCGCCTGCGTCGAAGGGCCTGCTACTGCGTTGTCCTGCATTTCTCCTTGTGCAGTACCACTGGATGCTGTATCGTCAGCGGAAGCGGGCGCAAGCGTTTCTCCGCGTCGCACAGCATCTCGCCGAGAAGCATAGTAGGCGTGGTACACATCATCCTCTTTGAGATAGGCAAACTTGGGATTGTTCTGTTCCGTGGCCTTGATGGTCACCTCGAACGCCGGATCCTTTTTCGCGATGAGCTCTGCAGCCTTATCGATCGTCCTGCGCAGTTCGGGTGGCGGGTAGATGATGCCGCCCGTCGAGGCGAACCTGGAGCTCGAGCTCGAGGTGGAAGCGAGAGTGTTGTCGGTGCCATGCGCAGGCGCGGGTAGGTTGAGTGCGGGCGCCATGGTTGCCGTGTTACGCCGCGGTTGCTGCTCTGAGACGAAGCTCGAGCTGCGTGGACGAGACGATCGACGTGCTGCTTTGGCTGCAAGGTGGTTGTCGGTCGAGGAGGTTGTCGGTGACGAACGAAAGGCAATGCAAGTCGGAAAGGGTTTAGGAAAATCGACCGATCTGGCTCAGACTCTTGATTAACGCACGTCGACTATCGGTGATCCAAGAAGAAATGCGAGAAAGCCACAAAAGCCAAAAAAAGAGTGACACAAAAAGAGGGCATCAAAAATAAGGGAGCACAGCGCAGCAGCTTTGAGTGGGGACAGCTTGGACCCGCCGCCGGTCGTTGCGTTCAAAAAAGTGACTCGTGTCCATTCTTCTCATCCTCGTTGTCGAGCTTGATCACATTCTCACTCCCGACCGCCCACTATCGACCATCCACACAACCCCTTTCCTGTACCCGTCTATCGTGCCAGCACGCAGACGACTATCGAAGTCAACGCTATCACACGTTGCACCCATCGCGAGCACCCTCACTGCTCCTACCCACACGGCGGTTGTTATCGTCCTAGCACACCCTTATTGCTTCCCACGACAGCTCATCAGCAAGAACCGTACCGACGGTGCAGCTTCATCGCCAGGCTTCGTCTCATTCGTTCGAGTCTCTTATCGCCACCTCTGGCCCTCGGACCGCTTCTAGCGAGCCTAAACCCGCACTCCTTCCGCTCGGTCCGTCCACCCTACAGAGCCTCGCACAGGCACAAGCAGCTACAAATATGGCTCTGGTAAGCTGTCTCCCCGCTTCCCGTTCTTACTCATCAGCCTTGCTAACCACCCCCCTTGCCCTCTTCCATTCGTCGACCATGCCTTTGACGCAACAGCACGCGCTCAAGCCCTCGCTCGAAGAGGTGCAAGCCGCCCTCCTCGCCCCCAACCCATCGGGCAACATCATCCCGGTCTACACCTCCCTTCCCTCCGACCTGCTCACTCCCGTCACTGCGTACCTCAAGCTCTCTTCCGGCGCAGACATCACCCGTCGCTCGTTCCTCTTCGAATCCGTCACGGGCGGCGAAAAGATCGGTCGGTACAGCTTTATCGGTTCGGATCCGCTCAAGATCATTCGTACGGGTCCTGGGCTTGACGCTACCGGGGATCCGTTGGTGGTCATCGAGCGCGAACTGGCTCCGTACAAGTACATCCCGATTCAGGGGCTGCCGACGTTCACGGGCGGTGCGATCGGGTATATCAGCTACGACTGCGTGCAGTATTTCGAGCCGAGGACGAGGCGCGAGCTGAAGGACACGTTGGGGATTCCGGAGAGCGTCTTCATGGTGGCGGACTCGTTGATTGTGTTCGATCACGTTTTCTCCACAGTTCGATGTGTTAGTCATGTTCATCTGCCGGAGGCGCTTGCTGGGAAGGCGACCGAGGGGGATGTGGAGAAGCTGTACAACGCAGCAAAGGTCAAAGTGGATGGGTTGATCGCGACGCTCACTTCGCCTATCACGCCGATGCCCGTCCAACCGCCCATCCTCACCGGCCAAGAATCCGTCTCCAACGTCGGCAAGGCTGGCTACGAAGGCTTCGTCACCTCCCTCCGAGCCAACATTGTTAAGGGGGACATCATCCAAGCTGTGCCCTCGCAACGTTTGACGCGACGCACCACGCTTCATCCGTTCAACTGCTACCGTCACCTACGACAGGTGAACCCCAGCCCGTACATGTTTTACGTCGACTGTGGGGATGCGCAGTTGGTGGGGGCGAGTCCGGAGACGCTGTGCAAGATCGAGGCGGGTAAAGTGGCGGTTCATGCGATCGCGGGGACTGTCAAACGCGGAAAAGATGATGAGGAGGATCGACTCCTCGCGTCCCAACTGGCGGGGTCAGTGAAGGATCAGGCGGAGCATGTGATGTTGGTGGATCTGGCGAGGAACGACATCAACCGCGTCTGCGATCCAGCCACCACGCAGGTCGAAACGTTTATGAACGTGGAAAAGTTCAGCCATGTGATGCACCTCACCAGTCGCATCACGGGTCAACTACGAGGGGGCAAGTCGAGATTCGATGCCCTGCGCTCCATCTTCCCAGCAGGGACGGTGAGCGGTGCACCCAAGATCCGCGCGATCGAACTGGTGAGTGAGCTCGAGGGCGAGAAGCGAGGTGTCTATGCCGGGGCGGTGGGAAGGATCGATTTCGCAGAGAACGAGATGGACGTCTGCATCGCCATCCGAACCATGACGTTCAAGGATGGGTATGCGTATCTCCAGGCGGGCGGCGGCATCGTGTACGACAGTGTCGAGGAGGACGAGTACGTCGAGACGATCAACAAGCTTGCGTCTAACGTCAGGTGCATTGCTCAGGCCGAGGAGTACTATCTCGCGCAGGAGAAGTGATGCCCACCAGCAAGGGGGAGGGGAAGGCGAAGCGTTGTCTCATGTGTCCTCATAGCATGGTCTGTTCGAAATGCATTTCGATTCACGACAACAGCGATATTCAAACGAGTGTGACAATTGAAAGGACAGAAAGTGACGGTGTTACAAGCGCGAAATCAGGCGCGAATGCCGGCCTCCCACAGGCTCTGCTTCTCGAGGCTCTCTCTGAGCGACGAATGGGTGGAGAGGGCTCTCAAGCGGGCTTCTGCGGCGGCGGCCGTGGTGCTAGCGCCGAGACTCCCTTTGGGGTAGGACGGGATGATGCTCTCCTCGCTGAACGACATGAGGTGGCCGGGTCGGTTGGATTTCGCGCCCGAGGCCGAGCGGGAGAGCTTGCCGTTGTCGCGCGAAACAGCGACCGAATTGATCGAGAGCAGGCTCGGCTTGGAGATGATACTAGCACTAGTGCGGCGTGCGTTGCGCTTGGTGCGTTCCGTCTCGACCAGCTTGCCAAGGTTCTTGAGGATCCCACGACGAGCGGACAACCCTCCGACGAGAGGAGAGCGCGAGTGCGAAAAGCCCGCTTCGTCCTCGCGCTCGAGCTCGCGTCGCGCATCGTGCTGCTCAATCTCGCTCTTGGACATGCGCGAGGCGTTGAGGAAGTCGGCCATCGACACTTCGGGCGCGGCGCGTCGGCGCATCTGGTGGAAGGGGAACATGTCGAATTCTTCGTCGTCGATCTCGTCTTCGTCCGTCGGCAAGGTGTCGGTGGGTTCGGATTCGAGGTCGAGGGCCTTGCGGGATGGAGCGTAGCGCTGGGCTGTGCTGGACGAGGCGTTCGCGCTGGACTCGGCTTGCTTCTTACGGAGACTGGCGATGCTGACGCCGGTCGCGGGCTTGGCAGGTTCGGCTGCAGCGGGAGCAAGGACGGGAGTGACAGCCTTGGAAGCAGCTGCTGCGCGTTCAGCCCGCGGAGGTCGAGAGAGGCTCGTGGCAGCAGGGACAGCGCTGACGACCCGAGGCTCAAGGTCGATGCTGACCTGCTTCTTCTTGGGCGAAGAGACGTTTGTTCGCTCGACCGCGCCGTGCCCGTGCCGAGAGTGAGCATCCTCGAACTGGTCCGTGTCCTCCTCCTCGCTCGTCTGCGTGCGAACGGCGGGGCGCTTTGCGTTGTCGGCGTGCAACTCGCGTGTCTTGAGCTTATCAGGAGACCTGAGGATGCTCTTGCTGCTGAGCATGGCCAAGACATTGTTGCGAAGGATTTCGAGTTCGGACTCGGCTTTGATTCTGTCCTGGTTCGCGCGGCTGAGAGCCTCGGCCAGCTTGTCCGAGCGTGCAAGAGCGTACTTGAGTGCGTATCGGAGTGCGCTGAGCTCGTCGCTTGTAGCACTGGGATCGACATTCGCGTCGGCTTCAGCGTCGGAGCCAGCCTCGATCGAGTCCTGCTGGAAAGCGAGAACGCGAATGGCCTCGGAGGTGGTGAGTGAGGAAATCCAGCTGGGCGTTTGGGTGTAGGTGCTCGAGGGCGACAGAGGAGGCTGGGAGGCCGCAGAGACAGACGAAGCGCTACGGTGACGTTCGCGGCCGTTCATGTCGGGTCTCTTGGAGCGAGTGGCCAGGTCGTCGAGAGTGGGGACCGATTTGCGGTAGGAGCTGCTTCGCTTGGCTCGAGTAGGAGAAACAGGACCTGCGGACACGGGCGAAGAAGGAGCCGCGTCCTTGTCGCCAGCCGTAGACTTTGTGGGCGATGCAAGAGCAGTGTTGAGCGAGAGCTTGTCGTCGTCTTGGGCGTCGGCAGCTCCATCCAAGGGCAAGCTGAGGGTGGATGGCACAAAGCTGTTCTCGAGAACACGAAGGCTTTCGAGGGCGGCAGTGGGTGTTAAGACGGATTTGTCGGCGTCGGCGACTTGGAGCTTGAGTTGCTTGTCGTGGGTGAGAACGCTAGCGGGCGTGGTGGGCGTGGCGGTTTGGCTGCGGCTGAGGGGAGGAGTGCGGGTGAGCTTTTCCTCGCCGGAGTGGCTGCCGTAGCCACTTGCGCTGGAATCGTCGCTGTGGGAGCGAACGCTGAGGCGCTTGGAAGTGATCAGCGGAGTGCTGTCGACGCTGTGAGATTGGCGAGAAGACATCTTATTGGTGACAGCACTGGTGGAAGCAGGACGCGAAAAGGGACGAATGATGGAGGAGGAAGGTTGAGCCGGACGAAGATCGACGAGAATCTTCTGGACGAGTTGGGCGTGTTCGTCTTTGGTGAGACCGGCACTGATTTGTCGCAATGCCCTTCGAATGCTCTTGGACAGAGGGCCTGAGGATCTTTGCGCAGAGCTAGTGGTGTCGTTTCCATCAGTAGAGGCCTGAGGGCCAAATCGTGGGATGGGGGGCAGGGCAGAGGGAGGAGGAGGCGCGAGGAGCGATGAGGCGGCTGAAGGGAAAGCTGCGGCCCCTGCAGTGACACACGCAGGGTCTTGATTGTGCTTGAATGAAGACTCGCGGGAATGCGTGACTGAAGAGGTCTGAGCGGGTCTTTGCGAGGATTTAGTAGCAGCGACGAGGTGGGGAGCATGATAAGGGTGCGAGGTGCGCGAGGCGCCTGCGCTGTGGTGCGGCATGGCCATGACTATTGCAATTGGATCAGAGGGCCTGAGGAAGGCTTGTGGTGGTCTTGACGGTTTGAGCGAAGGGGAGGCGCTTTTGTAGGCTCCTGGCGTTCTTTTGAGAACGACCGGATGCTTGGGTCGCGCGGAGAATTGCGAAGAGAGACGAGATGAAAGTGGGGTCGGGTTGCCAGAGACGAGTGCAACGAGCTGTGCGAGTAGCTAGGCGATAGGAGGGCTCCGAGTGGGAAGGCGGGATTCTGCACGCGATCCGTGCTAGACAATAGGCTCTGACCGGATCGTTCTCGAAGGTCACCGGGGGCAGAAGCTCGGACCTCGACGATGGTCGAATTAGAAGACGGGAACGGCCAACGTTGTCGATGGGTCAAATGAAGCGACTGAGTGCTGTTCTGTGGACGGTTGCAGCTGCGATGTGTGTGGTAGTAGAGAGAAGCGAGCAAGGAGGAAGAGAGATGGAGGTAGAAATGTCCTGAGGTGGTTGGGTGATATACAGTATATCTTCAGTCTCACGGCGCAGTCAAGGAGTGACGGGACTTGGAGGTGCATAATTCCAGCCCATGCAGTCACACGAGAGCAACTCTGCCAACGGGTGAGCAGCACATCACCAAGGTTAGTCAGTGCAACAGTGCCATGAGAGCAGCAGGGCGAGGTCGGGACGGGGAAAGAGAGAGAGAGAGCCTTGGGGAAGAAAAAAGAGGGTTCTCGCCTTGAGCTTGTGACAGGTGACACGCCTGTGGGAAAGTTACACAGGCCGGCAGCGTGGGTTGTCACAGACTGCAGCCAGAGTTTCATGCATCCTCGCCTTGGTTCTTGACCGACGGGATGCCAGGGTGCTGCTCGTCCTACGTTTCCTTGTTCGACTGGATGACTTTGTTTGCAGACAACATGAGCTCGTGCTGGATCGCAAGACCAACAAACAGTGTGTGTCTCTGTTGAAGAGGCAGATCTGGTTGGTGTGAGACAGGCACTTAGGATAAAATGCGAGACAAGCTTGCACAAATTTCGTTTCGTGGGGCTCGAGCTGCAGAGCGGCCACTGTGGCTGTGGACCCTTTCGCCACTTTGGCCAAGGGTTCCCTAGAGCGGACCTCGAAATTTCACAAAGAGCGGGAAGCCGTCGGGCAGTCAAAAGATGGCGTTCAGCAGTCCCGTCCCTCGTATCGCCCATGTACTTCGCCGTCGCTCCCTTTGGTGGCACTCTCGATGACCATGTGATGAGCAGCAGCACACTCTCAAGTACCTTGACTGCACGTGTGGAACCCTAACAATCGGTCCAGTCTTGTCGAACCTACAGTTTCAAGTTGTGCGGTTCGAGGATTGGCACTCTGTCGATCTCTTAATCATGACTTGCGAGCTCGCTTCGAGGTCACAAATGGCCTCATTTTGGATTGCAGATTCTCATTCTCCCCAACCGAGCCTATCACGACCCACAATCTGATCACGCGAGGCAATGGATGAGAGAGAGAGACAAAGATAGCCTTACTTTTGGCACTGCCTCCTTGTACGCACGCCACCTCGCACTACGCCGACGGTGAGCATCGGCGTGCTTCTCCTTGTCGACGTCGCGACATTGCCCCACACCTTCAGTCTCGCGGTCCTCTGCTCGAAACGAGATTGGCTGGCGCCCGCTTAGCGGGCATGCGCGCAAGCAAACAATTCGACTCTAGCCGAACTCATGCCATCATGATCTCACACCGTTTTGCGAAAAGCTTGCTCATGTTACATCGGTGTAGCACACAAATACGAAAAATTTTGACAGCATAGCCGTGCGCACGTTTCTTCTGATCCGAGAGACCCCGCATGAGCTGCTCGAAGCAACACATGTCCTTCCACCTTCCTACCTATCAACTGTCCACTCTTCCCACCGACGACACATCGAACATCATGGCGGATAGACCTAAGCATCCGCTGCATTATTTGCGGAATGCCATCCCGCATCCGCAATTCTTCCTCACCGTCTTCCTCGGCTCGTTCCTGCTGCAGTACTTGATATCAGGCTTGCGTGTCGAGCACCCTGACTTGGACGCCGCCATTAGCGGCTCCATACGCTCCCTGCCTTCTTCAGCGCTACTCGTCACAGCACATCCGGATGACGAGGCCATGTTCTTTGCGCCCGCTGTCCAAGGGCTCGCCGCGGCGGGCACAGTCTTGTCAGCCTTGTGCCTGTCGACAGGGAATGCGGCAGGATTGGGCCATCAGCGGGCCGAGGAGCTCTATGCAAGCTACGGTCAGCTCGGCGTATCGGCGAGCAGAGTCAAGTACCTCGATGACGCACGACTTCAGGATTCGATGGACGCCACCTGGCCTACCCAGCACATCTCCTCGGTGGTAGGCAAGCACATCAACTCGCTCAAGCGCTCCTCCCCCATCGACGCGCTCATCACCTTTGACAAGCACGGCATCTCCGGCCATCTGAACCACATCGCAGCCTACAACGGCACGCGTGATCTCGCCGTCGCTCGCAACCTCCCACTCTACGTGCTGCCCTCGATGGAGGTGTGGGAAAAGTACAATTCGGCGCCTCTAGCCGTGTTTGAGACCTTCATGTATTCGGGTCGACCCGTACCTGCTCAAGATAGCGCCAACTACAAGCCAGCATCCGAGATCCTCATTCTCGCCAGCACGCAACAATACATCAACGGTATCCGCGCCATGCTCAAACACAAGACCCAGCTCGAATGGTTCCGATACCTTTACCTCGTGTTCAGCAGGTACATGTTTTCTAACAGGCTGGTGCTTTGGACGCCCGAGCTCGATGCGGATGTAGAAGCGTAGGCATGTTCTGCACCTGTGTACAGACATTAGCAATGTAAGGATAGTCATGGTGGTACGAAGTGGCAGCATGTCGAATGTGGAGAACTCCCCGTGTCAATCTCGGATGTCGGGTTTGATTGGTTTTTGCAGCGGACACTTTTTGACGTGAGAAGAAGCAAACAAGTTCTTTCGCTCCCTTCGACCATGCCTGGAGCACATCGATCCTCAACATCAGTCCCTCACACATGCTCTCCAGGGGCATCAACATCCCACTCTTCCGTAGAACCGCGTTCACTACAAGTCGTCGTGTGAGACATCAGACAAGCGCAATCGTTCTCTCCCAGCCACGTCCACCGTCCACCTCTCGTCGAGCTGACACTTACAGCGGATTAACCTGCTATCGTCCGTTCAGCATGTCGACTCAGTCCCTCGACCAGCCTGGATCTTCCAGCGCGTCGACGACGACACGCACAGCCATGCGCCAGCACAAGCTCTCCGTCTCGGCACCCACCGCCGTCCCACGCCTCACAGGCACCGAACCGCTCCTCGAGACCATGTCCGGTTCAGCCGGGCTCCTCGAGCAACTCAAACCCACCTTCACCTCTTCACATCATCTCCAAGCCATCGTGCTTTCAGGGCGTCAGCTCCCGCTTCTCACAAAAGACGAAGCGATCATGCCGTACATGTTCAACGCTGCGGGCGTCCGATACGTCCAGCCGCATCCGAGCGGGGACGCTTCCCAACGCATCTTGCTTCTCAACATCCCCGCCGACTCTCCTACGCCCGAGATCATCCTTTCGACCATCGAAAAACACTCTCTGCATCTCCTGCCCTCATTCACCCTCTCTCTGGGGTACGACCACCTTTCGTCGGATCAGATCCTCGAAGCCCTCCTCCCCCAATCTCTGGTTGCAGCAGACGGCGTGCCATCCGGCTTCACCATCGTCGGTCACATTGCGCATCTCAACCTCCTCCCCGTTTACACACCGTATCGTTTCCTCGTTGGTCACATCATCCTCTCCAAACACGCCCCGCATCTCCGCACGGTGGTCAACAAGCTCGATAGCATCGATACCGAGTTTCGCTTTTTCAAGATGGAACTTCTCGCGGGTGTTCCCGAGTACACCGCCCGGGTCAGCGAGAGCGAATGCACGTTTGAATTCGATTTTCGATCAGTGTATTGGAATTCGAGGTTGCATGCGGAGCACGCGAGATTGATTAGGAGGTGTAGGGTGGGGCAGGTGTTGGGAGATGTGATGGCGGGCGTGGGACCGTTTGCCGTTCCTGCGGGGAAGAGGGGGACGTGGGTGATTGCGAACGATTTGAACCCGAGCAGTTTCGAGAGTCTGGAGAGGAACGCGCGGTTGAACAAGGTGTTGTTGGATGACGAGGGTGGGAAGGGACCAGAGGGGCAGGGAGGGGTGGTGGCGAAGTGCATGGATGGGAGGGCGTTTGTAAGGTGGAGCATGGAGGAGACGTGGAAGCGGGCGTTTGCGGGGCGGATGAAGGGGTATGATGGGACTGATGGGGAGATGGAGGATGAGCGATTGCGGGAGGATATGCGCAAGCAGTTGAAGGTCAAGGCTAAGGCGATGAGGGAGGTGCATGCTGCAAAGCAAGCCGCGAAAACCAACTCCTTCACCACCGAGACCAACGATACTGCGGACAAGCTGTCAAACCTCACCCTCGCCGCCCGCGCCCCTGAGCCGGCGCGGCACGAACCCCGTCGCCTGATCGACCACTTCATCCTCAACCTCCCCGCCACAGCCTTGGAGTTCCTCGACGCCTTCCGCGGGGCATACACTCATCTGGCCACCATCGTCACGCCGACTGCGCTTGAATCCGAGCTTTCCTTGCGCGCCTCGTCCGCAGATCGAACCTTGACACCCACGCCCATGATCCACGTCCACTGCTTTAGCAAAGACCCCTTCACGCCCGCACTTGACATTCTCAACCGGGCCAACTTCGCGCTCGGTATCCCACCCGATGCGTCGTTCAGGCTCAAAGCTCGACCCCTCCCACCGCCCACCCAAACCCTTGCAGGTCTCCGCAAGAGCGCTTCCACACAAGACGCCGAGGTGGGCAACTATTTGACTTCTCACCCCAACTACAACACCTACAAGCATCTCTCCACCAGCGACGAGTTCATGTCGCATGTCGAACACGAGTGGCACCGGAGGGATGGTGGACAAGCAACAGCCGGGTTGGAGATTCATTACGTCCGAGACGTCGCACCTAACAAGCAGATGTACTGCCTCAGCTTCCCCTGCCCTGTCGAGGTGCTCTGGGCCAAAGAGTGAGGCACAGACATATCAGTGCAATGGTATCAAAAGACGGACGTTACGAGGTAAACCTTACATTGCGTGAAAGAAAGCCTTAAAAGTTGCCCAATCGATAACCACCTTCTGTAGCGTGGAAGAAGCTGGCTGCGCTAGCCGCACCCGCATTGGGTGGCGGTCTGCCATACACGCCTGGTGCGCCGCCTGCTCCGGGAGGACCGTACTGTGGCCCTTGGGGAGCGCGCATGGGTCTCATCCCCTGCGGCGGGCTAGCGTGCTGCCCGACGCCGACACCCGGGGCAAAGTTGGCCGGGCTATTGTGATCCGTCCAACTGCCTGCATCGCTCGCACTGCCCAACACACTCGGTTCCGCACTCCTCCTGAACAGTCCTGCCTGCTCGAGCTCGCTTGAATAGTCCTTACCTAGCAGCTGGGCGACCACCTTCGCTTGGCCAACGCCGAGCGGGTAGGTCTCACCATACTTGATCAGGCTCCAGAAGATGAGCTCCAAATCGTCCCTCAGACTGGCGAGGGAGCCTTCCGGGTCGATCTGCGCGCGCAGCGCAGCGTCCGTGTCGAGCGCAAATTCCAATTCGTCTTCGAGGCTGTCCGAGAAACCGACGGTGGAGATCTCTGCCGAAGCGGCGGCTTCGTCTTCGTCGATGACGTCCGAGGCCGAGGTGTCGAGGCCCATGGTTCCCGTTGCGTTGTACGTTGCACCGTGGCTTTTAGCGCCGGAGCTCGCGGGGGAGGCCGCACTGATACCGCTCGAGTAGCCAGCCTCGGATGCTCGCGCCGCCACGTCCGGATGCGACCGTCGCATTCGCAGATACGCCTGCACCGCCTCCCGACGGTTCTTCTTGTACTGCCGCGTAACGGAACGCGCTGCAAGTACGATCATGAGCGTCATCAACGACCCGACTTGGAGCAGGTCGACGCGAGCGGCAATGAAGACTTTGAGGATCTTGATGATGCTCTGCGCCGCCTGGGCCGCTTTGCGCGCCGAATCGGGCATGCGGTGCGCCACAGGCTCGTGCAGCGAGATGCAGCTGCCGTACATGAGCGCGTGCGCGAGAACCAGCTGGTTGGTCATGAGACTGATCTGCTTCTGCGGGCGGTAGTTGACACCGTCGTTGAGGAAAGGCGGCTCGTCGAAGCCCGAAGAGGGACGCAGGGTGGGATCGAACGCGGCGAGATCTCGCCACTCGCGAGGGAAGCTCTGGATCAATGCAGTAACCCAGCCGTCGAGCTTGTAAAAGTCAGGCGTCAGCACGTCGTGCACGGAGGCATCGATGGGGAGCCTCGACATATGGCTGACACACTTGGAGTGGAGCACCGCCGCCTTGATGTGGAGGATGGCAGGATCGTAGTGACCATCGGTGAACAGGTCCGGAGACTCGAGCGTCTGCCTTGGTCGATAGATGAGGTCCGAGGTGCTGTTGATAAAGTCGTCAAAGGCACCAGGCAGCTCAGTCTTGATGTCCAAGTCATCGATGCTCTGCGCCCAGTGCGTCGAGGAGCAGGCAGCACGGTCGCTGTAGAAGCAGTTCCAAAAGAGACGAACGCGTTCCTCGTGCTCCAGCGGGCTAGCAGCAGGCGCCTTGAGCACGGCACGATAGACGGCCGGCTTGGGCTGCTTTCTCGCTGCAGCAGGAGGATTGCGGATGTCTTGAGAAGACGCAAAGGTCTTGATGGAGGGCAAGCGGTTGAGCTCCATGCCCTTGAGCAGCGAGCATGCATGGCCAGACGAGAACCAGGCCTCGATGGATCGATCGTGAATGTAATAGTAGGCACACAGCAGAACCTCGATCTGAGCTGCCTCTTCGAAACGATGCTGCTTGGTCGCCTGCTTGCCGAGCTCCTTGGCCTTCTTGGCGTGGAAGGCGGCGGCGGCCTTGAGACTGGCGAGCTTTTCACCAGTAGCAGCGCCGTGGAAGACGTTCTGACCGACAACGTCCGCCTGCAAATCGGAGCTGCGGAGGCGAGGATAAGCCAGGGCAAAGATGCCGTGTAGCAGACCGAGACTTGGGTATCGAGGGTGTCCGGGGCCATGGGACAGCTTCTCCATGAAGCGAGAGGGATGGAGGAACAGCGACTGCACAGCAGCCTTTTCAAAGTAGGTAGACACCAATTGGTTGACGAGGTTAGGCGGCGGGAACTCGGCAGGCCAGCTGGTGACCATGAGTTCGAGGAGAGGGTTGCCAAAGACGTCTTCGTCCATGTCGTCCTGAACAGCGGTCACTTTGGCCTGTTTGTACGCTGCGCTGCGTGGGTCGGTGCGAATCTCGGCTGCGTTAGGGTGAGGATAAGCGGCACCGCTGAGCGCGGGGTCGAGGACGTCAAAGTGGGCGGCGTTACCACCGCCGAGACCACCGTTGGCGGCGACAGCAGCTACGGCCTGCTGGTAGTCGAAGGTGCCAGACAGGGGCATACCGTTGGAGCCGCCTTCGCCCGTGGGCATGCTTGTGGCAAGCATGTGGGCGATGGCGAGCTCGTCCTTGGACGGATGACGTCCAGCGGCATCACCGCCCTGGTTGGGATCAAGTGCCTGATGCGTGCCGTTAAAGACGCCAGTAAATTGGGCGAGACGCTGCTTGAGCTGTTGGACTTCCTGCTGCAGATGCAGCACCTGTTCGTCGGCAGGGTCATCGGCGCGCTTCCGCTTTTTGACTGCGGCGGATGGCATGGGTGAAGCATCCATAGGAGGCAATGCCGACCCAGATGGGGTATCGGGTGCGAACGAGCTGTCCGGGTCTTGACCCGAGATGGAGGCACGGGCAGAGCGGCTGGGCGTTCGCTGGGTGATGGGCAGGTAGACACATGGCGGCATGGTCTCAGGCAAGCTTTCGAGTTCGGCTCGGACGGCAGGATCCTGCGCCTTCTTCTTGTTCTTGGCCTTGTTCTGAGCCATGCGGAACTTGATCTGCCAGCCCTTAGCACATTGACCGCAGACGGGCTTCTGACCGTCACACTTGAGCTTGCGAGCTCGACAGCTTTGACAGGCCTTGTTCCTGCCGAGGTGAGTACCAAAGGGAGAGGCCGATGCGCCGGGGGACGCGGGATCCTGCTCCTGCGCTGACACGGCTGCAGCAGCTGCAGCAGCAGCGGCAGCGGCAGCGGCGGCACTGACGGGGGTGGTCATGTAGCCACCCGAGCCAGAGGCAGAAGACGAGTGAGGTGGAGACATCTGGATCTTGCCTGCACTGGCAGCAGCGGCCACCGCTTCGAGTGCCGCTTGAGCCTCGGCGTGAGAGTTGCGGACGGGAGTGCTGAAGTTGATAGACGAGGAGGCATACGAGGCGTGAGGTTGGTAGCCGTGCTGCGAGTGGTCAAGCTCGTCTCGGTCTTGCTTTACGGAAGGATTGTGTGATTCGTCGTAGGCAGCGGGCGGAGCCTCGTGATGATCGTAGCCGTCCTCCATAGTTGCGTTCGATGCGTCTTGCAGACGTTGCTACTACAAAGGCGTTGGTAGTGACGCGACGCCTGTATGCAAGCGCGATCGGCGCGTGACAAAGTCGAGATCCAGAGAGGTGACGAGAAAAAGGCGAATGAGGCGCGCAAAAGGCAGAAGCAACTGCTATGGTCAGTCGTGTATGCTTAGCAGAGCTGGCTGGAGTGACAACACGATGATGATGCTTCGGGGAGGATAGAGCAGATGATGGAAGACACGAAGGATGCTAGTTCTCGGCCACGGGACTCGCCCCAAAGCGGCCGCCCGACTCCCTAGATCCGCGAAAGTGAGGTCGACTATGCATTTTAACCTGTGCTTATGTTTGTATCCAAGGCAAGCGCCATCATTTGAATATAAAAAACTGAGCCCAACAGGGTGGTTCCATTTTCTGAGATTGTTAGACCCTGACCAGCATCTCCTCACTTCTTAAAACGACGCCAAGCAGGGTCTGCTGAGCGAGCAAAGAGAGCTGCAGGGCAAGCCAAAGGCAAAGGCGGGGCAGCAGGTCAGGACAGAGTTTTGAGTTGCCGTCCTGCCGCGGCGGGAGAGCAACAGCCGAGTTACAGAACTCTCTTGGCTGGCTAGCTCTCTCTTGGCGGCCACCTCTCGTTCTCTCTTTCATCTCACCTCACTCCATCCCATCATCGCGCTCAGCTCGAGCAATCATCGATCAAACGCTGAGCAGCAAACCAATCCATACCATACAATGCTGGTACATTCCGCATAAGCGTGCCCGTTGGTGCCCAATCTCACCACCCTGCTCAAGTAACGTCAAGATGAGGGGTCTGCGCTCCATCGTGGGCTGCACGGCAGTGCTCGTGAGCCTGCTGGCTTGCGTGCTCCTCAGCATCGGTACCAACGTTCATGCTCAGGACGTACTTCGACAACAGCAGCCACTGCCCATGCGTCGAGCAGCTGCAACACCTTTGCCTAGATCCTTTCGAGACGACCCACCGCAGTATGACTTCCAACAGCAACCGCATCTCCTGCGGCGTCAGGACACATCAAACACGCTCTCATCTGCCGCAGCATCCTACACCGAACTTCCGACAGCAGCCATCTCCATCGATGGTCAGCCATCGCCCACTTCCTCCAACGACCCCTTGCTGGCCCTCATGCCCGACTTTGCCTTCAGCATGCCCGCTCAGATCGTCGTCGACGGCATCAACATTGCGCTCATCTCGGTGCTCCTCATCCACCTTCTCTTCACCGTCCAGTACCACTTCCCGCTCAGCAGGAAGAACTTTTACCTCCAGATCTCGAGTTCCCTCATGCTGCTCATCAGCTTGAGCGTCACACTCCATATCGTCCTCGACCTACTCGAAGGCGAATCCCAGCGCTACCCGTTCATGTTCCCTTATATTGGCGTCCAGCTGCCACCAGGCGACGATTCGTGGACAAAGGTGCAGGAAGTCTTCTTCCTTCTTATGCGAGCTATCACAACGGCCCTCATTCACATCACGCACATTCAGTTCCTCACGCTTCTTTTCCCCTCGGCACTCGAGGCTCGTCTCATCCTCTGGATGCTTGGTCCCCTCGCCATCATCAACTCTGGCATGGAGTTTACCGGTCTTGCCGACGACAGCGATGCAAAGACCAACGATCTCGGCGACGCCATTCGCAACATCTGCAACAGTACCTTGACTCTCCTCTACACTACTGCACTGCTCATCTGGGGCCTTTTCGTCAATCGACAACGTGCTTGGCGCGCAGGCGGTGGCACTGCGGCATTTGGCGGTGGATCCGTGGGTCTTGCTCTCATCAACACCGCCATCAGCTTCACCGAGATCAAGTACGATCGCCTCTGGTGGCTGCCCAACGTCTGCTGGACTCTTACCATCTGGCAGAGCTGGCTCGGTTTCTGGTGGTGGGTCAGCAGCGGAATGGGCATCGGTGAGGTGGAGGATCGACAGGAAAGGCTCGAACGCAAGCGCAAACGGGAGGAACGCAAGCGCCGCAAGATCGAAAAGCAGAAGCAGAAGCTCGCCATGATCGAAGCAACGGAGGCCAACAACGCCGAGGGCCATAGCTCACAGCACGACTCGAGCTCAATACCAGGGCTCAGCGGCTTCCGCCGCATCAGGGATCGTATCGTCGGTGAGCCCAACGGATCCAGCACGCTCACTCGCCGCGGTCGTCGTGCCCCCACGGCAGGCAACGAAAGCGATGGCGGTCTCGGGCCTGCACGCACGCACAGCGGTTCGGCGACCGACGACATCGAGCTCGACCAGATCCGCGTCTCGAGACACGAAGACAGAGACGCTGCAGAAGAGCGCGATGCACCTTTGCGTGGTGCAGCTCTCACCGGTGTAGCCGTGCACAGAGCAGGCGAAGAAGGCGGCATCACCGGTGATACCGCTGTAGACGGTGAAGCGGATCCCAACGCTGCCAATCACGACGATGGAAGAACGACAGCAGGCGGATCCGGCTCGAGCGACACCAACCCGACCGCTTCCTCCGCACCCGGCTGGATGTCGACTGCAGCGCAACGCTTCATGGACCACCAGCCCAACTTCATCAAGGCTCGCTTCCGTCGACTTCGGCTGGCCCACGTTGCTGCAGCTCGCCGTGCGGCGCACGAGCAGTCGGCGCTACGCGAGCAGGTGCTCAATTCTTCGCGCGTCACTGGTCCTGGCTTGCGTCACATGATGATGAACCGACCAGGCTCCACACATTCAGGCATGAACAGCAATGCCAACGTTAATGCGCTACCAGAGCTGTCCTCCACGATCAGCCGCACTGCTTCGTTGGGCACCAAGCCGACCCAGGACGGCAAGACCATCTCGACGGCCTCTTCTCTTCGCGCCGCTCGGGAACCACGAAGTCAGAGCACCGACGGCACACCCCTGCAGCGACAACGTCGCGGCTCGACGAATCCACGCGATTCGTCCGTAGCTGCCGCCCGCCGAGATGGTCGCATCAGCGAAGACGAAGATGACGAGGACTCGCCCTCTCTGAGGGATTCATCCGAAACCAACTCGTCTGTGCGAAGGCACTTGCGGCCAGCTAACGTCGCCTCAGAATCTTCGTCTCCAGAGCACGCATCACCAGCAGCGGCGCAAGAGCCTCGCACTCCGACCGCAAGAAATGATGATTTGCGATCGCGAGCCGCCGCTGCGAACGCTCGTTCCGACACAAGGGAAGAAGATTGGGAAGACATGGACCCCGCTCCTGCTGGTCGAACAAATGCCGGCAGATCCGCGCAGGTCCCCGATCGTTCCTCGTCACGCAACAGAAGGAACGACGGTAGCGACGACGAAGACGGCGAGGACTCGAGCTGGTTCTGGCGCGGCGGCCTTCGGCAGATGCGTCTGCGCGACCGCACCACCTACGACTGAGCGTCTCCTTGTCTGTAGAAGCTGTTTTCTCATACCCCTGCGCATACTCAATGCCTTTGTACTACCAGGCTTCATAGCGAGCAATCTTAGATCCTCATCATCGAGCCACAGCATCAATACTTCAGATACCGACCCTCGGGTCGGAACGAGTACCAGGAAAGAGTTTATGCGTCTTGTTCTCTCCATCTTTCTGCGAAGTCTCACTTCCCTCGCGTCTGGTGTTGGATGCGTCTCTCTCCTTCCTCTTCTACTTGTCAGGATCCTTAGACGTGTGTATGCAGACCTGAAATCCAAGGCCGCCGGCGTACGCTTCGAGGGCATCGATGCACAGCTGACGGCGAGCATAGACTGCTTTGAGCAACGACGGCGAGAGTGCGGCTTCAAAGCCGGTATCGACATTTCTGTTCAAGGTACACTTGCCTGGCATTGTATGGCAGCCAAGTCTGCGATCGGAGACGCTCTGTTGATCGAACCATGATGTGTTGCTGTTGTCCAAGTCACAGAGTCTGTGATGTCGCGTGAGCTGGTTTGGACACGCAGAGGTTTGGACACGCAGGCCTCCACCCGAGCGCACGGTTGCACAAAGTGAAAGATTTGCTGCGCAGCCTTCGATTTGACTCAGCTCAGTTCTTCCCACCTCGTTCCGCTTCACCACATCTTCCATCGCATTCATCGGCGCAGCTCAACTGGCATCACACTGCACGATTGACGGCTTCTTCCTCAAAGTCACCATCAAAACTTGACGCCTTGACATCCTGACACACCGCAGATGGGAACACGTCAATCATTTCAACGCTGACCTTCTGCGAGAGCAAGCTCATCTGATACATCAGCCCGCCGATGAAACGGTCGAGGTCGTCATCCCTGGCCGAGCCCGACACAGCCTCCTCTTCAAAGCAGAAGAACGACATCACTCCATCAGCAGACTCTGACATGGCCTGCCCGCATCTCAGTGCCGCCTTCACGGCGTTGGCCCCACCTCGTCCTTCGCAGCAAGTGCACAAGGAAGAATGCACGCTCTGCTTCGACGATCAGGATGGGTCTAACGGCATCGATGTCTGTATGTTCTGCTTCAACGGAGCATGCAATGGCAACGGCGACCGCGAGCACTCACGCCTTCACTTCGAAAAGACCCAGCATGCTCTGGTCGTCAACATTCGCCGCACACGCCGCCCAGCACCTCCACGGGTGAAAGGAGAAACTCCTTCCATGCCCACAAAGCTCGCCATTTCGGCTGAGACGGACGCCGACAAATACGACTACCACACCGTCCCACGATGTCTGGCTTGCGATCCCAGTGGGCCAGGCAAAGATCTGCCTGTCACTGACAAGCTCGACGAAGTCATTCGGGGCATCATGACTGCCATGTCTTCAGCTCAGCAAAGCGAGGTCAAGGCGTGGGAGGAGGAGATCGTGCCCTGTCAGCACACACGAGAGCTCGTGCAGCCCGGCGAGCCGATGAAGCTGGAGCCTTCCGGACTAGCCTCGTGTGGCAAGTGCGACCTCACCTCCAACCTCTGGCTCTGCCTCACGTGTGGCCATCTCGGCTGCGGTCGAGAGCAGTTCGGCGGCGTCGGCGGCAACAGCCATGGTCTGTCTCACTTTGAAGAGTCCGGTCATCCCGTCTCGGTCAAGCAAGGCACCATCACCGCCGAAGGCAGCGCCGACATCTACTGCTACGCATGCAACGACGCGCGCATCGACCCCAATCTCGCACATCACCTCTCCCACTTTGGCATCAATGTCATGGACCTCTCCAAGACCGAGAAGAGCATGACCGAGCTGCAGATCGAGCAGAACCTCAAGTTCGACTTCAACATGACCGGCGAAGATGGAAAGATGCTCGAGCCTGTCTTTGGTCCTGGCCTGACAGGTCTGCGCAACCTCGGCAACAGCTGTTATCTGGCTTCGGTGCTGCAGAGCCTGTTCTCACTGCCCGCTTTCCAGAAGAGGTACGGTGATGCGTACCGCCCGCATACGCTCGCATGCACCAATCAGCCGGCAACATGCTTCGAGTGCCAGATGACCAAGATTGCCGACGGTCTGCTGTCCGGTCGCTACTCGCATCCACGCGAGCCCGAGCAAGACAGCACCTGGAAGGCGGCAGATGGAGGCGAGGACGCACAGCAGCAGCCGCTGTTCCAGAAAGGCGTGCTACCCAGCATGTTCAAAGGACTGGTCGGCAAGGGCCACGAAGAATTCTCGACCATGCGCCAGCAAGATGCGGACGAGTTCTTCAAGTACCTGGTCGACATTGTGCAGAAGGAGAACCGCACCGTTGCGTCCACCGCCTCATCCTCCCCGACCGAAGATCCTACCGCGATATTCGGTTTCGGCCTGGAACAGAGGCTCGAGTGTCTCTCCTGCCACAAGGTGCGCTACAGCATCGAGCGGCAAGATGCCGGGTTGAGCCTTCCCGTTCCGATCCGCCAGAAAGCCGCTCTGGCCGACGCGTCGACCGGAAAGCAGCCAGCGGAAGGCGTGCATGCCTGGGCTCCAGCGCCTGTACCCTCGACCAACACAGCAGCCGAATACGAGCCAATCTCGCTCACCGAGTGCCTCGACATCTTCACCTCGCCCGAAGAGCTCGAGTACAACTGTCCCTCGTGCGCCCGCCAGGTCACCGCCACCAAGCGAACGCTGTTTACCACCTTCCCTCAGGTCCTTGCGTTGCAAGTGCGACGATTCCAACTGCTCAACTGGGTGCCTCAAAAAGTGCCCGTGCCGATCATCGTCCCCGTCGACACGCCGCTCGATCTCGACCGCTACCTGGGTCGAGGCAAGCAGCCGGGCGAAGAGGAGTTGCCGGATGACGCACCTGCTTCCTCCTCCGCCGGTGGTGGTGAGCCGGAATGGGATGCGGGGGTGATGTCGCAGTTGACAAGCATGGGTTTTCCGGAGATTCGATGTAAGAAGGCGCTGCTGGCGACGGGGATGGGGGATGCGGAGGGTGCTATGAACTGGTTGTTCGCACACATGGAGGATGCGGATATCGATGATCCGATCGACTTCTCCACCACTGCCTCGGCACCCGCAGCAGCGGGTCCGGACACGAGCATGTTGGAAGAGATGGGCTTTACGTCCGCTCAAGCGCGCAAAGCTCTGCGGTTGAACGGGAACAATCCGGAAGTGGCCGTTGCGTGGCTGTTCGAGAACCCCGATGATCCGGGTGAGGACTCGGCCCCTGTGGAGGCGGAAGGGGAAGCTTCGGGTGGAACAGGTGTGATTCCAGGCTCGAGCGAGTTGCCCGCCAAATACGCGATTAAGAGCTTTATCAGCCACAAAGGCCCCAGCGTCCACAGCGGACACTACGTGGCGCACGTCAAGCACGACGAGGAGTGGGTGTTTTTCAACGACGAAAAGGTGGTCAAGGCTCCGCTGGGACTGGAAGGAGAGGATGTTGGGGTGATGGGATTGAGCAAGCAGGCGTACGTGTACTTTTTCGAGCGTATCTGATCCTCATTCACTTGTCAGCCTTCAATCAATCACAACACAAATGACCGCGGAAGATGAGCAAACGAATGCGATTGAGTGAGTCGTTCAACCGAGCACTTTGCGCAGGGCGTCTTTGCGCTCGGGCACAGCGAGGCTTGTCACCGGACACCTCGCGTGCTCTTCGACATAGTTGAACGCGCACGTGTAGCAAAAGACGTATCCACTGGGCAGCACCGCCGGGTTATTGATGGGCAACGCGCCGCAGAGGGGACACGAGTTGTGGACCAATCTCCTCTTGCCGCCGCTTGTCGTCAGGGTTGGTTTGTGCTCCTCCCCATTGGCGAGTTTGTCGAGTAGCGTGCTGGAGAGGGTGAAGATGTGGGGGAGCTTGTATTCGGGCAAGGTATCCGCGATCGTGGTTGGGATGGATTTGGAGAGCAGACCGTGGGTGAGGTCGGGTAGGAGGGGGATGGGGGGGTCGAGTGTTGGATGGGACGTGTCGTCCCCTGCCCCTCCGCCGCTGGTTCCACTCCCACCAGTGCGGCGTCTCCGAGGATTGTCTGCGCCATACCACCACTCGAGGAACTTGAAGAAGAAGATGCTTGCCGGTAGACCGTATTTGAGCGCCTCGAAGATCGTACCTGGTGCCAGCCTCAGCACCATGGACAAAAACCTCGCTGGTTGGCGCACCAAACTCGGCATCTTCTTGGGCAACAACTGCTTCCTCGGTCCATCGTTCGGTCCCACCCGCCTCACGTCGACCCGCATCACCGCGAACCACGGCCGCCAGTAGGGCGTTCGATCGAACAGATACCGCACGTTGTAGGTCAACAACCAGAGCTGATACACCGTTTTCGCATACGGATAGGCCGTTTTGAACGTTTCCGTCGCCACCTTTTTCGCTCTTTCCCTCAGAGGAAGGGAGGTGTCGTTGAAAGTAGCCGTTTCTTCCCCGAACAGACTTGCGTTGGACAACCCGCCACCGTTGCGCTCCCAAAGATCCTCCAGTTTGGCCCCGACATAAGGCAATCCAACCAGGAAGAGCAAGCTCAACCGCACCTCTGTTTTGCCAAGACGCTCACTTTTGGCTTGACTGACCGAGGTGCCACCCTGACTGCGCGAGAGACCGGGTCGTCGACGCCGACGCAGGCCGTAGAAGTTTTCGGCAAACGACGAACCCCACACCCGCAAGTAGTGGGTTTCGATCCCCGCCATCAGCAGCGCATAGACTTCATCGAACCGGTTGACGAGACGAAGGAGGTAGCGCGGATTGCGCTGGGCGAGCACGGCGAGGACGTAGCGGATCGCGGGTTTGATCAGGTCCTGCAGCTGCGATTGCGCCGCCAGCTCGAAGAATGATGGATGGAATGGGTCCGCGGAGGAGGGTTGCGAGGAGGTCGGATCGACCGATGTTAGGACGTCCATGGTGACGGCCGCTCAGAGGAGATGAGCTGTGAGGCAAGGGTACAGTGAAGGAATCCGAGCTTAAGATTGCAGCTCGGACTTTTGGCGTTGGATGACCTCCTCGTGCTGGCGTCGGAAGAGTGGTCTGGGCTGCTTGGGCCGGTGCGGACGACTCCGTGAAATGCCTGAACGAAGCGTGATGAATGGCCGGTTAGAGCAATGCGGGCTGAAGCGCTAGGGTGATGAGGTCGTAGGAGAGCGACAAGGTTGGAGGATGTGAAAGAGATGCATCGACCGCTGCGCTTCTCCACAAAAAGGCGATGTCGGATGTCACGCTCGAAGTTGCCGGCGCCGAGACCTGGCCCGAGTCTGCAAGTCTAACAGCCTTCATCCGAAAAAAAGGATCCACCTACCAATAACCGACGCTCACGTCTCACATCCAGCAGCGGCACAGGCACAGGCACACTCAAAGTCAGCCTGCAACGGATGATGACATTGACATGCGAAGACAAAGACGGTGACAAGGAAAAGTTTGCGACGAGACAGACGTGGAGAGACGTGAACAAGGACTCGAGTCGATGCGGTCGGGGGGAATGCAGATCAGGCGAGCGAGGACGAACGCGAATGCTTAGTGGTGGGGCTGTTCACCCACGCTACGGCGGAACGGGTTGTTGGGGTTGAGGATGCGGTTTCGGGCCGTTGCTGCAAAGCCGGACGAGCCAGGACTGTCTGGGGCGCTGGAGTCAGCGCCAAAGTGGGCGGTGGTGGTCGAGTAGGTTGTCGCGTGCTTGGTAGCTTCGGGACTCGTCTCCGGCGGAGGCGAGGGGTAGCCGTGCTGTGAGCCAATGCTGGTATCCTGCTGTTCGGCAAGGTTTGAGCCAAGACCTACGACGGGTTGAGGGACAGGCACGGGTGCAGGGGCAGGGAATGCACGGCGAGCGGTGGACGAAGCACCACTTGGCGCGGGACCCTCGTCGATGAGCTCGCGCAGCTCGTCCATGGTCGTCTGGGACAGACCAAGCGAGGCAGGATCGACGTTGCTAGCGGGCGGTGCCAACGCAGCAGAAACAGAAGACCTGTTCGCGTTGCTGCTTGACGCTTCTGCCTCTTCCAGCACAGACTGCGCTGCGGGTCTGGCGGCTGCGGGCGCGTCGCTGGAGCCCGAAAGTGCTGATGTGTCCGCCGACGTTGTCGTCGCCACGGATCCAGCCTTCTTCTTCTTCTCTTCCTCGGCCTGCTTGCGCTGCTGTTCCTCGTGCTCGAGCAAGCTGAGACGCATGGCTTCCATCACCATCGCCTCTTCCATGTCCTCGCCCGCTCCCATGCGCATGAGTCGTGCAAACTCTGGCAAACCTTCGTTGCCTCCTCGACTCGGTCGACTGCTGCGTCTTCGCGAGGTGGTCACAGAGCCGGTGCCTGGCCAGTTCTGACCGTCATTGAGAATGATGCTGCCACCGGGTCCGTTAAGGTTGATCCTTCCGCTCTCCGCTGCGGCAGCCAGATCCGCGCCCATGCGCGACGAAGAGATGCCAATGGGAATGAGACGGTCGCCCACCTGTCGCATGATGACACGTCGGTTCGCCCTTCGAGCCACCGCGGCCTCTGCTTGGGCGAGCTTGTAGTGCCAGTCCGGACGTACCTGATCCACGGTGATGACGCTGGGGTCATCTGCGGGTAGGACCTTTTTCTTTCCGGCTCCCGCAACACCTGCGCCACCAGTGCCGATCGCCATCTCAGCAAAGATGGCGGCGTCGGTAGCGTCGTTGGGGCTGTCACTGCCACTGCCGCTGCCGCTGGAACGTCGTCCGAGCTCGAGCGCCTCGGGAGGGGTGTAGGTGACACCAAACTCGGGCTCGACGCAGAAGGGACAGGACCGAGGCTCGGAGGACGGCGGGTTATGTGAGTTAGGATCGGCGCGCTTCATTTGGACAAAGCATTCGGTGCAGATGGGTTGGTGGCAGCAGCGTGAGAAGTTGAGGGGCGTGGGATAGCTGAGGAAGCAGATGGGACATTCGCTGTTGAACTTGCTGTCGGCATAGGTGTCGTCGTCGTCACTTCCCTTGCAGAAGGGAGCTAGGCGGCGGTCAACAATGTTCTGGCGGACAAAGTGTTGATCGTAGTCCTGCGGTCCCGTGTAGACGCCATGAGGCAGGAGGCCTCCTTCATCGACTTTGACTGTATCTGCGAGATGAGCTGGCAGCGGGGGTGGAGAGGGCGGTCGCATGCTCGCTGATGAAAGAGAAGCGACCAGACCTCCTGACGCAGAGGGGGTCATGCCACGCGAGGAAGTTCGCGCATGACCCGAAGGTTGGCCTGACGAACCCGAAGCGCCGGCCTCTTTGGTCTGTTGCTGGCCCATGGTGTCGATTGAGCGCTACGGAGCGTGAGAGGGCAGTCTGCGTACTTTGCTCTGCGGATTACGATGGATATGTCATTCGTTATGCTCAACTCCTCCAAGGTGCAAGCAGCGATGTCGAAATTCGCTTCACCGCGAGGTAGACCGGCAGATTGAAACTCTCTGTGGCCGCGAGCAGGTGAGCTGCCAACGAGTGCAAGCGGATGCGCGATGTGGACGCAATCGAGCCAGAATGAAAGGTCAAAGAATCGATGAGGATGAGTTAAAGCTTTCGAGTGTTCCCCAAGTCGTTTGCAGCGGAGCGGGAATTCGAGACGATGCACTTGAGCCTTGAATGACAGCGAAGAGATGCGGTGCGTGAGTGCGGGAATCGTAAGCCTTGCTGAACGATGGTTGGAAGATGCGTGGAGAAGCCAGATGGTCTTGGTCGATGGATCGTTGCTGGAGAAGGGGGGATGTGATATGAACGAGAAGGATGGGTTGAGCGAGGAGGAGGAGTCAAGCTGAGCGGAGCAGCAAAGTGCCGAGTGGAATGACAAAAAGGGGCTTAGAAGCGCGAGTCTCAGCTGAGGTGCCGCCAACACAGCCCTTAGCAAGTGGAGCGGCTGAGCGCTC
Organism: Kalmanozyma brasiliensis GHG001; assembly: GCF_000497045.1. Taxonomy (NCBI): domain Eukaryota; kingdom Fungi; phylum Basidiomycota; class Ustilaginomycetes; order Ustilaginales; genus Kalmanozyma; species Kalmanozyma brasiliensis. The sequence goes on along the minus strand of NW_015961948.1, from coordinate 771,612 downwards.
TCAGACGGGTTGAAAGGGCCGTGCCGCATGATTTTGGCGAAGAATTGCCCGCAAGAGTCACACGCCAGGCTAACTAATCAGAGTAATCACACGAAGGCGCGACAACCGACTGAATTATTGATTGGCAGTCATCATCGGCATATTTCAGAAAAGTGGGGTCCAAACAGGTGAGGCGATTGCGCTCGGGATCGACAGCGTAAAAATAACATGGAATCGTTTCCATAGGTTGGCATCAACCCGCTGCGGTCAGTTCGACATCACAACAAGCCTCGGTGGGTTGAGCGCTGCTTGTCTGGCTCGGTCGCTTGAACCAGACGCCATTGCGCAGGATCCATCGATGAGCGCAAGCGCTGACGGTGGGTCGTTGTACTGAGCTGCAGCATCGGTTGGCACCCCTGCAATGGCAGATGCCGGTGCTCGAATTGACAAGCGCAATGACGCGAACAAGATCGCCCCAAGCGCTGTCCCAGACTGGGATCTTGGTTCCGACCCGCCTGGCCGAGAGACCCTGAAACAGGTGTGCTGATTCCAGCCAAGCGATCATCCGCGGCCGGATCTTCATGTCCGCCTCACGCGAGCGCCTACCGCTCCAATCAAGTCATTCAATGCTCCCAAACACCTCTCCACGCCATCTCTGACGGCGCCTGTGACAGCAGACGCAAGTCAGAAGGGGCTTCTCGCTGTTCCTACTGTGCACGGCCTGAGAAATCTGCGTTGCGAACAAGGTCGAGATGTTCCTTCCCCCTCTCCGCAGTATTCTGACGAGGTCCGGTGGTAAACGTTGCTCGCTCGACCGATACCTCTTGGTCTGTGACGGTCAAGTCGAGAGTCAGCGCTCGACCTCGGAATGCACTGAGGTCCCTGTGAGGGTCCTCGTAGCCGGCTTGCAGGCTGGTATGGAGCAAGAGCAGCGCGATTGGGCATGCAAGGAGAGGGACATCATATGATCCAGGGCCACGGCGACGGCATACGAGCTGCCCACTCCGTGGTTGAGGTCACCGAGATCCTGTGTCGAAGGCGGTCAGGCTGCTGCTTTGCGTCTTGCGTTCCCACGTCATAGTCAGAGGACCCGAGTCAATCAAGAGCATCCCACATGGGCATGCAGCAATCTGTCAGAAGTGATGCGGCTTTCTGGAGATCGAATGAACAGCTTGTGCAGTCACATGGCGAAGACGGATATGAGCCTGCTTTCGCCTCCTCGTCTGGTCCACGCGCGTTGTTCGAACATCAAAAGCTCGACGCAACTCCAGCTTGCCGCTTTAGTATACCGGTCTCAGTCGTTGAGAAGCCTGTCCTCACCAGGTCGTCAAGCTCCTGAAGAATCTCTCCGACCCATAGGCTCAAAGCAGAGCATCGTACGCGATCTTGTTGATGAGCTCGAGAGGTTCAGACCCTAGTATGGGGCGGCCTTATCTTGACAGCTTTGGAGAGACGCGAGCCTTCTGCACGCTCCGAATTTAATGTTCGCGCGAATAAGAATTCAAGACGACGGTTTCAAATCAGAATACATATTTTTTATATTCTCACTCTGAGGGGAAGAGCTTGTGGGCATAGGGGCAAGCTGGGTGCTGGCCGAGCCACCAGGGCGGCGCTGTCTGTCTGGCCTGCGGGAAGGGGTTTGGTGCATCGAGTATGAGTATGTGCGTGTGGCAGTGATTCAACTTTGGTTTTCGCGCGTTGGCCCACGGGTGACCCTGTCGGTCTCTGTCTCTTTGGCCTGCTGCGAGGCGTGTCTCATCTTGAGTTCTGCTTGCCTAGTTGAGACCACGCCTTGATCGTCACCATCACCTTTCTCTCTCACACCACCTCCACCACCTTTGCATCGCCACCTTTTGCTCGGGTCACGCGTCGTCTGCTTCCTCCGTCACGGCACCTGCCTTCGATCGTCTCGCAATCGCCACTTGCGTAGCTAGCTCGAATCGTCTTCGAACCCGAACAGATCTGCGGCCGAGCATCCTCCTTGGTCCTCTCCCACTGTCGCCTATCATATCGCATCGCCTACGCACGCATCTTCGATCGCCAAGCGCTCACCACGTCCGAGTTCTCGTCAGCAGCACGGATTCAACGACTCGAAGCCACAACCCTCTTCGCATCTCGAAAAACTCGCCTCGGCTCCGCTTAAGACTTGTAAGTCATCCACCAACCTAACGACGTTCATTCGGCGCATACGCCCGTCGCAACCTCGGCTTCAGGCATACCAAGTCCGCGAAAGGCATCGTCGTGGCAATCAAGCAACAGCATTCACGGCTGTCGCATTCATGGCTGTCTAGAAGCATGATCCGAAGATCCGGTTCAGCTTCAAGGCTCTGAACTACTCCGGCTAACGCCGCGATGTGCTTGCGAGAGTAAATTGGACGCTCGCTGGCTTCGCTTCAGAGCGACGGCGCTGGGGCCTCCGAGTGAGCGCAGCACTTCTTCGACAGCGCCGCCGGACCCTTATGCATTCGTTCCAACATAATCTGATCTCATTCTTGCTCTTGCTCTTCCTCTCACGTTCCTCCGCACCGATCGCTGCTGGACCTACCATCCGATTCGCTGCAACCCTGGCTGTATCCTCGCACAACCTTGCGCACCCGCAGATCCCAACATGCAGACCATCAAGTGTGTCGTCGTCGGAGACGGTGCGGTCGGTAAGACCTGCCTGTTGATCTCGTACACCACCAACAAGTTCCCCTCGGAGTACGTTCCCACCGTCTTTGACAACTACGCCGTCACTGTCATGATCGGCGAGGACCCATACACGCTCGGATTGTTCGATACCGCCGGTCAGGAGGACTACGACCGATTGCGTCCGCTCTCGTACCCACAAACCGACGTCTTCCTCGTCTGCTTCTCGGTCACCTCGCCAGCGTCATTCGAAAACGTCAAGGAGAAGTGGTTCCCCGAGGTGCACCACCATTGCCCCGGTGTGCCTTGCCTTATCGTCGGAACCCAGGTGGATTTGCGCGATGACCACGCCGTCATCGAGAAGCTCGCACGATCAAAGCAACGCCCCGTGCCCTTTGAGGCCGGTGAGCGATTGGCGAGAGAGCTGGGTGCTGTCAAGTACGTCGAGTGCTCGGCGCTGACGCAGAAGGGATTGAAAAACGTGTTCGACGAGGCCATCGTCGCCGCGCTGGAGCCACCTGTGATTCGCAAGAAGTCCAAGTGCGCTATCCTCTAAACATACCCCTTGGATTCCTCGCGTTGATCGTTCGTCTGCCGCCGTCGCAGCTACTCGCCCTTTCCCCATCATTGCCGCCGCCACTGCTGGTTCGAGTTGCCATGGACCGCAAGTGTGGATCCCCAACCTTTCACCGCATCGAAAACACGCGACTCGTTCGCCTTGGAGCTGCCTGTCGCCGTCCCGACAATCAACACCTTCCGTAAATGTCGGCACGTCTTGCACCGTCCACAATTCGGCTCGCTGCGTTTTCATCGACCTCTCCCTATCACACTCAAGCTCATCGCGGCTTCCTAGCTCGGCATTTGAGATTTGCTGCGCGGCTCGGTCAAGCTTGCGTCTCTCCCTTTCCTCCTTCCTTCCGTTCCATCGGCTTTCTGGTCCTCAGCGGCGTCTGTTTCCCTCGTTGTGTATCCATGTACGAACTTTCATGCAATCCGACACCATGCTTTCTACACGCTGCGTTGCAAGCGTCGGTGCCCTCTGCGGACGAATGCACCCTCCCTGCGTCTTTTCAGAGACCCCTGAGTAGGTTCCAAAGGGCAGAGCGGCCTTAGCCTGTTCCACGGGCCGCGGGCGGCACGTGCTAACCAACCCTCTGATGCGAATCTTGAGCACTGAAAAGGCTTCAGCGCCGAGGCGATTGGTGTAGAGTCCAAGCTGGTCGACAGATCGGTCCCGCAAGTGTGGCCTCTACGACATGAAAGCGGCGTTCAGGGCCTCTTGATCGGTCAATTCCAAGGCGATTTTTCGGGCACGCGGCTCGACAGCGCGCAAATGCGGAAACTCGGCGCCTGCTCCTCCAGTTTTGGTGGGCTGCAGGGTGCAGATCGCTGTGCACGTCCCTCACGGCGACAAGGCTCGGATTGATGGCGTCCGATGCTGTGGCCTTGCTTTCAAGACACCACACCATCTTAGCGCTACATCGCTTCTCCGTCGATTTACCCTCAGCAGGCCGTCGGGACCCCCGCTCCGAATGCGCTTGATGCTATAGAAAGGACTGTCCAGCTTCGCACTTCCCACCTTCAAGATTACCTCTAGACCTCCATCGTCATAGAAAGCAGCTCGACGTCTGCATACCGTCATGAAGCTCTTCGCATCGCTTATGCCATGGCTGGCTGTGGCGCTGAGCATATCTTCTTTCGGCATCCACAGCAATGCTGTGCCAACCACCAGCGCCTCCGAATTTGCAGAGGATGAGCCCTTCTACATCAGCGCTGAGCGTCTGACTCACTCGACGCCTCGGCGCATGGACGGCTTTCAGCGCATGCTAGAGCGCAGATATGCAAAGCAGCAAGAGCGTGCGGTCGCAGCCATGTCCCAGCAAGAAGACACGGAGAGTGCCAACGACCTCCTGGATCAAGCATGGACCGCCGTGCGCAGTGGTCTCACTTCTCAGCAAGGCCTCGGCTCGCCCCTCGCAAAGTACGTCGAGTACGTCGCCGTAGATGCTATCTCCTCCAGTAAGAAGAACAAGCACAACATCAAAGAGCCCGCATACCATAGACAGGCCCTAGACCACTTTGACAACACCACCCAGGCGCGTTTTGACCAGCGCTTCTTCTACTCAACTCGCCACTACAAGCCTGCTTCCGCCAGAAAGAACGGCGAGGCTGTCCCCATCTACATCCTAGACAGTGGGGAGGCAGACGCCACCGCCCGTCTTCCTTTCCTCGACACCGGCATCCTGGACATTCTCTCGAAAGCTACAGGCGGCATCGGCATCGTGCTGGAACACCGCTACTACGGCACCTCGCTGCCGAACCGCACCGAGATTGGACCCGGCGATGCTTGGGGTGTCGACCAGCTTCGATGGCTCACCAACAAGCAGGCGCTCGAAGACTCGGCAGACTTCATCCGACACCTCACCATTCCCGGCACGGACAATAGCGAGAAGCGCAAGATCATCTACTACGGTGGTAGCTACCCTGGTGCCCGTTCGGCTCATATGCGATTGCTCTACCCTGACCTCGTGCACGGGGCCATTGCCTCCAGTGCTGTGGTGGCTGCCGTCGATGAGTTCCCCGAGTACTTCTATCCGATCGCTCGTGGTGCGCCGACCAACTGCAGTCAGGCGATCCAAGCCGCTATTGCTGGCATCGATGAGATTCTGGCTCCCAACCCGCTGACGGGCGGTAACCAGCCCGACCGCGACGCCAACCGCACCGCCCAGCTTCTCAAGCTCTTCGGCGTCGAGGGCCTCACCAACCTCGGCGACCTGGCCAGTCTCAACACCATCCCCCTCGGCGCCTTCCAGAGTCTCAACTGGGATCCGGCGGTGACGTCGACCGAGTTCGGCAAGTTCTGCAAAGTCCTCACCACGTACGGTGCCGACGGCAAGTACTCCGCCGACTCGGTGAGCGCACAGCTCAAGTCGGAAGGCTTCCACGTCCCTCGCGAAGTGCACGCGTACGCCCACTACATGCGCAAGAACTACATCCTCCCCTGCACCCAAGGCGAGGATGGCCAACCCGGCGCTTCCGCCGACGAGTGTTTCGGCACGGACTTCGAAGCCTTTGCCTCCCAGACCCAGCTCGATGCCAATCGAGCGTGGACCTTCCAGTACTGCTCCACCTGGGGCTACATCATGACCGCGCCACCCGCACCTCAATACATCCCCTCGCCCGACGGCAAGAGCAAGTACTTTGTCTCTTCAGGTCCCAAGCTCGTCTCGACCCTGCTGGACTACGCCTATTCGCACGAGATCTGCGAGAAGGGGTTCCCCGCCGGCGAGCACTACACCATGCCGGCCCGCCCGGACATCGACGAGGTCAACAAGTTGGGCAATTTCAAATTGGCTGTCGACAGACTGGCTTTCATTGATGGACAGTACGATCCGTGGAGACCGGCAACGGTGCACAGCGAGGAATTCGCATACGGTGGGGCAAGGGAGGATACCGTGACAAGGCCGTTCAAGTTGATTCCGGACTGCTGGCACCATTGCGACGAGAACGGGGTCAAGGACGAGAAGAAGACGCCCGAGAGGGTCAGGTTGATCCACGAACAGCAGGTTGAATTTGTCAAGGCTTGGCTCAAGGAGGATTGATGGCGGCGACCTTATCATGTTCTCATTCCTATACGAACTAGAGGCAATGAAATCGGTCTCGAGATTCGCAGACGGAATTCTGTGTGAAAGTGTGCATTGAGCGGCAAACGAAACATGCAAGAGCTACAAAGGGTGACAGCTGCAATCAAGACCTTCTCCTCTTGGAGGGCGCCTGTTGCTCCTCTTCCTCCTCGTCGTCGTCATCCTCCTCGTCCTCTCCATCCTCCTCGTCATCGTCATCATCCATCTCATCCTCATCCTCGTCATCAACATCGCTGTACATAGTCATATCATCCATCTCAATCTCCTCCTCATCCTCCTCATCATCGCTCCCATTCGGGTCCAGATGCTTCTTCAACCCCTTCATCTTCCTCGTCTGCAGTCCGCTCAGGTCCTGCTTGCCCACATGAATCCTGCCGACCGTATCGCCCATGTCGTCGGTCTCGATGTTCTTCTTGGCGCCCTCCTTGCCCTGTCGGTTCTTCTCCGCCTGCGTCTTGGGTCGACGCAGCGCCTGGTTGAGCATGTCGATCGATGCGGGTCTCCTTCTGCGCAGCTGAAAGTCGAAGGCGGGGCCGCACTCCTGCAGTTCGACGCGCGGGATCTTGGAGCCGCTGGCGAGGAGCTGGACGGTGTAGACGCGGAAGTGGATGAGCGTGTTGGGTGGCGAGGTGACGGTGGCCGAGGAGGTGGAGGTGATCATGGTGCCGTTGGGTGTGAGACCTGCTGCCTTGTAGAGGTCGGCGAGCGAGTCGCCTGCTCCGTTGCCGGTAGGTTTGCCGTTCGACCCCTCATCCGATGGGGCGGCAGTGACGCTGATGACATGCTGCAAACCGGACAGCGCAATCTGGTTGGTCTTGAGCTCCTCACCCCTGTAGAAGTCCAGGAGCATGCTCTTGAACTGCTGATACGCGCCTGTCGGGTCGCCCTCCGTCCCCTCTGCACCCGCCACCATGCTCGTCGTCGCATCCGTGGGACTCGCAAACTGAGGTCCACTGAAATGGAACAGCGGCCTCATCCCCACGCCCGGGCGCGCAACCCCTTTGAACTCCGCCATCCCCTTGGCATCCACCACACCCATCTCGAGCATATCCAGCACCTGTCCATCGAACATCCTCACCCACGTCAGGTTGTCCGGCCTCTTCTTCTGCGAGTTGCCAAACATGAACAGCGAAGCGTCGTTCTTGCTGCTCCAGAATTCGAATGAAGATGTGTCCTCGAAGGGCAGCGCCTCGTTCTTCTTGTTGAACGAGATGGCGTCGGGCTTCTTGAGCAGGTTGAGTTCGGTCAAGGCGACATTGAGGCGTTGGGACGAGTGAGGGCCGCGGACAAAGATGGCGGTTTTGGCGGCTTCGTATTCGCGCGCCTGGCGTTTCTCGAGCGCTCGCTTGGAGCGCGCATTTTTGGGTTTGGCCACGCGGATCATCGTGTGCTGTCTGAGGTGAACCGGTATGATGGTGTAGCTTCGGTGGTTGTCAATGAGAAGAAACCCCTGAGCTCGTTGCTGAGCTGTGGAGAAGGTCGAGAAGAAAAGTCGGGCCTTTCCCAAATTTTGCTTTCTTCCCCAAAATCGGCTTACGTAAGCCAAATTTGGCCTGAAACCCTGCATCAGAAGCACTAAATTTTTGGCGCCGCTCACTCCACTCGAAGACTTTTCTTCTTGAGAAGAACCCACTCCACAGCCTCCTTTCCCCCTACAACTCGCATCTCATCCCCTTCCCCCTTGAGCGCAAACATGATCAGCGCACTCCACTGGGTTGCGCGGGGAAAGTCCCTTCCGCACCCCAAAAAGTACGTGCTCGACGATGCCGAGATGGACCGCGTCTCCAAGATGGCCAACGTGCAGTTCGAAGATGCCAAGGCGCAGCTCGAGCGTGCCCAGCGCGACATTGCGCGTGGTAAAGACCCCTTTGCCCCTGCCACCGCCGACGACGACGCTGAAAACGATTGGGAGGACGATGCCTCCTCCGACGACGAGATGAAGGACGACACTGCCGCCGAGGCACCTAAGACCGCCGAAGACCCGGACGACCTCTCGCGCTACAACCTGGACGAGTACGACGACGACAACACAGAAGCGACCGCCGGCGCCTTCAGCAACATCCGCGGTCTCGCCGTCTACCAGTCCAACTCGGACGACCCCTACGTCACCGTCGCCGACGATGCGGAGAAGGACGACGAAGAGGAGCGTGAGGAACTCGAAGTCTACCCGACCGACAACTTCCTCATCACCGCCAAGACCGAGGACGATGTCTCGCAGCTCGAGGCGCACATCTACGCTGCGCAGGACTCGAACCTCTACGTGCATCACGATCTGATGCTGCCTTCGTTCCCTTTGTGTTTGGAGTGGCTTGACTATGCGCCTGCCCGCGAAGGCTCGGACCAAAACACCTCGGGTGCGGCCGGCAACTATATTGCGGTGGGGACGATGGACCCGGAGATCGAGATCTGGTCCATGGACGTAGTCGACGGCATGTATCCCGATGCGATCCTAGGGCGCAAGCACGAGACGGACGCGCTGAACGCTCCGCTCGGAACGGGCAAGAAGAAGCGCAAGCAGTCGAAACCACGTGTAGCCAACGAGGCGTACCATGTCGATGCGGTGTTGTCGCTCTCGTGGAATCCAGTGGCGAGGAATCTGCTCGCCTCCGCTTCGGCAGATTGCACCGTCAAGCTGTGGGATCTTTCGCGACCGCATAGCAGCGAGAGCAGCGCAGCGTTTCGCTCGTTCGCCGCGCATAGCGATAAAGTGCAATCCGTCGCATGGCAGTGCAAGGCTTCGTCCTCGTCCAACCCGGCGGTGCTGCTGACGGGAAGTTACGATAAGACCATCCGCGTGTTCGACACGCGCACGCCGGACACGGCATCCATCATTTCGATTTCGAGCGATGTCGAGAGTGTGGTGTGGAACGGTTGGTCGACGGATACCAGTTCGTTTCTGTGTTCGCTCGAATCGGGTCTGGTGCAGTCGTTCGACATTCGTTCGCCCCAGTCAGCACAATGGACGCTCCAGGCGCACGATACCGCATGCACAAGTGTCGACATCAGCCCGCACATTCCAGGATGCATCCTCACCGCCTCTTCCGACCGTTCTGTCAAACTCTGGAACCTCTCTTCGGGCGAAGAGGGCAAGCCAAGCGCGATCAACCTCGTTCTATCGCGCGACCTGGGCCTGGGCAAGATCTTTGCGGCAAAATGGAGCCCCGATGACCCACTGACGTTGGCCGCCGCCGGCAGCGCGGGCCAGGTTCAGGTGTTCAACGCGCTCTCGAACGCTGCGGTGAGAAAGACCTTCGGCGATAGACTGAGAACGTTGACGGGCGCACAAAAGGTCGATCTGGATGGAAGCGAGCCCAGTCGTGGCGATGGGATCGTGCGCATTCAGGACGATGATGAGGACGACGAGGACGAAGCGGAGGATATGCAGGAGTAGGTGGCAGGCAAAGACAGAGCAATTGCAAATCATTCATCTTTGAGAATCCCAAGCGAATCTGTGAGCGACGCCGTCCCGACGATCTGTGAACAGGTGGAATGGTTGAAGGATCTGCCATTGCATATCTAGAGACCAGACGCAGCATTTCACCTCTCCTGCAAAAACGTCCTGAACTTCCACGGGGGCAATCTCTTCCCGCTCGCGCCCTTCTTTCCCGCCCCCGCCTCCTCGAACCCACCACCCGCGACAAGCCCAAACACCGGATGACCCAGCGGCACCTGCACCTCATCCGCCAACAAGTGGTTCCACAGCAGTGTCGTCTGTCGCACAGCCACCTCCACCAGCGGCTGACTCGGTTTGCCGCTCCGCAGCAGGATCGCCGAATTGACCTGTTCGGCCAGCGCCACTTTGCGCGACTTGTGCAGGAAGCGACGCACGGGCGAGTGCTCGACGTCCGTATAAGCCAGAAGGGCTGTCACCTGCTCGAGCTCTTTGAGGTACATGGCGCGCCAGAAGGAGGGCAGCTTCTGGGCGGATGCGTAGAGACCTTGGGCGTAGGCAAGGGCGGAGTGGAGCGCCGGGTTGAGCGCAGCGTTGCCCGTGGCGGATGTGCCGGAGCCGTTGGAGGATGAAGTGGAGGGTGCAGGGGAGGCTGCTCGTGAGATGGCCGACGCTGCTATGCCAGGCGTGGTGGATGCTAGCGAGGGAAGACCGCCGTTTGAGGCGCTCAGCGAGGACGTGGCAGGCGCCAGCTGGGCAGAGGATGCTGAACGAATGGCCTCGATGAACACTTGGATCTGCAGGTTGAGGAGCAGGTGGTCGGGCTCCATCGAGGTAGGGTTGGCTGGCAGCACCTTGTCGCTCGGACTCGAGCTCGAAGCGCTGGAAGAGCCGCCCTTTGATCGCGTCGACTTGGATCCATTCGAGCTGCCACCATTGCCACCACTGCTATTGAGCACAGTGGGAAAGTACTCGTTGATCATGTCCATGGCTTGTCGGATCTGACCCGAGATGATGTGATCTTTGATCTGTTTGCGTGCACGGACGCCTCGGAGGTCTTCCGCGGTGAGATCAGGGCTGATGTCGATATCCGGGTCGTCTTCTGCCTCGTCGAGATCGGATGACGCGAGCTCCGCAACCTCGATGTCCTCATCATCATCCTGCACTTTTTCGGGACTGCCTGCACCGCCTCTTGATCGGAGTGAACGACCGTTTGAGGGAGCGGAAGCGCCATTGGAGAAGCCGTTGCTGTGCTCCCGACGGTGGGTGTCGGGGTGTTCCGAGGACGTGGGAAGCAGATTCTCAACTTCGATTTCCATGCTTGAGTCATCCCGCGAGAGCGGAGGGGCCGACAAGGGATGGGCTTGGCGGGCGCCGGTCGAGCCCGAGGCGAAAGTGGAGGGTACATTCTCAGCGGCTGAGCTTGCCATGCCCCTCGAACTGGATGCCGCGGATGATCGAGTAGATCCGTGCGCGGCCGTGGAGCTCGTACCTGCAGCTTCTGATGATATAGCGGAGCTGGAGGCTTCTGCTCCATACAGGTCTCCGATGATGCCATCCTTGGCAAAGGCAGTGGCAGTGTCGATGTAGCAGTGATGCAAGAGGTAGTTGAGTACCAGTTTGCGAAGATTGGCGGGCGAGGTAAGGTCGGCATCATCCGATGAAGTTGTCTGAGCAGGCGGAGAGGCGCCCCCTCGCTCCACTTTGGAGGATTGCATAGCTGTCGAGGTGTCGTCGGCTGTCGTGGGGCCACCCCTAGCGTCTGTGGCTTGAAGTGGATGTGTGTTTGCGACCCGAGCCGAGTAGGCTGCAGTGCTTCGAAGGTGGCCGATGACAAAGGCGGGGACGATGGATTCGAAAATGTTGCAATATAGATCGTGCTTTGCTGCGACAATACGAAGTTGAATCGATGCGGAGTTGAGTCGACGAGAAGATGCTTGATGATGGTGAGCAAGACAGATAGGCTGGCCAACAGGGGAGCGACTACGCAAGAGGCTGTCTTGCCGTAGTGATAAGTCACAATTGTGCTTATGCAGGTGGAGAGAGAGAGGCGGGGCGAGGCGAGGCTGCGTGACTGTGCCGGATTGCGTCTGTGCCCCCGCTTAGCTGGCGAGCTGAGACACAGAGACCCCGATTTTGCAAAAGGGGTGACCGCTGAACCCTGAATTTCCGCACTCAGCCTCGCCAAAGGCTTTCTGGATCGCATCACACCAAGATTAAATTTTGAGGCAGCAGCACGCACTCCTGCACCCTAACTGTATGCACCTTCAAGACGGTGATGTTCAGCCACCCATGGACGGAAATGCTCAGTTCTGACGCATCCATCGGCCTATATAGGCTCGTACTGATGTAGCTTTGCGGGTAGACTGCAGATGGCCAAGAAGACTGATCGTGTCATACCGAGCTATCATGAGGTGGGGTTGAGAAAACGTTGACTTCTGTTGCCAGCTCCTCGAACGCGTCGGTCGCGGGTCCACTTTACGGGTCTTTTTGTTTTAGGTTCGAGGCTGCAGCTAGCTTCGCGTCAAAGTCAAACACACACGCCCACGCAAACATCACACCCATCACACCTCTGCAAATCACACTCGGGCTTCGACATCGGCGTAGCGACTTGACGCCATCGCATCCTTGACAGCTAGCATCTCATATCAGACCAGCATCGGAACTTTCAGCAGCATTTCTTCAACATCGTCCTTATTCGCCCGCATTATACATCACTGCATCGCAGCCATCGACCCCGTATACCCATTTGTATCTCCGTTCTCTATGCACTACCTTACCGAACATCCCGCCGCTTCGCCATGAATCGGTCAGCAAAGGCGCATAGGTCGACAAAGATCCCCAACGTCAAGCTACGTCCTGCGCAAAGAGGAATCGCATCAGCCGCCGAATCTTCATCCTCGTCCACCAAGCGATCAAGACGACGAGACGAGCTTCTCGATGACCGCGAAGATGCCGCCCACTTCCGACGACTCCGAGACGATGGTCAGGATCACGGCGCACATCTAGACGCCGACTTCATCGGCACCTCAGCACACCCGCTCAAGGGCGCCATCATCTCCATCACCGGTCTGAGCGAGTCCAAAGCTAGTCTCACGCAGTGTGCTCGCGAGCTGGGCGCTCGAGTCGAGGGCAACCTCACCGAAGACGTCACGCATCTCATAGCAGACCGACCAGGATCGGAAAAGTATCGCTTTGCTCTCGAGCTCGGCATGCACATCGTCAGCCCGGCCTGGATCCTCGACATTCGCGATGCATGGCTGAAGGGAGAAGACGTCGATGCAGAAGAGCTCGAACAGCATCACCAGCTGCCTGCCTTGAGCAACACCACCCTCTGCTTCTCGGCTGTGACGGGTGCAGAGCGTCGCAGGCTTGTCGCCCTTGCGACCGAGCTTGGCGCTACTGTATCCGACGAGCTTCGATTTGACGGCACCATCACCCACCTCGTCTCTGCAACCTCTGACCCAAGTGCTTCCAGCAGCGTGCAGCATCTCCTTCACTTTCTCGACCGATCCCGGCATGGTCGAAATGGCTCTCGAGAACAGGCTGCGTCACGCCTTTTGGCGGTGCGACCTCAGTGGCTTGACGACTGCCAACAGGCGGGAGGCTGTCTCAGCGAGCAGACCTACTCGATCTTTGTCCAGCTTCCCGATCAATACGAGCGCTCGGCATTGATCAGCAAAGCCCGAACAAAGCTTCCTTCGCCCTTCCTTCGCCAGCAGGAGCCCGTCATAGTGCCTCTGCAAAGTCCGTTCATCGCCTCGAGTCGGACCAAGCTGGCTTTGGCCGAGTCTGTGCAAGACAGCGACGCCAGTCACGCCGACGATCCGGAAGACGACCAACCTATTACATTAGGATCCCGACAAAAAGCAGCCGCCGCGGGCGACAAATCTTTCGACAGCATCCTATCACAGCTCAGGAGCCATCAAGCGTCCTCGACATCACGCGATCCTCTGAAGTCACACGGAACTTTATCGCACACATCACATGCAACTCTTAACTCAGCATCTTCCGCTCCTACATCGATATCTACATCCGCACTTGCTCCTCCGTCCTCAACATCCACCACTACCCCCACCACCACCACCACCATCACCCGTCCCAGCTCCCATCGCAACGGCCTTCTGGGCATGTCCCGCGCATCGAGCTTCTCACCCGCACCTCCTGCTCCCACCACCAACCCTCCCACCATGCGCAAGACTTCCGCCAAACTCGTCACTCTTCCGCAACTTGGCGAATCCACCAGCACTAAGGAGGCCACCCGCAGCCAGCTATGCTTCCAAGACAAGAGCTTCAAGATCTGCTGTTACAACCCGCAACAAACCACGACTCTGGAACAGAAATTGGAGAGCAGCGGCGGCACGGTCCTCCCGCTCAGCTCACTCGCATCGGCAGACTTTATGCTCGTCGAGCCTAAAGCGTCCGCGGCCTACCTCAAAGCCCTTGACAAAGGCAAGACGGTGCCTGTGCTGCATTACTGGATCGAGTATTGCCTCCACCACGAAGTCTTTGTCGAACCGCAAGACTACTTTGCCGCTCTGCCAGCTCGCGTGCCCTTGCCCTTGCCCCACGGCAACCAGCTGAGGCTGCTGCTGATTGGTTTTGAAGCCGACACGCCGGAGCTCTACCATGCGAAACAGCTCGTCGAAGAATTGGGCGGCACCGTCGTCAAGCAGCTCAAGGGCGAGTCCTTGACACATGTCGTCTGTGCATCCCCCGAGAGCCTTACCGGACGACGAGCTGAGCGCGCGCGCAGCTGCGGAGTACCCGTCGTCGGACTCGAATTCCTCATCAACGCAAGGCAGACCGGTTCCATCCTCCCTCCGCCAACTCGAATCGCGATCCCGGAGCTATCGCCGTCCGCTGTCACCGCCAGTAGCATCAGCACTACGCTGCCGTCAGCCGAAGCGGACGAAGACGAAGACAACGATCAAGGAGAAGAAGCCGATGATCAGCCAGACCTTCCTCTGACAGGCTGCACGGTGTCGAGATCCAAAGCGCTGGCCGCACAGAGCGCCTTGTTTGAACGCAAGGTCTTGCAGCTCGGAGGATGCTGGCAGGCTCAGGTCAACGAGGACACGACGCACATGATCCACCGCGGCGCCGGACAGCCTCGAGAAAGCAAGGACCTGGACCGATTTGCCTTCGTCGTTCATCCGAAGTGGCTTGACAAGTGCATTGACGAGGTCTTTCGAGTCGATGAGGGCCTCTTCCCTGCCTCCTTGAACCCTGCCAAGTCGCTGAACACTGTCCTGTCCAACTCGGACGGATCTGCGAGCGGCAACTTTCTCTCGCAGGCATCGCAGTCTGCGAAGCAGCGCCGACCGACCTCGCAGCATGACACACAGGCAAGTCAACAGACGCAGACGGCGCTCGCAAATGCAGCAAAGCCCTGGAGTCGTTCCATCTCGGCCGACGCAAGCACCCGTGCCAATGCAAACATCTTCAACGGCGCAAGTCTCAAACGAGCTCGATCGGGCACGAGGGGTCAGTCGGAAGAGATCGCTGCTCCTCACAGAGGCGGTGCGCCGGCAGTGGTCAACGCGAGCACAGACGATGCAAGCTTTGACGCCGATGTCACACTCAGCGGTCAGGTAGACGAGCAGCTCGGTATCGACGATGACGACGCAGCGCCAGCACCGTCGAGTCAGACGTTGATCGAAGGCGAGGAGCTAGAAGCCGATGACTCGATTCGCGACGTGCGCAGCGCGCTGCCTCCGAAAGGACAGCAGAAGGAGGTGCTCGAGCCGAAGCAAGCCGACGCTGTGGCATCGGCAGAGGATCCAAGGCCTTCCGCAGACGACGTCATCAAGCTTCTCCAGAGCCGTGAGCTAGGCAAAGCCATCCGCAAGAAGAGCCGAGCTGCGCCTCGCGCCCGCAATCAGCGCTCCGACGAGCACAAGCTCACAGGCGCTGCGACGGACAGGAATCTGCCGCCGGAGCAGATCCTCGAAAGACAGGCACAACTCGACGCTCAGCGCGCTGCCGATGCTGCAGCCAACGGATACTCGCTCGGCATGGACAAGTTTGAGTCCCTGGTGTCGGCGAGCCTGGCCAACCAGAGCATGGACGCCCGTGGCCGCGTGATCTGGAACGACGACCGGGCTCAGCAAGAGCAAACGAAAATGATCAAGATGCTCGAGCAGCAGAATCAGGCCGCCAGCGCCATGGAGGATCTCGAGAACCATGCGGACCTGGTCGGGACTCGAGAGGACCACGTCGAAGAGGTCCAGGTGACAGACGTTGCTGACGACGCGCAGGCCCACGGATCTCGCAAGCGTGGCGCTGAGGACTCGTTCGGCGCAGGAAGACGAGGCAGACACGCTTGGGAGAATCGCAACAGCGAGAGTCCCACGAAGAGGCCCGTGGTGCGTCGGCAGCCCCTGGGCCGCTACCCAAAGTGATCATGCACTGCTAGTTCTGACTTGTCCGTGACTCTGCCAAAGGTTCGATCTCAAAACGAACCATGCGTGTCATCTTTCGCTATCCCCATCTCCTCTCGACTTACCGTCGAAACTCGCTTAGACTCACTACAGTAGACATCACCATCCCAGACATTCATACCCGCATACTACATCGAGAATCTCTACATCTCCGCTTCGAAGCAGATCTGCTTAACCCGACACAAATTCCTAGCTCTTCATGGATGTCATTGAGCTCCCTCCGTGCATCCAAGTGCTCAAACCGGGCCTCATGACCCCCACGCCTATCCCAGTATCCTCTAGACCTAACAGCGGAGAATCGAGCTCAAAAATCAGCCTCAGCTGGACCCTGAAACGCGTGGGCCTTGCTGCCGAAGGGGCGCGTCGTCTTGCCCAAAAGTGCAGATTTGTCGCAGAGCTGCAGCCACAACAAGCTTCGCAAGACATGCTTCAGCCTGAAGTGAAGCAAAGTCGACGCTCGTCCGCGTACCTCTTCATACTCACCCACCTCCATCCACTTCCATCGCCTATCACATCGCCAACGATGACCGGTCCTTGAGCCAGTCTTCGACGCCAGCACCATCCTCCCACCGGCGAAGCTGCGCATACAATACGGATGATCTCGGCATCGGCAGCACCATCAGAAGCGGTTCTGAACGAAAGTATCTCGACTCAGCACCGATCCGGTCTTCCGGCAGACCTCCCAAACACAGCCTTGATACCGCTGTCTTGCGTCCTGCGACCACTCACTCGCTCAACCAATGACCTCACAACCTTCTCGTCGCTTCCATGAAGCCGGCGTGGGATCACGGACGGGTCTGCGACTGTCCGCGGTTGCCCGAGACCAGGATGGATTCGAGGACCTCGAAGCCTTTTACAAGGCGAGTGAAGCCGCACTCGACCATCGACAACATCAACCCGAGATTCAAGAGGAGGAGAGCTACGGCGACGACTATGACAGCTATGACGAGACGCACTTCAGCGCTCGACCGTCCTCCAGTGGTGCTCGAGGGCGAGACCACGCAGCAGCAGGATCGAGCAGCGTCATGATGGACCTCCAAGACAGCTCGGCTCCTTCGCCAAGATCCGTGCTGCGCGCTTCTCGAGGGTCAGCGGCTGGAGGGTCCAGCAGCTCTCCCTACCGTAAAGGGCGCTCGAACGGAAACATCACGCTCGCAGACGACGACGACGATCTGGATCTGCCGAACCTGTCGACCGGGTCCCGAAGCTTTGACCTGATGACCATGGGTGAGGACTACGATGGAGAACAGGATGCCACTTTGCGAGCCCCACCGACACCAAGCATTCCGGAGCGAGGTCTCTCAGCTCGGACAAAGGGAGCAGCGGCATCATCGAAAGCAAAAGGCAAGGGCAAGTCACAAGCCACAACACATAGGCTCGAGCTTTCAGACTCGGAGGACGATGACATTCTGGCTAGCATCCAGCAACGGCTCGAGTCTGCATACGACGATGAGGACGACCAAGGCATGAGCCTGCTGGACGACGACGAAATCTCACTGGTGCGGCCGCCGCCATTGAAGGCGACGACCACAACTTCGGTGTCGAAACCAAGATCGCCGAAGCGACCGACGGCCGCACAGAAGAGGGCAGAGGCAAAGCAAACAATACCGACGCAAGCAGCACCGCCACCAAAGAAGCGCAAACAAGCTCCACAATCGAAACCACGTGCTTTCGAGCAAGAGCCGGAATCCGCGTATGGATATGATGATGACGACGGCGAACTCGACTATCTTCCTTACCGATCGCCGTCACCTGCTGCTCCTGCAGCAGCACCGCCGCCGAAGAAGAAGCGCGGCAGACCGCCAAAGAGCGCGTCGGTCGAGCCTCCAACCCATCACGCCCCAGCAGCACCACGAACCACTCAAAAGTCCAAGTCGACAAGCAATGGTGCTGCCCGTCAGACCACGAGCAGCTCAAAGTTAAAGACAACCAAATCGAAGAAAGCGGCGGGCGAAGTGGTGGAACGAGTGCGCTCCCGATCCGGCGAGGCGACCGTCATCGACGAGAACGGCGTGAGAAGAAGCACGCGACAGCGATTCGCACCGCTCGAGTACTGGCGAGGCGAGCGCATCCGCTACGGACGACCGAGTCTCCCCACCGGCACCACGCCAGCAGATCTGCGCGGCTCACAACATGCGGGCGAGGACGAGTTCGAAGACGACCCATCTATGATGTTTACGCGCAAACGCGTTCCTGTCCTCGACGTCAAAGAGGTCATCCGCATCCCGCGTGCGCCCGGCGAAGGCACCTTTTCCGGCACGACGCGCGTGCGCACCACCTCGCGATCGAAAGTGGACCGCAAGAGCGAAGAGCGCACCCCGCGGCTAGATTCCCTAACACCCGACCCGGCGCAGACGCCGGACCCACTAGACGACTGGTCCGGGCTCGATCCCACGGCGGACACGATCCAGGTGGAAGACGGGTGGGACAGCAAGACGCGTCGAACGGGCGTAGTCATCGACGAGGACGAAGGCAAGGAGATGGAGATGGATGTGGTGCGCACCAAAGCGTCGCTGCGTCCCGTCGCCGCTGCCAACCAGCAGTTCCGCTTCGAAAAGCTCTTCAATTGCGGCGGGCTGATGGCTACGGGCGTCCTCTACCTTCCCCCAGAATCACGAAAGCCGACGAAACCGAGCCAGGACAACAACTTTGTGTTCTGCGTGCTGCAAGGGGCCATCCGTGCCACGGTGCATCGGAAAAGCTTCATCGTCGGACCGCATGGCATCTTCCAGGTGCCCTCGGGGAACACGTATGCGTTGGAGAACATCTGTTCGCGCGATGTCCATCTGTTCTTTGCACAATGCAGAAAGACCAAGAAGGCAAACGCGGGCGATCTGACGACGTTCACGCAGATGTCGGATACGAGCCATACGCCTCGGGCGCTGCTACGCGGTCTCGGGGTCGAGTACGTCGATCGCGACGAAAGGGAGCTGAGCGAGCAGGAGCCCTATTATGATGAGGCGCAAGAGAGCGAAGGCTACGATTCGAGGGAAGGTGATTATGCACAGCCGCACAACAAGCGGTCTAAGTCGACGTCAGCCCGAGCGCCTGCTCAAGCGCAGATGTATTCCACCGACAGCGATGCCGAGTTCAGCGACGAGGACGACTTTGAACTGAGCCAGGTCAAGACCAAGAAGAAGCGCAAGTTTCGCAAAATCTAGCTAGCTCTTCCGCAATGCAGTCTCTTATACCCAGCCGGACCGCGTCAGCGTCATGTGTGTTAGCGCTGACGATCGAGTGTTCCGAGTGCTGGTGCTGGCCACAGGACTGGGGTGAGCTTGTGATTCTTGATGGACCGTGATGCTGGACAGGGTCCTCCGCGGCTATCTTTTTTTGGTGCGCCAAGTGGAGGCAGAAAGCCCAAGATTTTTTGCGTGTCACACCTTTTGGTTTCTTCCTTCCTCCGACCTCGCCACCATCCATCATCTGACGACGCAAGCGCTCGCGAGCGGGCAGACAAGAAGCATACGATGGAAAGATTGATATCAAACTCGTAGCACGAGAAAGGACCGAGCGACGAGAATGGCGACAATGCGTGTTCGGCTGCCGGGCCTGACGGCGTCGACTGCTTTGCCACTCCGACCTTTGTCGACCACCGCGAGATCACATCCTGCTTCTCGAGGCTGCAATTCTACCCACTCGCTAGAGCGACCCTCTCACCGCTCACAGTCGGTCCGTCCGCATCAACGTCTTCTGCATGCTCTGCGCTTCAGCACGGTGAGCATTGCCCCGCAATCGGTCCCCCACGGCCCACAAAAAGGCGATCGTGTCGTGGTCGCACTTTCCGGTGGCGTCGACTCCTCCGTCACAGCTGCCCTTCTCGCGCAAGCATCGCACTTCGACTTAGAGGCCGTCTTCATGCGCAACTGGAACGAGCTCGACGAGTCTGGCAACCACCAGCCGGGCTCGGGCGGCGCGACCGGCTGCTCCTGGCAGCGCGACTGGGAAGATGTCCAAGCCGTCTGTCGCCACCTCGGCAACATACCCGTCAAGATGGTCGATCTCAGCAAGGAGTACTGGACGCAAGTCTTCGAGCCGGCGCTGGACGATTGGCGGGAGGGCACGACGCCGAACCCGGACGTGAGCTGCAATAGGGAGATCAAGTTCGGTGCGCTGATGGACCGTCTAGTTCCAACCACGAGCAGGGTAGGCGGCAGGAAGAGCTGGCTGGCCACGGGCCACTACGCGAATATAGCCTGGTCGGACGACGCCAGACCAATTCTGATGCGGGCAAAGGACCGGACCAAGGATCAGACGTACTACCTCTCCTCGGTGGGAGAAGACCGCTTGGCACATGCGCACTTTCCGCTCGCCAACCTGCTCAAGAGTGAGGTTCGCGAGCTGGCGAAGAAGTTCGCATTGCCGACTGCAGAGCGGAAAGAGTCGATGGGAATCTGCTTCATCGGTACTCGTGGGTCGGACGGCAAGGCGATCTCGAACACGCAGGGATTCTCCTCCTTTCTCAACGGATACATCGTCTCTGCGCCAGGAGACATTGTCGACGAGAGCGGTCACAAGGCTGCCACTCACCAGGGGCTACACACCTTGACAGTGGGCCAAGGAGCTCGCATCCGCGGCGCGACATCCAAATACTACGTTGCGAGGAAGGACATTGCCAACAACAAGATCGTTGTGGTGCAAGGCAAAGATCACCCCATGCTCCTCTGCACACGCATACATGTGCCAGACATCGAGTGGATCTGGAGAGAGCCGCCACCAGAACTTCAAGATGGCGGTTCGGGAAGCGTGCAGCTGCTAGCGCAAGTGCGACATCGGCAGACGGAAACACAGTGCATCGTCAGCAAAGCGAAAGGGGGCAAGAGCGGGTACGTGGTCGAGTTCAACGAGCCAGTGCTGGCGGTTGCGCCTGGTCAGGTGCTGGGATTGTGGCGCGGAGAGTGGTGCTTAGGCAGCGCGGTGATTCAGACTGTCGACACCCTGTACGACGACCAGTCCCGGTGATGGTGTTTTTCTCTTTGCTTGCATCTGTACTTGTATCTCAATCAACACAGCTCCCCATCATAAAGTCTCGAGAGCCTGGTCTGGACGAGGCTCGAATGAATGGATCGGGGTGTCTCCTGCCAATCCCGATTCGGGAGAGATCCCGTGATTGCCGCACGGTGCGCCTTTTATTGCAAGGGAAATACGTTTTTCCACCATAGCTTCGACCCATCCTTCTCTCTCCGACACTTCCGGGCGGATCACTCGAGAAGCAGCAACGTCGCTTCAGGACAGCTCAGCGAATTGGACGGACACTAAGTCGACACTACGGACGCGACCATCTCGTAACACCGTCCGACCACTATCACTCCACTCCAAGCCTTCACGATGTCTGCAGCTGCCTCCACCTCAGCAGCCCCAGCGATGGACGATCGCAAGACGCTTCGACTTCACATATGGGGCTCGTCGTCCTCCGTGCCCACACTCGACCCGACCTCGCTTTACGCTGCATCCCTTCTGCAGGCCACATTCGCCCGCACCGACACCGTAAAAGTACAGCTCGCCTCCGCGTCGACATCGCTTTCGCGTGTGCCCCTACTGCAGGTGCTCAACGAGGACGACGAGACGGTAGAGCTGCTGGACAGCATCGACTCCATCCGCGCATACTGTGTCGCCTCTGGCATCGACTCAGCCCTCACCTCCGATGAAGAGCGCGCCAAGCAAACAGCGCTGCACGCCCTGCTCGACGATCAGCTGCTGGACCTCACCCTCCACTCGCTTTTCAGCCTGCCCGCCAACTTCCGCACCGCCACTGCTCCCGCCTACTCGTCCGTCGGTGGCATCGATTCTCCTTCCTCCTCTGCACTGTCCAAGCTCGCCTCGCTGCCATCGCGTTTCCAGCCATCGATCCCGTCGCGACTGCGCAATGTGGTCGAAACGCGCCTCACCGCAGTCGGGCTGTGGGGGCTCGGCGGCAAGGAGGCGTCCGCCAAGACGGGCGAGACCGACGAGTTGGCCGCCCGAGCAGGTTTGCCAGCACGAAAGCGCGGGCTCGGGGCTTCGGCAAAGGATGCGGTGCGGGACGAGTTTGAGCGGTCCAAGCTAGGCAGACGGTGGAGTGAGGTGCTGGACGTCGTCGAATCTGCGCTGTCCTCAGGCGGACTTGGGGGGCAGGAGGTGAGCAGTCTGGACGCGCACGTCTTCGGATACCTCGCACCGTTGTTGTTCGCCGAACCGAGGCTGCCGGTGGATACCCTGCCCAGGCTGGTCGCCGCATCCTACCCGCGACTGGCAGCGTACCTGACGAGCACAAAGGAGAAGCTCTTTCCGGAGACACCAAGTTGGATCTCACCCACCCAGGCTCTCGCCAATCCACCCTCGATGGACGCTGCAAGCTCGTCCGGCCTCCTCTCGTACATCTGGCCTTTCACGCCCGCTTCGAACAAGGCAAGTTTCGCACCCAAACCAACAGCAGAATTCGCGACAACAGCACCGCGAGAGCGACAGAGAAAAGCGCAGAACCCAGCGACGTCTCCTGAAGACAGGAGACTGCGATGGGGCCGTGCGCTGTGGATCTGCTCGGCGCTCGTCGGGCTGGTTGGGTATACGTTTGCAAGTGGCATTGTGAGTGTCAGATTTGTCGGCCCTGATGAGGTTGTGGAGGTGGAGGATGATGAGGATGATGATGACGATGATGATGATGACGACGACGATGAGGATGAGCATGAAGATGAGAATGAGGAGGACGAAGAGCAAGACGGATGGGAGGCGCAAACCGAAGACGATCTGGAGGAGGAGATTGATATGGACGACGACGATGACGACGAGGAGGAGGAGTACTAACGATGGCACGGCATGCTGTAATCTAGACAGGCAATCACCACCACCACATCCCTCTCTCAGCTTTCACGAATGTGATGAGCGACAACTGACAACCCTCTGCACCCTTCTCATCTCGACTTGACGCTCCCACAGCCGCCGTCCACATTCGCAACGCACGATCCCACCACGACGCGTCCTGCCCCCTCATCCACCTTCATCCCCACCCGACCGCAGTCCACGCAGTGCCCGCGCCACACGCACATCGTAACCGGCACATTCAACTCGCCCGATCTTCACGTGCTAGCCTACGACACGCTCACCTCGACCCTCTCGCTCACGCACACAATTCCGGCGCAAGGGCCGCACCAGTACCTCGCGCTGGGCGTTTCTTCCACTGGTCATCAAAGCGTATACGCGACGACCTGGGCGGCTGTTTCCACGTTGACCAGCTGGCACGTCACCCCCGACCACTCGTTATCCTTTGGCAACGAACGCACCATCACGGCCACGGGGAGCTACGTACACGTCCAACCGCCTCCCTTCTCGACTCTCACGGGTCCGGGGTTCGGCGGTCAACCCGGCATAAGTCGCTGGTTGGCCTCGGCAGGTGGTCCCACTGGCGAACTTCACACGCTCGACCCCGCGACGGGGCGAATTGGGGTCAAAGTGAAAGAACTCATCTTCCTCCCCGGTGGCGAACGGGAGCTTGAGCACGCGGATAAGACGAGAAAGGCGCTGCGATACGGCGCGCACAGCTTCGATTGCTCCCCTTCATCGGAAAGTGGGCAAGTGGCCTTCGTCGCCGATCTCGGTGCGAACGCTATTCAGGCCTATCGCTTTCCGCAGTTGGAACATCTGTATACGATTCCGTCGAAGAGGGAGGGCGATGGACCGAGACACGTGATTCCTCATCCACAGTTCCCGCTCGTGCTGACCGTCACGGAGCATTCGAATTACGTGGATGCGTATCAGGTTCCTCCCTACACCTCTTCGTCTGTCCAAGGAGTGAGGCACGTTGGGGAGGCGGACATGTTGACGACCACCCAAGCGAGCCAGGGTCGGGCCAATTGGAGAGGTGACACGCTGCGCTTCTCGTCCGATTTGCGGTACGTCTACGCTACGACGAGAGGCAAGACTTCTGCTTTTAAGGGAATCTTGGTCGCATATAGACTGGCCATCGCGGAAGAGGGAGAAGGGTTGAAGGTGCGGTTGGATGAGGTGGCCAGGTTGGGGACGCGCACGAGCGGTGGTAAGGCAAACGCTATTGAGGTCAGCCCGCACTCGCCTGAAGGGCAGGATTTGATGGTGTTGACAGATGATGAGGAGGGATGGGTAGACGTCGTCTCCTTCGACCTGGAGGGGGTTGTATTCAAGATCGAGGCGACAACCCAACTACCCCCGCTCTCCAGCGGCGAGGCGCAAGGAGCAAGTCACGCCATCTGGCTCCTGTAATCCCACCACCAATCGCATCCTTCACAAAGCACACACACACACGTCTGGACTGAATTTGACACATGCGATTGAGAATTGAACAAAGAAAAAACCCTGACAGATGAGGAACCCCAAGAGACAAAGACGAGATGTAGGAAGATGCAGCGCGTGTATAACGAGTTCCCATGACGATAGACCTTGCGAGAAGAGAGAGAGATGTGTGAAACCCAATGAGATAGCGAGATAGAGAAAAGAGAAAGTGTTCCGGGGGGAAAGCGGTTAAGTAGCGAGGGGCGAAGAGCGACGCGGGCGGACGCCAAAGACGTCCTCGTCCTGTGCCTTGAGGGTGGCCGACGTGGGCGGGGATTCAAGTTCAGGCGTGGAGATGACGGTTTCGGGCGGGCTGAGAGGTTCGCGCGTGTCCATGATGCTGGGCGTCTCCGTCGAGGCAGTAGTGGAGCTGTGGCTGACCGTGTGGAGCCTCAGCAACGGTTGAGATGTCGGGCGGAACTCCGTCTCGTCGACTGCAAGACTACTCGATTCGGAGCTGGCCAACAGGCTCTGTGCGCGTGCCCAGTCGCTCGTTCGTGCATGACTAGCGGGCTCCACTCGCTCGCCCGCCTTCACGCCGTCATCCGAGATCACGGCGAAGGGGAAATCGCCACTCGGTGCTGAGGATTGGATGCGGAACGTGCGCTGGTCAGCACCGTACGCGGTGGTATCGTAACGCTCGCTCGGCTTGGCGGCCGCAGTCTGTGAGGGCACCTCCGGTATGGGCGCGGCGGATTCGAGGGGAAGACCGTTGGCGTTGGCGGCAAGCGCGGCGACGCTCGCCTTGCGCTGCTGGTCCATGGTGCGCTCCAGCATGCTTTGGCGCGATTGGACGTTGGGCTGGATGCGAAGACGTCGCAAGGGTCGAGAGGCACCGTTCTGGCCGGCGGAGGAGGGTGGCTTGAGAGGGAAGACAGACATCTGTCGGGTATATTGGTCGCGGACGACCGCCTGAGTGAGTGTAAAGGTGCTGCTGGTGTCCTGAAGCGTGGCTGCTGCCGCGGGTGCGATGCTGGGTGCTGCAGCCGAGGTGGCCGCAGGAGAAGGGCAGATCTGCACGCTATTGCGTCGATGCGCGCTGTATTGCTGATCAGTGACCTCCTTGAAGGACGATTGCGAGGATGACTGCGAGGACGACTGCGATGCAGAGCGCATCGGAACCGACGTCAGTGTGGCATCCGGCACCATCTCGGGCCCTTCAGCAACAGTATCATCCTCTTCGGCCCCGCTCGAGGCGTTGTCGACGAAGCAGAACGTGCGATCGTCGTCTCCTTTTGGCACCAAGGATGGCTGCTTGCGGTGTCCGCGCGCTCCCATGCTCCGTGAGTGCGTCAAGCTCGAGCCTGAACTGTTGGATGGAGAATCCAGCGGTCTCGGTGATCGTTGCTTCTGCCCAATGGGGTCCAACGTCGACTCGGTAGCTGCTCGCATGAGGCGTTGGCGGACGGGCTGACAGGTTTCGGCAACAGAGAAAGACTGGCTCTTGCCACTGACCACAGGGGCGCCCGCAGTGGTCGTAGGCGTAGCAAGCTCTTGGTATGGGGCCGACGCAGAGTCGATTGTCTTGGCCTGTGACGATGTAGCGGCATCGGACGCCTCGCTCTGCTGAGAGAGGTTGCGGTCGAGTTTAGTGTTTTGCTCGATGGCTCTGGCAAATGATTGATGTGGATCGCGGAAAGGCATGTTCCAATTGATGGCTCCGGGTGCAGGTTCCATGGGCGACATGCTGGCCATGGAGCTCACGTCGCTGCTCAAGCCAAAGTAGCTGGAGGAGCCGTTCTCGGATGGCGCACGTCTGCTGCCCGAGCCGCGCTGCTTAGCACCAAAGCTAGTAACAAAGCTGACCCGTGGTGACAGCGGTCCACCCGCTGATGAGAATCGCTTGTGAGACACGGGGAGCTGGTCGAGGTGGAGAATGTCTATGTCGACGTCGGCGCTGCCCGACCTACTGTCAGAAGAGCTGGGCTCGGACGACGAGCTCTCGCTGCTGTGGTCGAGAGAGGCGATTGGATCGGCGGAGGGACCGAGTGGCGTCGTCATGCCAGCGCTGAAGAGATGATCGATGGCAGAGGGTGAATCATCCTTGACGGGCGCAAGACCTGGCTGGGAGATGATTGAGCCGCGTCGGATGGTGTTGCTGTCCGAGGCGCAAATGGTGCTGCCACCGGACGAGCCCTTGGTTCGGTCTGAGGGAGCAGTCCTAGCGACGGGCTGGCGGAAGAGAAGCTCGCCGATGTGGTTGCCAAGGAAGTCGTGGCCGACGACCCTTGCGGCGGGAAGGGTGTTTGGCATTGTGATTGAAGTGGCTTCCGGAGAAGATGAGAGAGTCGATGATTACGTGGAGAGCATGTGTGCAAGGAGGTTTGTCAAGGTGCTGCGATCAGGAGAGGTTCGGCTGAAGTGAGGTTGGTGGTGCAGAATGATGGGACGAGACGGTGCTTGGTAGATTGATCGACCAGACTGAGAGCCAGAAAGAAGGCCGTTACCAGTCAGTCGGATGAGAGTGGGATGGCACTCGCGAGGAGGAAAGCAAATGCCGGAATGAGGTGGGCTGATGGTGGTGGTGAGGTTGGCTGGAGATAGGTGATGTTGAAGAAGGAGGCAGTGTCATACGCGCTGCTGGAATTGTTGTGCGACTCAGCCGCAAAAGTGGTGCTGTGATATGGGCGTGGAGGAGAAGGGCAACAGAGGACAAACCGCAGGCGGAAAGAAAAGCGCGCCTGCAGGAGCCACGGTGCCAGTTTGGTGGAACAAGCCTGACCTGGGCATCGACGTGCCAAGAGGGTCGTGCAAGGCAAAGTGCCTACGCTCAGTCACGCAGCACATGAAACAGGTGCACAGAGTGACAGCCCCGCCAGGCTTTGAGCGAGAGAAATCGCCGCTGCCGAGATCTTTTTGTTTTGTTTTTAAAGAAAAATGACGGCGGAATACTGTATGCACCTCAAGATCTGAAAACAGCGCTGGAGACACGGCTGTGCCATGCCCGCTCGTCATAACTGCTCAGGTGAAGCCGGAGCCTGACTGACCTCTTGAGCTCAGCCCGGACCCCGAGGAGGCCTGACAAAGGATTCGCCATACTGTACGCTCATCATTGTTCTCGCTTTCCCTGCCCACCGCGAAGATCGCGGTGAACACCTCGTGTCGCCTCAAGGATGGTGGAACCGCACTCTTGCTTGCCTTGAGCAAGCAGCCACCATGGAAAGCTCTATCTCACCACCGAACAAGCGGAATGTGGCTTGGCTTGAATTGAGAGCCTCGCTACTGCCGGTGACTGGGGAACGAACCCGGGCTGCCGTCCCGTTTGCGCCGTATCCTAGCAACCACGCGCTAACCTGCATCGAAGTGAATCGCGCACCCAGCAGTGATCAACCCGCATGTTGACCTGAGCGTAATCGTGACGGTCAGTTCCGCTACCGCAGCAATCAATGCACCGGGCTTTGGTTGTGGTACTTTGACAATTGTCCCATCACCTGGACGAAGGCCAGGGCCTTTGCACAATACGGACAGTGTCATTCCAAAGCAATGGCGCTCAACGCAGCAGCAAGGATCAGGCCCTCGTGCTGATCATGACTGATGACGGACGACAAACAGGGAGACGCAGCCGTGATGGTGAAAGGCTTATCGCATCGTGAGCAAACTTGAGTGTGCCTGTACCATAAAACTTCAGTCAGGGTCTCAGGGTCTGCTTGAGTTTTACCAAGAAAAGCGTCTCCAGGGGCAGGCCCCTCCTTGCCAACTGGGCCTGCTCAGCAGTATGCCGCAGAGTGCTGGCGGCTCCAACAGTGAATGCGAGACCAACATTGCTTGACCTACGGCGCGCGAGAGAGCAACAGTGAGGTCCATGAGCAAAGCAAAAGCGGGGCGACGATCGCAGGCTCAAAAAGCAGCGAAACCATCAGGCAGACGCAAAACTGTGGTACACCATGCAGGCCATGATCCGGACGTCCACATCGAGTGACGTTTGTCAGAATACAGCGTTCATGCAGGGTGTTCATCTGGTTGAAATACGCGCATGTTTGGTTGTAATCATTTTTTATAAGAGTCGACATGCGAAGAAACTGTGGCTCGGCTGCGGTGCAAAAATTCCGCACTTAAGCGGTCGGTTGTCGGCAATCTTCTGTCTGGCGTTTCCGAAGACAGTCAGCAAGCAAGGGCGTAGCAGCTAGCTTGGCCGAGTCGCATAACTTTAGGTGGCTACGCCCACCGAAAGCGGTCGTACAGAGCTTTAAAAGCCTGCATAGCCTCCGGCTGCTCTTCCGGATACTGCTGGGGGTCTAGGAATGGTGCACTTTCCTCTAGTTCGGGATTGGTCTAGCTGCGAGAGCAAGAGAGTATGTGTTTGCGTGGCCAGCATGAAAGCCGCCGCTAACTCGTGTATCACTTTAGAGCTCAAATATCGAACTCAGCTGCATATGCTGTCTTCGTCTTGCGCAAGTGGCTTGCCGTCGGGCCACAACTATGCCGCTTTCATGCTTGGCGTTCAATCCGAACGGTTTCGGGTGTAGTCACGCTCAAACTTTAAGGCAGGATGACTACACTGGAGTCCTGATCCTATTCAGCTCCTGCATGCCTTTTCAACCTCAGCCTGTTCGTATCGGCTGGGTTCCAACTCTGGCTCACCATGGCTTGCTTCGCGGAACGGCAGCCTATCAATTCCGACCCGAGTTGGCAGCAGCAGCAGCAGCACCTGATGACACTCGGGCAAATCCCATCACATGCTTGGCCCGCTCAATTAAAGTTTTGGCCCGCAATCACGCATCAATCTCGAGCTTTGTTTAGAGCTGCGCTCTGCCGATCTCCATGCCAAATCACGGCTGTTCAATCCTTCAAACGCTAGCGTCGGGACGACTCGTCTATACTTCAAGGGCCGCTCTTTACGCCTACTCTTTCCCTCTTCTCACGCAGCGTGCTGTAAGTGACTTCAGCCTCCGCTTCTTTTTTCCTCTTCTCAGTTCGCGCTCGTTGAGCAGCTGACTTGACACGTTGATGCTCCGCAAAAGCCTGTGTCGCGGTTGCATGTTTTTCAGGCTGCCACCGTGTGAATCTCGTTCCTGATCTCCCCCCCTTTTGGGTGGTACACGGTCGCAGGAATCTCAAATTCGGTCACCTCGGTCAGGCCTCATCCCACGAATGCCCCCACGCCTATCCGCCATTTTGGTCTTCGATCGCGAGAAAGGAGGTGGTCCAGATCGACATCGTGTTTGTTGGCTGCACACATGCATGCCCGTAGCACTTTCAGATTGTTCTCCTTCCCGTATCCGGTCATACACCGCAAGCGAGCTGCTGTACCGAACGATAAGGTTGTCCGAACCCCGTCACTTGACAGTCAGCCTCGCTCTTTCCGACCTCTTTCCTCATCAGGCAGTCCGAGCGGGCCAAACCCAATTTGTGGCTGCGTTTGTGTCGGTCAACTCGATGTCACGAAGAAGTCCGCCTCACTCCGTGTAATATGTTTTGCTGTGCCTCTCGTCTTACTGGTAGTTGCCTTTTGCGGCAGCGATGCGGCCTCTGTGGTCCCTCAACTTGCACACGCGGGTCGGAGCTGGTGATGCAGTCATGTGATAGGCAGATAAGGTTGGGCTCAAGCGGATGACTCGACGCGCACACACAAAGCTTTGAGAAAAATCCACGCACTGGTCGGCAGTGAGCGGGAACGGAGATGGATCTGCCCGCTCAGCTCTCGCCTTGCTTACCTTTGGTCTCGTCTGCTTACTGTAGACTCTCGCGCGACACGCATCGTCGTCATCCGTCGTCTGGATTGGTCATGCTACTGGAAATGAGCTCCGAAGATGCTCAAGCTCACCGAGCACTGCATCATCGATCGGATCAAATCCGAGGATGCATTTCACCACGCAATGTTGGTCCTTGTACATCTTCATTCTACACTTCCACGATTGCACCACTGTGATGAGTCGAATGCGGGTCCAAACTACAGCTTGGCCCCTCTAGCAGTCTTCGCTCGGTTGGCGACGACCTTCTCGAGCTCTGCATAATGTGCATATTCTTGCAAACTCTGAGGGTTGGCCGTGGCACTGGAAGGCTTGAAGTCCTTCTGCCCGTTGACGACCGCCTTGACTGCCAGCTCGGTCTTCTTGCCATTGAGCGTCACGGGAATGTCCTGCACCTGGAACGTGTGTTCCGGCACGTGTCTTGCCGAGTAGGCCGTCTTGATGGCCTTATTCAACTGATCCACGTGGCTCGCAGCCAGCTTGACAGACGGATCGCGCATCTTGATGAACAGCAGCACACGTTCGTGCTCGTCAACACCCGGTCGGCGTTGACCAACAACGATCGAGTCGCCAACAAACTCGAACTTCTCCACGACGCTGTAGATCTCGCTGCTGCCGAAGCGAACACCGGACGGGTTGAGAACGCCGTCGGAGCGACCGAGGATCTCGAGCCCCTTGGTCGCCGGGTCTTGGTAGATGAAATCGCCTTGCGCCCACACCTTGCGGCCGGGGAAGCGACTGTAGTACGAATCCTGATACTTTTCGTACAGCGCCTGCTTCTGTTCGGGCGGACCAAAGAAGCCCGTGGGCTGAGTGGGAAAGGGTTTGGCGACGATGAGTTCGCCTGGTCGACCACTGTCGTCGATTCGCTCGCCGGACTCGGCGTCCCACACCTGAATGTCGAAGCCAAGCATCTTGCACTGGATAAAGTTGCCGTACAGAGGCAAGAGCTTGCTCGGGCCCACCAGCACACCCGCCATATCTGTGCCGCCCGAGATGCTGCACAAGTGGGCGCGGTTCGGGAAGCTGCGGTAGAAGAAGTCGACGTTCTTGGGCGACAGTGGCGAACCTGTGCTCGTCATCATGCGGAACTTGGCCAGGTCCAATTGCTTGCCGATGCTGAAGTTGGTTTCGGAGGACCACTTTTCGAGCTCGCTAAGGAAGCGCGGACTGGCACCGTACCCGGAACACTGCAGGTGCGAGACGACCTTCACAACGTGTCCTGGATTGGGGAACATGGGTGACCCATCGTAGAGAACAGCCGTGCTGCCCATCGACAAGGCCACGAGGTGATACACCCACATGATCCAC
Source organism: Kalmanozyma brasiliensis GHG001 (assembly GCF_000497045.1). Taxonomy (NCBI): domain Eukaryota; kingdom Fungi; phylum Basidiomycota; class Ustilaginomycetes; order Ustilaginales; genus Kalmanozyma; species Kalmanozyma brasiliensis. The sequence goes on along the minus strand of NW_015961948.1, from coordinate 740,243 downwards.
CCACACGAGGTAATCTGCAGGAACCTATCACTGGGCTTCAAATCCAACATGAGCAGCGCCTCCTTCTTCATGTTGAGCAGCATGCATTGCGTGTGGATGATGCATTTGGGCTCGCCGGTGGTTCCACTGGAGAAAAAGATTTGGACGGGATGCTGCGCTTCGAGCTGCTCGAATTTGTGCGCGGGCGAATCGGTCGGCTGCAGCCCGGTCTGGCGGATGAATGCGTCCATCTCCAGCCCGCGCACCTTGCTCGAAGACCATGCCGGAGAGACGGAGGGCAGACGAGCGTTGCGGATGATGACGACCTGGAATTGGAGCGGCGAATCGATCTTGTCGTCCGCCAGGAGGCGTTCTGCGACATCCGCGACGCGCGGGAGGATGTCGACCTGCTTGCCGTTGTATACCACCGCGTCGTCGGTGAACAGCAGCTTGGGGCGGATCTGCGCGAGGCGGCCGTAGATGGCTTGCGGTCCGGCGTCTGTAGCGATAAGCGAGTAGATGGCGCCCACGCTGTTGGCTGCGAGCGTTGCGACGACCGGCGAGGTCGTGTTGGCGGACACGTGTGCCAGTCGGTCACCCTTCTTAACTCCAATGCGTCTAAAGGTCTCCGCAAGAAGCGCCACTCGCCGCCTCAACTCTCCCCACGTCACTTTGACGGCCTGCGCATTGGCATCGGAATCAGCGAGTCCTCCACCCTCTGGCACCTCGATCAGCGCCACCGCCTGAGCAGGTGGCCAGTGGTACGGCGCTTTCGGCGAGCAAAAGGTCGTGTTGGCTGGATGCAGCGGGAAGAGGATGTTCTGCGCCATGCTGAACGAGGCACCCGGAAACCACGTCGGCAGGTCACCGGGCAGAGCATTCGGGTCGGACAGCACCTTGTCGAATCGAGCCGAGGCTCTGATTCCTGCAAAGTCCCATACGGTGGCCCAAAAGTCTTCGAGGCGGCTGATGGAGAAGTCGTGCAGCTCGTGGTAGGTGGTGAGGTTGAGCTGGAAGCGGGCGTTGACGAGACGGCGAAACTTGTCGAGCGAGGTCTGTTGGATCTCGTCCGGGGTGGGGGACCAGACCAGGGGCTGAGCGGTGGTCGCGGTTGGCGTCGTCATCTTTGCTTTTGCTCGGGACGGTGATGATGGTGAACCAGATGCGCGAACGACGGACTAGGAGGACAGAGGCATGTGTGAGAGGCCCATGCTGTGCCCGTCCGGCAGACTCGGAAGACCATATCACCGGAGCGGCTAAAGCGTCTTTACCCCACATCCACCGGGTAAAAACGCACTCGTGAAATCGCACAACGGGAGATCTTTCGATCAAACATCCTAGAACCAAAAATCTGGCTGAGCTTGAGCGCGGGTGAGCTGCATGACGATCAAGCTCAGCAAACAAAGTTGGCCTGCACGGTCAACCCTGCATCCTGTGTCCCATCGTCTCACCATCACACTCGTCCCTTGATCCAGACCGCATCTCCTAGACTCCTGCTCAAGACATCGCCGCTATACAGAGAGCTGATACATAGTCTAGACATCCACCTGGTCACATCATCTCCTCAGCAAGACCGACCGGAACCACAACCATGATCGTCCTTGCCCTAGTCGCAAAGGGCTCGCACATCCTCGCCGAGACGCACGATCCCGCGCACGACCGATTCCTGCCCGCTGCGCAGACGATTCTCTCCCGTATCCCGCCGACATCCTCCAAGCTGTCGTATGCTTTCGAGGACTGGCTCTTCCACTATGTCGCGCAGGATGGCATGGTGTACATGGCGGTAGCAGACACAGACACGGGGAGGAGGATACCATTCTCTTTCTTGGCGCACGTGCAGAAGAAGGTGAGTTGCCATACATTACCATATTTGCATTCTTGAGTCGACTTGACTGACCCGACCTGATCGTGATACCTTGACAGTTCCTATCGACGTTTGAGCTGCCAGAAACGGATGAATCCGCCACATCGACCGACTACTCTTCCCTCACATCCACGCTCAGCACCCTGGTCAAGCAATTCAACGCCGACCCCTCAGCGATCGACCCCATTGCGCAAGCGAAGCACGAGCTGGCGGGTGCAAAGGACATCATGACGCAGAACGTAGAACAGATCCTCAGCCGCGGCGAACGCATCGAGCTGCTCATGGACCGCACGGACAACGCGGCGAATCAGAGCATGGCTTTCCGCAGAAGGGCGGTCGGACTGCGCAGGCAGATGTGGTGGAAGAATGCAAAGGTGATGGCCTTGGCAGGATTCAGTGGTGTGGTGTTCTTGGTGTTCCTGTGGGGGATGTTTCATTAGATGATATTGCAACGGACAGTTCCTTTTTGATATGGGTGTGGTTTGTGCGATGCAGAACTGTGCCAGACGTCTCTACATGGGCAGTATGAGTGCGAGCGTGGATGTCCTAGCTTCCTTCCAACACGCTTCAGCCTCGCGAGCTCCTCTCTTCGTAAGAAAATCTCGTCACAAGTACGTCCTGGAATCCTTGGACACCGGCGCACCCGCTGGCCAGTTCCCCCGACTGGTGGCGCTCAACTGCTCGTACTTGGTCACGCCCACCCCCTTCCCCTCACCCCCACCACCAGCCCTCTCGATCGCCTGCACCTGACTCGGCTTCAAACTCGCCAGAATCAAATCCAGTCTTGGCGTATCGACCCCTGTCCTCCTAGCCATCCTCACCACGTTCCCCACAATCGGCTCCAACTCCATCGGCCGTCCATTCTCCAGATCCAACAGGATACTCGGTTTGAAATCCGCAGCCAGATTTCCTCCTTTGACGCCATCGCCTACGCCCTGAATCTGACTCGTCTTGAGCGTGATATTCACCGCCTGATCCACGGAGCTTGCGGGGAAGCGATCCTCGCCGATCCCGCAAGCACGGGCGACATAAAGAATCTCGAGCATGATCCGTCTCACCACGCCTACACTATAGTGCAGCGTGTCCGGGGTGAGGAGTGCGGCGACGGGTTGACGGGCTAGCGTCGAGAGTCCACCCCACGAGGCGTTCCAGAGAATCTTTTGCCATCGAATCGCTTCGATATCGTCCACTGCTCGACCTCCTCCCCCACCCGAGGTGTAAATCTGAGCAAACCGGTCCAGTGCGGTCTTGTCCTCCTCAGTCTGACCGGACGGGGAGTAGGAGCCGAACTCGAGCCGTTCCAGCGCACCATGCGTAACGCGCGTTCCACCATCCACAAGGTTCGCCCCGATCCACGCAACCGCACTGATCACCCCCCTCGCCAACCCCTCCTCCTCCACCAAGCTGCGCTGCACCTCCTCCTCAATCCCCACGCCGTTTTGGAGCAGCACAATCGTCGGTCCCTTTCCGTCTTTGCGGAGAAAAGGCCGGATGATCGAACTAGCACTCTTGTGATCCGGCACGTTTTTGAAGGTGCACACGACGTAGTCGTACACCCGATCGGTCGCTGCTTCGGGGTCGGACTCGCGAACACACCGAGTGGGCTTCCAAGAGGGAATGGAGCCGTATTTGAGCGAGTCGATGTGGATGCCTGTTGTGGTGAGGGTGGTGTAGTTGGATCGAGCGACGGCAGTGATAGAGGCCCCACCCTGGGCAAGGAGGTACGAGTAGATCGTGCCCAACGCGCCGAAGCCGATGCACAGGATCTCGGGTCTAGGTGCGTCTGAAGACATGGTGCGGCTAGTGGGTATGGTTTTGAATACCCTGAGCAGGTAATGGAGGGGACAAGGTTATGGTTGTGTTTGCTCCATGTGGGCGTGACTCAAGGTTTCGGCGTCTGTGCGACCAATGGAAGACTTGCAGCCGGACGTGGCGAAGAGCGGTTTTCGGCGACTTTCGCGGTTAAAAAACGAGGCTCTCCGGCTATTCGGCTTTGAGCGTGCCGCCTACCGTGCAGTCCCACACATCTCAGGCCTCGCTGGGTGGTGATTGTGTCGTTTCTTCGGATCGCTCTGGGTGACACTGGATGCACAGGCAGCATGAGCAATGGGAGCTAGGATATGCAAGATTGTGACGGTACTAGTTGCGACCGCCGACGCTGCTGATCGAGCTGAGCAGGGCGAGCACCTCTGCCGCCTGCTCCTGCTCCAGCTTCTCGATCGCCTTCCCATGCGCTGCGTCCGTCGCTTCCTCTTCATCACCGTGCGGTGCATCACCATTCGCTTCTCCTCCCTCATTCTGACCCTGCTCCTGCTCGTGCTGGAGCCGCTTCCTCGCGCGTCGACTCATGCCTAGCACCCTCGCCGTAGCTGGCGTGATGAGCTCCATCTTGGCAAAGTACAAACACAACAGCAGACGATGCTTCGTTCCGTGTGTGATGTCCTTCTTCTCCCCCTCTCCCTCCCTTACGTCACCCTCTGCCGCTTCACCCTCGTTGGACGCGGCCGTCGATGCGGACAGGCGGAAGGCGCTCCGCCACTCCACCGGCAGCTGGATCAATGTCGCCTCGATGACTTCCCGCACTGCGGTGTCTTCGACGACCTCCTTGTCCCTGCGATTGCGCGGGCTCGGCGCAAAGGTGTCCATCTCCTTGGCCGCACGGTTCGGCTTGCTGCTGAGGTTGGTGAACCAGCGCACGACGTGAAGCAGCGTCGAACCCGGCTGCACGTGCAGCGCCCGGCCGAGATCGGTCGCCTTGAGACCTGTCTTGTCGATCAGGCGAAGGTCGCGCAGGGTCTGCACGAGGTCAATGCCCACCTGAGTAAGACGAGCTGCGACAGACTCGGTGGAGTTCGCGGCACAGTCGTAGTAGGTAGGGTTGCGCATCAGCTCCGACGGAAGGATGGTCCAGCTGAGCAAGTCGATCACTTGTTCTTCGCTGGTCAGGACGCCCTCGACGATCTCGCCTAGCACGGTGGGCAGGAGGGGCGCACCACGGTGCTCGTCCTGCAGTAGGGAGGAGTGGAGTGGCATACCCGTCTGAAGCATCTTTTCGAGCATGATGGCCTTGTCTGTCTGGCAGAGGACCAGGCATTTGCCCGGCGGATTCGGGTTGGACAGCGTTCCCGGTCGCACCGCCAGGCTCTGCGCCCGGCCAAGTTCGGCAAGCGTATAGTCCACCAGCTCGCGATCGGACACGCCCGTACCATGCGTCTTGGTGATGCGCACATACTGCGTACTCATCACGATGACCAGCGCCGCACGAAGCGTCGTGCTCCAGAGGCATTCGCGCGTGATGATGATGAGCTTGACAAGCCCCTGCTCGTAAAGATGCTCGATGACGGTTCGGTCTTGAGGGGAAGTCTTTTCGTGCACGATACCGATACCGTGCACCAACGCCTCATGTAGGGACGTGTCGAGGATGTGCGGCAAGATGGACTCAATCTCCTCGGACGGCAAGCCCAGGAAGCCGTCTGTGTCGAGCTCGGCGGCAGCTTTGGTGATGAGGTCCGAGGCGGTCGTAAAGCACTGCCATATGGAAGGCACGACGACGATCGCAGGACCGTTGGCTCGGGTCTCTTTCATCTTGTCAAAGGCAGGCTTGACCATCGTTTTGAGCAGGCCGCTGGAATGGGGCAGGTCGAAGGCCTGGAAACCCGTGTTGAGGATCGAGGGACGGTCCTTCGGGTGAAAGTTGTAGGTGGAGAACTCGTCCGCTCCGATCCACTGCGAGAGGGAGCTGACGTCGTTGAGACTGGCGCTGGTCGCAACGATGCGGGGTGCTGCCACAGTGTTTGGTGTGTCATTCGCGTTCCATCGCGCCGAGCACCACATAAATTTGGACAGCATCAACTCATATCCGGGATCCAGCAGGTGGATGTCTTCCGCAAGAAGCAACGACACGTGATCGACCAGGTCATTTCGTGCCTCCATAGCTCGCAGCAGCGAAGTGGCAGTCGTGACGAGCACGCGTGCTCCAGCTCCGTCGTTGCAGACGAAAGGCAGCACCTCTTTCGACAGCGAGCTGCGCTTCACCTCGATGCCCTTTTGCTTGAGTGCTGCCACCATGGTGCTCCTCATAGCTGAAGCTAGCGAGTCTCGCTTGTTGTGGACGATGACGATGCACTTCCGGTCGCCCCGCTGCAAGGCTCTCCACACAGCCATGGTCGCGACGGTAGATTTGCCCGAGGCGGTCGGTCCGCAGAGGACAGTATTGGCCGATGTGTGCATGAGCGTGTGGAAACTCTGTGTTTGGAGCGCGTTGAAGGCGCTGAACTTTTGCGCGTACATTTCGCAAAGCAGCTCGTCTTGAAGTGCAGAGCGGACGGGCAGCAACGGAAGGTCGAGGAGCGAGTCGTGAGCCGGTGGCTTGTCAGGAACGACAAGATCATCGAAGGAAATCCACTCGGTGCCTTCACTGCCAAGCCAGCTCTCGGACATCCACCGCAGATTGAGGCCGGACGGCAGCTCGTCTCGGAGCGGGACGGTAAAGGTCACGTTGGACAGATGGGAGTCGCTGACTCGCGTGAGATGCGTGACCCATTGAAGGATCTCGGATCCCTCTTCATCCTCGATCCAAATGTAAAAGCCGTGGAGCCGTCCGAGATCTCGCTCGCTCCATTCGAAGGTGCGGTCGACGACGACATCGATGCGCAGAAGGTCGTGGCTGAGCGGACGCAGCGAGGCTGAGGTCGATATACGGGGGAAGCTACGAGCTGCTTGCTTGACCGCCTGTCCCATGCGAGCGTTGACGCGGATGAGCTTGGCAATCTCCGCCGGCGCCATTTCCGCAAGCTCTTCGATCTCAACATCGTCTGCACGCTCCGTGACAGCATAGAGTGTGTCCGGATTTAGATGCGATTGTTGCAATGGATGATCGAACGGCCACATGCGTTTCTCGAGAGCCTTGCTCATCGAAATGAGAGCAGACGCGGTGCGGGCCCAACGACGACTGAGCGCAATCTCCAGCAGAGAGCGAATGATACGTCCGCCATTCTGAGCCACGTAAGCCGAGTCCGAGACGAGGGCAAAGTCTTCGATGTAGGTTCGCGAGATGTACGCCTGCAGCAGAATGTTGACTTTGCCCGGCGAGGTCACGATGCCTCCCGAGACTTCGCAGGGCGCCGCTTCGAGCATCTTCTTGAGCTCCTTCTCCTCGGCGTCGCGGGGCACGATCTGTTCAAAGTCGGCGGCTTGGCTGAGCAGGCCAAGCACATCGGCCTCGCTCATGTTGCTATGCATGCGCTCGTTGAACGTCTCGATGGTCTTGTAGCCGATATAGTATTTGGCGGCGATTCGACCGAGATCGGTCACCTTGAGGTGATCAGTGACGGGGTCGTGCTCGACCATCTTGGCCTCGACGAGCTTCTTGACGCCTACGTTGACGAGCTGCTGACGTTTTGCGCCCAGATGCGGGTCGTCGGCGACCTCATCGTGTGTCATGCCATAGGTGAGCGGCGTGCGCTTCATACGCGTGAAGAGGTAGGTGTAGCCGAGCCAGGACACACCGTCTCGAATGCTGGCGACGGTGCCGAGCGAGATCTCGGCGTTGAGCGAATCGATCATGCCACCAATGAATTTGGACTCGATGGGATGCTGCGAGGTGATGGCATCGACGTAGTGCGAGAGGCGGTCTTGCGAGGTGAGGATGTAGCCCACACCGAGATCCTCGTACTGGGGACGACCGGCACGACCAAAGATCTGCAGCACGTCGAGAATCGACAGGTCGACGAACTTGCCCGCCGACGAGTCGTAGACGTCCGTGCCTTTGATCACAACGGCGTACGCGGGCAAGTTGACACCCCAAGCGAGCGTAGCGGTACAGCAGAGCACGCGCGTGACACCAGCTTCGAACATGCGCTCGCTCAGCGTACGATCCGATCGAAGCATTCCAGCGTGATGGATGCCGAAGCCATAGTCGAACAGCTCCTTCATCTCGCGATTGCGACTCGACTGCAGCTCTCGCTTGAAGAAGGCCTTGCGTGGGTTCGCCTCTGTGGCGTCGCGAATGATGTCGCTCATGTCTTCGTCCCGGAACATCTCTCGCAGTGTCTGCGAGGTCTTGACCGTCTCTTTGCGCGCGTGGACGAACACCATGACCTGGTGACCAGCCTGCACCAGCTCGCTGACCTTCTCAAAGCATGCCTTGTCGAGGTTCGCTCGCGATTGCTGTGAGCCGACCTTGCCCTTGACGCCGATGAAGTGCTGCTGGAGCGGAACGGGGCGGAAGGACGAGTCAAAGTAGAAGAGACCCTGCCACCGATTGACTCGGAGAAAGTCGGCGACGTCGACGTAGTTGGGCAACGTGGCGGAGAGTCCGACGATACGGATGAGCGACTGGCTCGATTCGACCAGCCGCAGAGTTCGCGCAACGATGGTCTCGATGACCGATCCACGTTCGTCGTGCAGAAGATGCACTTCATCGATGATGAGCAGCCTCACCTTGGTGGCGAGCTCGCCTTCACCTGTCGGCTTGCGAGTCACGACGTCCCACTTTTCGGGGGTCGTGACGATCATCTGCGTCTCGGCGATCTCCTGTCGCGTCATTTGCATATCACCCGTAAGTTCGCGGACCTTGATGCCGAGGTACTGAAGACGCTTGCTGAATTTGCGCACGATCTCGGCGGCCAGCGCCTTCATAGGAGCGACATAGATGATCTTGAAGTCGTTCTTCTGAATGTCGAATCCGGCGGCAGCGTTCCCGGCTGTGGGCTCGAGGTTACGAGCGTACTGACTGATAGCGCGCATGACGGTCAACATGGCTACATCAGTCTTACCTGCACCAGTAGGAGCGCAGACAAGCAAATTCTCGTTGGTCTTGTAGGCGAGCGGATAGACGGCGCTCTGGAGTCGGTTGAGGCTCTTGTAGCCAGGGAAAGCGCCGCGACAGATGGGGTCCATCTCGGGAATGGGGATGTATCGCTCGTCGGTGCGCATGGGCACTGTCCGCGGTGGAGGGATGGTGACTTCTTCGTAAAACTCCTTCTCTTCGCGGAGCGTTCCGAGGGGAAGAGCGAATCGCTGTCCGAAGACCGAAAGGACGTTTCCTTGGGCTCCGGACGAAAAGACGTGTGGGTAGCGCACATCATCGCCGCCAGTAGCCGTGCCGGTGTAGAGAGGACGATTGGCGGCAGCAGCGAGGCTCTCTTCGCGGATGCGTTCAAGCTCTTCGGGAGTGTAGGTGCGGATGCTGTCGCTGGGATCGACGACTTGCTGGCGGTTGGCTTTGCGCAGGTCGTTTTTGAAGCGCCGCGCTTGTTGCCTTTCTTCCTGTGTTTGCACGACGACTTGTGAGCCGGGGATGTGCGGTCTGCTACCGCGATGGAAAGCGTCGTATTGCCTGCCGTGGTGATGTTCTTGATGCGGCAATGCGATCTCGACTCGGTCGTGATTTGACACTTCGCCGGTGCCATTCAAGTGTAATGGTTCCTGTGAACCGGATTGGAGCGCTGCAAGAACAGCTTGACGGTCACCAACGATGCTGCCCACTAGGTCGAGATGCTCAAACCCGATTGCTTCGGCCAGCTCTGCAGAGATCTGGTCTCCTGAGCTCGGTGAGGAGAGGGCAGCCAAGACCGTATGCCGCACGCTCTCGGCCAGCTGTGGGTCAGCAGCTGCAAGGTGTGCGAGATGATCTTGGAGACCAAGCACGGCAGGAGATGAGCTTGCAGGAGCATGGTATTCTGCTCCGTCGAATTGGCCTGTGGTTGTGCCCTCCATTTCGTTCGGATAGTGGTCGATGGCATCTTGGCCTGCTTGCTCGACAGAGCGGCTGAGGGACAGGAAGCGGTGGAATTGCGACCAGACATCGTTAGTGGCGCCATCTTGTTGGGCCTTCGAGCTGTCGAGGATGGTGTGCTCGCTGCCAGTGCGATCAAAGGAATCGAGGTCGGCTTGAAGCGATCCTATGAGGTGTTGGTCGACATCGAGCGTGCGCTGCGAGCTGGACGCTGCCGACAGGAATGACTGCAGGTGGTCCTGTATCGACATGTTGAGCTTATCCTACCGACAAGCTCCTCAGGGGTCTCCTCCGCCAAATCTTGAGAGCGATGCTGTTTGCCCTGACGACAGTCGCAGCATCTAAAGGGGGATTCTGTCCGGCGTCAAAGTTTGGTCCGTAGACGCTCTCAGTGAGTGCCTCGGTCAACGCTTGGTGCACCTGTTCGCTGTCTAGGTGACGAGTTCTCGGTCTTGCTGGGGTCTATGGTCGAGACGCTTGATGGTGATTGGCCCGGAAGGATGCTGTTTCTAAAGAGGCTCAGAAGGTTATGTCAGTGCGCAGCAGGATGATCTTCTTCGCTGCAGCTGCTGCGCCGTCCAAAAATCTCCACTTCTTCGCTGAGCAGGTAAAAAGACCGATGCTCATGAGTGCCGATCTCACAAGACTAAAATTCAAAGATTGATCTGCGATTTATCGGGCAATTTCGTTGTACCGATTCGCTGGTTCCAGCTTCCATGGAAGCACTTGGATCGTCACCATCGTCGAGATGCCTACGCAGCCATGCCACTCCATCTTTGCTTGTCCACAATCTCAGTAGTCATCTGTGTGGTGTTGAAGCGCTTGTAAGCCAGCCGAACAAGGCGGAAAGGGCCCCGCCGCTGTACTCATAAAGTGGCCGAACGATTTGGTAAAACCGGGAAAAAGTCCAGCAAACGAATCATGCATCAGAAAAAGAACCACAAAAAGCGAGACGGAAAAGAATCATGTGACCGCCGTCAAACACGGCGCGTGGCTGTCCTCTTTACGCGAAAATGCACTTTAGCGGCCCACGCGGACAGCTGTCAACAGAAAAATACCGAAGCCAACGCGAGTTCTTCCAATTGGCGCTTGACGAGACGTGTTGCTGCACACATGACATGGGAAAATTTGGAAGAGCGAGAGTGGACCATGCACCATCGATGCCGAGCTTGTCGAACCTGGCTTGTGAATCTTTGTGACAAAGGGGAGCTGTCTCGTCATCAGACATCCGCTTGTCTCTCCTGCGAGTACTCAGTCTGGCGGAGCAGATGGTGGACCAGGGCCCCGTCACGATGGTTGCAGGCAACATACGAGGAGGAGGCGATGCTGTTCGAGCGGCTCATCAATGAATGACACCTTTGAAGAGAAGGCCTCTCTTCATGGGCAAAGCAGAGCGAGTGGCAGCTCGACCGATTGTGTCTGAGGCTCTACATCGGATCCTGCCGGCCGACCGACGAGGTCATCGGGGGGGCGCGACCCTTACATGGTTGCTGCTGCCCCTGCACACGGGCACCCTTTCGGGACGTCCTTACTCATGTGCTTCAAGGCCTCAGCTCCGACAACTGGAGCCGTTTCCAAACGAGAACCGAGCCCGGCGCTCGAAATTACGGGATCGCGTATGCTGGCGCGAAAAGCGCGCTGCAGCAGCTTCAACACTTCTCTCCAACTTGGTCGACGGAGCTGCGCAGAGCTTCCTTGTCTGCATCGTATGAGGTGGAGACCAAGTCGACGCCCCTCCCAAGCTGGTAGCGCGACTGTGGTACCACTTGCACAGGAGGTCTGCGCAGCCACGAGTGTCTTCGATGCGGTGACCGAGGAGGAGCCAAAGCCACCACTTTTGCCCACAACTCGAAAGGGCGCTCTTCTTGGTCAGCCTCAGCGAGTCATACGCCGAACAGTGGACCTCAAATGACAGCGATACAGTAGCAGACCCGTGCCCGTGCGTACGGAGAGCACGACTCGCCGATGCAACGCGATGCTTCGCCCTCTTCTATTGAGCGTGCACCGTGTCCCTTTTTGAATCTTCGCTCTCCGAGACGAGAGCTCACGAATAAGAAAGTTGGCCAAGTCCAAATCACACAAACAGAACTGGCGGCTGCGACCTGAGCCTGGGAGAGCGAAAAAGAGCGAGAGTACAACACTTTCAAGCCAAGCGAGAGCCGACCCTATGTAACCGCCTTGATTTGGAATTGCACATCTTCGCGAAATCGCGTTGGCCTGCCTGCTAAGTTACACCGTGCAGATACACGCTCACTGTGACGCCTCTGCTCTCACTTGGCACGTCGATTCCTGTTCCTACATCACAACGCTCCTTGAATGGTACGAGTGTCTTCAAGACCAGCAGCCTTGCTTCGCTTCTTTTACCTTTTCACCCATCCCCTTGACCTCGCTCGCCATCATCGACCACTCCGTCCCCTCACCGTCGCGTTCATCCCTGTCGCCGTCGTGGTAAGCGTCGCAGCGACCTCGCAGACAACATCTCAGCACCTCAGCTCGTCAAGGATCATTCGGTAACGTGCCTCGTCAGAGTCGCGGATGGCCCAGTAGCTCGTGCAGTTGATCAGCATCGGCTCTACAGCAGGCTCATCGTCGGCATCGCTTCAGGTACACTGAGCGGTGAACGCGAACGTGACCAGACCAAGCGCGTAGTAGCGCCTTGTCATTGCGATCATGGATGCTCGCATCGCCATGAACAGCGAGGAGAGGCGTCTGCCTCCTTCCTTTCACGCTGCGCCGGTCCCCGCCAACATCAGCATCACCTCGCATCACGACCTGTCTCAGCGCCATCGCGGCTCGTCCCAGTCTGACGGTCGCGATCCCCACGTCGAGACGCCTCCTCAGCAGCCACTTCACGCCAGCAGCCCCGCCGCCGCGTCCGTCGACAGCTTCTCCTCCTACATCAACAAAGACGCGCCGCTCTTCCAAAACCGTTCCAGCTCCCCACGCGCTGAAGACCAGCTCCGCGACAACAGCGATCCAAGCTCCCGTGCTGGCAGCCCGCATGCTCAACCGCGTCACCTCGTCACCACGCCTATCGTCTCTCGCGACGCTTTCCGAAACCAGCCATGGCCAGAACACGAAGCTTCGCGTTCAATGCAAGGCGTCATGTCGATCGAACACCTGCACTCCACCCCCGCCCCTCTGCCTGTTCGTCCATCCCAGCACGCGGTCACCGAGCGCGGTCTCGAACGCGACCGAAATCAAGGAGCAGCCCTGGACGACACCGAGACGGCCGCGCCGATGATGGACACGAATCGCGTGCCTGCCTCGCCGAGCCGAGCCATTGACATCAACCGCCTTTCAGCAGCCAACCTTGCGCAACAAGACCTGGAGAACGAGGACATCAGAGACCTGCTCAGTCAAGGTCCTGGCTCCATCCTGGCCGACGACTCGTTCGAGAGTATCGGTAGCGTCATGGGGGACGACTCCAAGAACGAGATCCGTCGGAGAAGGCGAACGCGTCCGGACGAAGCCAACCTGCTCGCTCAGGTGTACGCAAAGAACCCGTTCCCGGATCACGAGACCCGCCTCTTCCTTGCCAACCGCGTCGGCATGTCCGTTCGGTAAGTATCATACCGCCTCGCGACGCGATCAGGTGCGACTGAATGGCATACTGACCTCTTGCATCGCCTCCCTTCGCATCCATCGCGATCCGTTCTCGACATCGACAGAGCGGTGTCGGTCTGGTTCCAGAACAGGAGACAAGCTGAAAAGAAGAGATCCGGAAGGTACGGTGGCTCGGGCGCTGCCCAGACGACTGCTGCTCCGCGTGTTCCGAGTGGCGTTCAAGCTCCTGCAGCTGCGGAAGGACCGCTCTCCCGACCGCCCATCATTCCGTCGCAACGCGTACCCTTTGGGAATGCCAGCGCTAACGGTGCCGGTCCCGCCAAGGTCTTCGACCCGCAAGAGATCAAAGACCTGAGCAGCAACAACAAGGAAAACATCCCTCCTTGGCTGGCCGGTCGCGATGCCCGCGCTCCGCTGCAGCATCAGATGGAGCAGGTCAAGCGTGGAACGCCCCTGACCAGCCTGCTGAAGAAAGAGGTCACCGCGGCGCGTCCAGTAGCTCACGACCTCCGTCAAGCGGTCGGTCCTGACGGTGCGGGTATTGCTGTCCATCGCGTTGAGGTCGACAACGTCGCGCCTGTGCAAGCTGCTGCAAAGGTCGACCGAGTGGTTGGCGTGGACAGCGCAAAGACATCGCTTTCGCGTCATCGATCTGCGCCACGAATGTCGCTCGAAGACGTGCTGGGTGGTCGAAGCAAGTCACTGCGACGCTCTGCCACCGAGCACGTTGCAGCGCCTTTGGCCAACGCCTCGAGCGAGATGGAGGAAGAGCAGCTCGACACGATCCTGCCGCCGCCCAAGCTCCTCTCGCGTGCCTCGAGCGCGTCGAACCTGAGCCTGATGACCACTTCGGGTGGCAGGGCCAGCATCGGTAGCCTGGACCTGCGCAAGGAGTCTACGCCCACTGCTGCAGCAAAAGACGTCAAGCCCTCGCTGACGTCGAGCCTGCCACCCAAGCTGACAGCGGCCTTGCAGAGACAAGGAATCATCGCGATGCATCCGGCGACGAACGAACAGGCTGTCAGGGGCAAGGGTCTGCTGCAGATGATGCCAAGCAGCAGCGCGTCGAGCAGCGAAGCGGATGCGCTCTTTGGGAACGACCAGCGCAGGGACGGCGACGAAGATGAAGAGCGAACGCTCAAGATGATTGCTCAGCGTCGAGCTGCCAAGGCTCAAGCAGCTGCGTTGGCCAAGGCACAGGAAGCCCGAGAGCGCGCTGCTTCCAGCAACAGCGCTGTAGCCCCTGTTCCGATGGATCCGGGCTGTGCTGACGCCAGGCAGGCGATCGTTCAGCAGGCCCAGGCAAGCTCTGGCTCGTCGTCCCTCGTTATCGATGGTGCTTCGATCGAAAGCTTCCCGAAGAAGTCTTCGTCAGCCGTTGTTGGACTGGGTCCGGCGCGACAGCTGAGCCTGGATTGGGCAGCTGGCCGCGATCGTGCCGCCACCTCGGCTCTTCCGAACAGTATCGGTGGCACGCCGCTTTCACGCAGTGTCAGCGCGCGTCAGCTGACCGTGCCCGGTCCCAACGAGTCGACTCCGATCGCTGAGCAGCGAAAGGTGACTTCCATGTCGGAACCTAAGCGAAAGGTGGATGCTTCGAAGCCGAGTCGCCGTTCCTTGTCGGCCACTGACTTGACGCGCCGCTTGCAAGAGGCCAAGCGAAAGGGCGACACCGCCCAGCGCAGTGTCAGTGCTGGTCGTAAGCGCACCGCTGCCGCAGCTGCTGCGCCGGATGTGAGGGACGAGAATGTCGATCCCGCTTCAGCGATCAAATCTGCGACTCAGGCTGCTCAGCCAGTCAAGCGTCGACGTGCGCAACTCGAAGACATCGTTCTGGCTTCCAGCATGGCCGAGCCAGCGTTGCCTTCCAAATCCCACGCATCGTTCAGCGCGGGCATGCCAGCTCCCGCCTCACCCTTACTCTCCTCGCGTCCATTCGCTTCCCACGCCTCATTTCCTTCGGCCTCACGAAGCATGCCCACCATGGTCATCCCCTCCACGCCCCAGAGCACGTCTCTGTACAGCTCCACTCTCCCGCTCAGCACGCGTTCGGAGCGCTTCCGTGCCATCGGCGCTAGCCCCGCCGGCTCGCTCGGACGCTCCATCTCGGCCAACTACGCTTCTCATCGTCACGCCATCCCGCGTGCCTCGGCTGCTCGGGACTCGGCCGGTCCCAACCGAGCCTGGGACTTGGGTCACGCTCGCGCGTATAGCAACGGCGAAGACGGCTGGACGCCTAGGTCGACCATGTCCCAGCCGCTGCCCGCTTCTACGCCGTCCAGAGTGCTCGGTGACCGAACGAACTTCGGTTCCACACCGAGCCACCACCGCACTCATCTACCGGGCAACAGCTCGGGAGACAGCCCATTTGTTCATGACGACAGCGGCTTCTTCGAGGGCATGAGCGATGACGAGCAGCCCCTGCCCAGGCAGGCAGCGGGTGCGAAGTCGAAGGGTGGAAAAGGTCTCTCGCCTAGAAAGGCCTCGCTGAGGAGGAGCGGTGAAAGCGGAGATGATCACCAGGCTGCAGAGTTGCTTTTGGGTTTGGGAAAGACGGTTGATTCGAGGGACAGCTCGAGCAGCCAGTAGGTATCGTTCTGATTCGGGAAGATCGGAGCACAAGTATCGCTATCAGGCACCCTGGAGGATGGTGAGCAAGACACTTGATCCGCGCTGGAGTAGTCAGCATGCGTTGTTATGCAATGCGGACAACTGAGGAAGAAGGAGTGGTGTCGATATCGCACACCCGGAAGGCGGACGTCTCTCATATCACTGCAAAATTCTATATCAATCACATTGACCGGATCTCTGACGAGCGTGTGAAGTGGTGTCGGCCCTGAGCGAGTCATTGCACGGAAAGGTGAGCACGCTCAGCGCTGAACACCTCGAAACACAGTCTGCTGAACAACCCACACACCGCTTCAAGCACTTCAAAACCAATACCATTACACCAGTCCTCATCCCTAATCGGCCTTACCCTTCGAACTAGCCCCTACCTCTGGATCCACCTCGCTCACTGTTTTCACAAATGCAATCATCGTCAGCTTCTGTCTCGCGCACTTCAACGCAGGCCAGCACTCACCAACTCGACCTTGAATCTCTCTTGCGTCGCATACTCACCTTTGTTGGCTGCGATGTCCAGTTCGAGGTACTCGGCTATTGTCAGTCGCAGGATCATGGCCCAGGCGTGCATAGTCGGATAATCGAGTGCGGATGCGTCGTCCGAGAGCTTGTGCCAGACCGACGGGAAGGGGGATGGGATGACGTGCAGGATGGGTACGCCAGCATGCAGGAATGGGAGATGGTCGTCCTCGATTGCTCCCCAGGGTCGCGCGCTTGAAAAGAATGAGCGGGTCTTCTCATGGGCAGTGTCGCCCTTTGGCCACAGCGCTTTTGCTTCCCTCAGGCGCCGTTCTGCGTCCGACATGGCTGCGTGCAGCCACTTGGTGTTGTCATAGTACGAAGGTACGATCGGATCCGGCGCACCAAGCAGGTCGAGCAGAATCATGTGCTCGATCGTGTTCATAAACTCGATTGGACCGTAGGTGCTGCGGTACCTCCTGGCCGTCAGCTTCGAGCTCCGGCTCGAGTCGAATTGCGTCGCGTCCCAGAACGTGGTGGTCCACAGCTTCGCGAGCGCTTTGGATCCATAGATCGAGTCCTCGTGCGTCCAGGTGCGATAGGCCTCTTCGCCGTCAAAAAAGACGAGCTGGAGCGTTGTCTCCTGAGAGATGGACGGCTTGTCCTGCTCCATCGCGTGAATTTTGCGTTCGCGCGCATCGAGTGCATCATCGAGCGCCACGGCCAGGTCGACCATCATCGCGCAGGGTGCTGCGCTGTCCGTCGCTCCCACAAAGCCCTCCAGGCCCGAAGAAGCGGGGAAGAACTTGGAATCGTAGTGCGCTGCGACGACGAGCTTGCGGGGTGCTGCGGGGTTCTTGGTCAAAACCACGTTGGTCATCTTCTTTGGACCTTCGGGAGTCTGCGCTGTGAACGTCTGCTGCTCCATGTGCCAGCCTAGCTTTCCCCTCTTGGTCCAATCCATCGACGAGAAGGTAGTCGAGTCCTTGGCGCCAAGGTCCTTGCGGAAGATGTCGAGAATGGCTTCGCGCACTTTGCGGCTATTTTCGGTATCGGGTGGCCGTGGGATGAGGATCTGAGATAGCAGCGACGTAGCGTTGGCCGTCTCGAGGAAAGAGGCCGGGTTGGAGAGCTCGGCGACGGCGGCTATATTTTGCGGTGGAGCGCGGCCGTACTGTCGAGTCTGGCTGCGGACAGCATGGGCGGCACACCAGCTTGCGAGGAGGCAGAGCACCACCAACAGATGGATCGCCCATCGTCGCGTGCCTCGCGATGGCGTATGCATCGAGAGATTCATCATGTCTGCCTTGAAGAGACAATGTGCAGATCAGCCTCTCGCTGTCGAGCGTTCAGGTCCAACGAGAAGCGGACGCTATGATGGACCAGAAGGTAGCATCGTTTTGCTTGTATCCCGTCGCGCCTTTCGTCCCGGCTGAGGTTCGCCTCGAGCGGTTTCCGCTTGATTGGCCTCGTCGTTCGAGCTGTCGACTCTGAGAGGCTACTAATGGTCAGAGGGAAGATGGAAGCGTCGGCGGATGGCCAGCATAGCCGAACGGGACCCTCGACAGTGCGGAGTTTTAGCGGGAAACGCGAAGCTCTCGGCGTGGCTTCGCTGCAGGACGGCTTGGCACCCAACTAGCCAGATCAACGCTATCGGGTCATTCCACATCGGGAGATAGCAGCTCGGACCCTTCTTCGAGATCAACCACTTCCCACCCAAGTTACAAGCGCTTTCCCCACATTCGCTATCACTTATCCGCGCTTGGTCCTCACCTTCGGCCTCGTCACACCGCACACACGTCAATTACAGCGAACACGACCGAGAGAGCGACTAGCACTTGATGCGTTGGGCTTCGTGACCAGGAAAAAGGAGGATGGCCTCGCCGTAGTCACATCAGCAGCTCTGGCATTCAGCCGCCTCGTCATCGAGCTCAGCAGGCTACACACGGCTCCTATCTACAATTGCCTCAAACATCAGTCGAGGCATCGCCGGCAATCATGTCAATACCAACTCTGGACGAGCAGTTCCTTCCGCGTCTGCTAGCAGTCTTCTATGCTGTCTTTCACCCCACAGAAGGGCCCAAGGTCATCTACCAAGTCCCCGAAGGATCCATCACAGAAGACAAGGCATCTGCTACGGCACCCGGGTCGAATGAAATAGCGAGCACGAGCAAAGTGCAGCTCAATCAGGGAGGTGCAACCCCAGGCGCAGAACCTCTATTCGACTTTTCCGCTCTCTCAGAATACCTCATCCCGAAAGCACCCCTGTGCGGAAGACTCGTCACCTCGATTGCTCGCGGCACAGTCGGCATTCAGCACAGGCGCCATGAGCGTCCTGCTCGTGCGCTGTCTCGGGCGCCAGCGAGATCCTCATCTGCAAGGTCCGGCGGCTCCTCGCGAGCTCCCTCCGTCATGCCAAGACGCGCCGAGGATGCCGACCCGTCCGGCAAGCCGCAGCTAGAGGAGCGAACCTACAAGATCCTCGGCTTCCCCATCCTCATTGAAGATGCAACCAAGTATCAGAGAAACAACTTCATCTTTAACCTCTGCTTCGTCTTCGAGGGCAACGCCGACGTCCGAGCCTACGAGCCCATCGTCCGAAAGTGTGGACGAGTTCTCCGCGGCCTGGAAGAGAGCCAGTCCTTCCTCTCCAGTCCCAAAAGCCTGCCGCGCATGTACAGTGTCGTCGAGCAGCTCTTTGAGGATCTCAACTCGTACAGCGAGAGCTTCGTCGCGCTGCCTGAGGCGCCGCACACATCGTATCTCAACAGCTCGTCCAAGCCGTTCAGCCCCGAAGGGCACGGCCAGAACCTCACCTCTCCGCCCATTGGCCCCGAGGACTTTGTCTCTCTTGGCGCAAGTTTCGGCTCGCTTCGAGGCGAGCATCATCGCAACTTCATCAATGAGCGGCTCAAGCAGAAGCAGATGCAGCAGCAGATGCAGCAGCAGATGCAGCAGGCGCAGACTTCGAGTCCACGTCAACTACACTCGCCCATCTCAGACCGCGCAAGCCCAACGCACCAAGCAGCACCGGGTAACAGCGGTGGTGCAAGATCTCGCTCGGGCTCGGGCACCGGATCATCGCTTCACGATCATAGTCGACCAGCCTTGGCGCCGCTGACAACGATACGGGGCGATGGGCAAGCAATGGTAAGAAGCAACAGCGCTTCGGGCACCAGCGGTCCCGGTTCAGACGGCCCTCATTCTCCTCAGTCTGGGATCTCTGTGCTGACATCAGACGCACGTAGGCCAAGTCTAGCAAGATCGTCAACGATTGTGGGTCCTACCGATGACGAACGACGGACCGCATACCCTTCTGGTGAAAGCCGTGACACAGCCATGGGCGTCGTAAGCTCAAAGTGGCGCAGCGATCTCAACCGCGATCTCAGTGCCGCAGAGAGTCTCGGAAATGTTCTCACACATCGCGACGTCGGAGCCTACGACAGTATCAATACAGCCGCCGGCACGAGGCGATCGAGCCGTGGCAGCACAGCGGGTGCACACGGACCTGACCACGAGCCGAGCGCACTTGAGCATCTCACTGAGAGCGTTCTGTCGCTACGCACCATCGATGCTGCCCTCACGAGCTCGGCCAATGCGCTCCGCACCGAGACGGGCGACGGTGCCAAACGCACCGCATTCATCGAGAGGCGAGAGCCACCTCACGGTCTTGGCCGCACCGTCCGCGATGCCATCAATCTCAAGCTCTTCCCGGTCTTTGCCAACCCGACACCGGTCAATGACTGGGACGTGCCAGTGGCGTTGCTCGATCTCTTGTCCCGCGTCGATGGCAATTGGGACCTGACGCTGCGTCGTATCTTGCCCTTCATCGACGGCGTCAACCACGTCAAGCGCATCGCTCAGCTCGCTGATGCTGATCTCGGGCTTACACGTGCATGCCTGGAACATTTGGTCTACTACGGCTGCATCATCGTCGTCGATATCTTTCAGTACTTCAATATGTACACTGTCCGACCGATCATTGCCACAAAGGCCGACGAAGAGGCTCTCGGGCTCGAATGCGCCACCTACGTTGCACGATCGGGCTACACGCCGCCGAGCTATCCGGACATCTTGAAGCTGTACTCGCTGCTTCGTGTCGGAACGACGCTGCACGATTGGATCGAGGACAACGACATTGACAGCAAAGGCATCGATGTGCGCCGCTTCGTCTCATTCGGCGTCATCCAAGGGTTCTTGCGTCGAGTCCATCGATACCCGATCTATCTCGGATCGCGATCAGGCGAAGATGGCTTTCCTGCTTTCGACACCTCGGTGGTCAACACGGTTCGGAATTCGCCCGTGATCCAATCGCCCGCGCTGAAGTCCAACGACTCGAGCGCGCGGCGCTCGGAAGCCCAGGACCAGCATCGTCGGGAACAGAGCGGCAGCCGTGAACCGCGAGACAGGCGTCCAAGGGAGCTTTCGGGCATGAGCGGCGCCTACAGTGCCTTCCAACGGATCGGACGCGACGGAAGCGTGGACAGTCCCGGAGTGGCAGCACGTACGCCTGCGCGAAGACCAGCTTCCGAGGCGAGGTTGAGCAACGTCGTTCTCGCCGGCGGCAGCGCTAGCGCGTTCAATCTGGGCAGCGAGTTGGTGCAGACGGGCAGCGGTGCCGGTAGCAGCCAGTTTGGCACCTCGCCTACCAAACGCCATGCCCGGATGCGACAGCGCACCAACTATCGACATCCCACCACGACCGCTGTCGATGTGGCAGCGGCAGCCTTCCAAGCAGAGCGACCAGCCGCGGCGGCACCTGGTGGCACAGCGCGTTCTCCCCGCAAACGAGCCAGCGCTATCGGCCTCAGCACGGCCATTCCCAGCACAGCCGCACCGGGAGCCCTTCCCTCCGCCAGCGGCTTCGGCGTCGCCGGTACCAGCGGCACCCAAGCTCATCCGCGCTCTCACGCAGTCGTCATCCCACCGGACCTGATCGACATGCTCGACGGCCTGCACAGCGACGACGAGATTTGCGTCGCATTCTCCATCTCTTGGCCCGAGCTCGAGAAGATGCTCATCCAGATCGGACTCTCCCCGTCTGCCCGGCCGGAGATTGTGGATACGGACGAGGACGACATTGCTTCTACACAGCGGAGCGATTGGCGTCGCTGGCCTGGTGGGTCGATGTTTGGGACGACGGGTGCTGGTGGGGCCAGCTCGGGGTGGAGCAAGCCGAGGATGTCCGGGTTTGTTGCAGGAGGGAAGAGTCAGGCAAGCGGTGTTGCTAGCTCAGGGCACCATTCGAGTCGGACGCAGGGCGGAGAGTCGAGTGGGTTCGGCATGGTGTGGGGCAACGATCCGGATGAGAGCGGGTGGGGACCGACCGGGTTGGACCGCGAGGCGATCGAGGCGGGTGACTTGGGCAAGGTGAGGATTCTGTATCAGTGAGCGCACCCTCTCTCAGTAATGCCAACTGTGCCTTGCTCACTACAGCGGCTGTGTTCGTGAGCTGGGCACGCTTGGCGTCGTAGTAGGTCTCGACACCACGAGAACGGAGAAGGTGCGGAAAAAAAGTCGACATGTTAGACCAAGCTTTACTTTGGAGGCTACTTTTTTTGCTCACAGACCTCCACCTCGAAGCGCGAAGCGAGGCTGAACCTCGCCTAGGCAACTCGTTCGACGTCATGTTCGTCTAAGCCAGAAGCCGCCGTTCTGCGGGGAAGAACAGCGGCAACCTTCTTGAAACATACACCTGCCTCTTTTGTCCTTTCCTTCTTCACCAGCAATTAGGGGGTGTCAACGACTCTGCACCATCGTCTGACGATTCGGACCAAAGTCATCAAATTAGCAGCGAATTGTACGCAAGCATCACCTACATAAGCGGTCGTTCTCGCCGTACGTCAAGCGGCTACACGCGACACCAGACCAACGCAGACCGTCAGGATTCGGTCCATCCAGCTCCTCCTTGCCGCTCCGCGGCTGAGCATTCTCCCAGCCTCCCGCACTCTCAATCGTTACCCCGTCCTCGTACCAGCTTCCTTCATCTCAACCGCAACTTCGTCCTTCAAGATGACGCCCGCTACACCGACCCGTTCGTCCCCGCGCAAAGCGGCGACCACACCGAAGAACAACCGCTCTTCATCCACTGCTTCGCCAACGATCAAGACCGAGGCCGAAGAACTCTCTTTTCCGCCGACGCCCACCTCGGTGGGCGACTCGCCCGCCGCGGGCAAGCGGAAGCGCTCCACGCCGCGCGGGATCAAGAACGAGACTTCCGAGATCCACGATCTGCTCTCTGCCATTCCCAAGACCGAGGAGCTCGATTCCAAGGAAGGACTCTCTGCGCCCTCTTCGCCATCGAAAAAGTCGACGTCGGAACGCAAGTTGGCGAGCTACAAGCAGTCGATCCTCGCGTCGCCCTTCCCTGACCATCCGCTCCCTACAGCGGCGGAAGCGGAGCGCGTAGCCTGGATTCTTGGTGACTTCCACGGCTACAAACGAGAGTCTGACGGCGGACGAGGTTTGCCCAAGTACACCACGCCTAAGGGGGAAGATCGATGGGGGGGATGTGGTGACGTGCCCTCGGTGTTGGACGCCGTCATTCGCACCGTGCTCAGCTGCAACACGTCCAACCGCAATAGCGCTGCCGCCCATCGGTCGATGACCGAACACTTCGGAGCCAAGAACTGGGAAGCGATCCATGAGGCGAAAGAGTCCGAGCTGGTCGAAGCCATCCGTTGCGGCGGATTGGCGAATAACAAGGCGCGCACCATCAAGGGCATTCTCGCCGATACAAAGGAGAGACATGGCAAGTTGTCCCTCGATCACCTGCACGACGCGACGGACGATGAGATCATGCAGGAGCTGGTAGGGTTCAACGGCGTTGGGCCCAAAGTTGCCAGTTGCGTACTTGCCTTTTGTATCGGGCGCGAGAGTATGGCGGTGGACACCCATGTGTTTAGGTTGTGCAAAAGTTTGGGTTGGGTACCGGAGAAGGCGAATCGGGATCAGACGTACTATCACCTGCACGAGCGGGTTCCAGGGCATTTGAAGTATGCGCTGCACGTGTTGTTGATCCAGCACGGGAAGCGGTGTGCCAATTGCTCGGCCAAGGGGTTTGCGACGGTCAAGGAGGAGGGCAAGGGGAGCGATGATGATGGTGAGTGGACGGACCGACCGTGCCCATTGAAGGCGGAGCGGTTGCTGGGGAGGAAGGGCAAGGCGCTGAAGGACGCTGCTGCTTCTACTTCGACGAGCGGAGTCAAGAAGGAGGAGGATGCTGCTACCTCATCGAGCGAAACCAAGAAGGAGGAGGCTGATGCCGACACACCTCCGAGCAAGAAAGTCAAAACCGAATCCTCCGCCGACACGGACTTTGCCGCCGCCCTCGAATCCGCACGCTCCGCCTCGGCATCAACCCTCCTCAAATGGCTTCAGAAGTCCCGCTCCACTCGGTCGCGCAATCCCCTCTCCTCCCGCCTTCGAGACGCCGGTCTCTCCCTCGAGATCGTCTCTGCCTCCGACCTGGCCGCCGAACAGCGCAAACGCATCTTTTCGCTCTTCGAGACGAACATGAAGTCCATGTATCGCAACTCGATGCTGGGCTGGAAGCCGGGGAACAAGAAGAAGGAGCTGTTCGACCCCCAATCGCGGTTCCTGATCATCCGACCGCCGGCGAAGGAGGGTGCGGAGATCGCGGCGTTTGCCATGGTTAGGTTTGACACCGAGCCGTGCGCTGCGGGGGATGCGGTGGCGAGGGAGGGGGAGGAGGAGGTCGAGGTGGTGTACCTGTACGAGATCCAGGTGCGCGAGGCGAATCAGAGGGATGGGCTGGGAAGGGAACTCATGGATGCCGTGTACGAGCTCGGACAGCAGGCAGGGCTGAGGAAGGTCATGCTCACGGTGTTCGACGAGAACAAGGCGGCAAAGGAGTTTTACGGCAAGATGGGGTACAAGATCGATCCGGCCAGCCCGAGCTTGGATGACGAGGCAAAAGGGAAGGTCGACTTTGAGACCATGTTCAAGGTCATTCAGTAGCAAACGGATGCAAGAGGGAAGATATTGTCTGTAGAATTTGTAGGCAGTGATATAGGGATCGACCGTTTCAATGCGGCGGACCGTGTGAATGGGGTTGTGTGACCGGGTTGGCCGAAGTGTTATCGGAGTGTCTGAAGACGAGGAGCCTGATGACAGGATCTGCAGCGTGTCTACCTCAGCGCGTTGATCCGAACGCTAAACCCTTTGAAGTACGAGTACTGATCCACCGGCGTCGCCCAATCCTCTGTAGCGCCGCCAAAGAACGTCGAGAACAAAATGCCCTTGATGCCCCTCGGATAGTACACCTGATCATAGTAGATCACCTGCTTCCCATCCACTTTGATATCGAACACGCCATTTCGCTTGCCCTTGCCCTGCTGCAGTGTGATGGTCTGGGAGATGTTGGTCCAGCCACCGGTGGCGTAGCTGAAGCTGCCGCGGCCGAGCGAGATGCCGTAGTCGCTGTTGACGTAGCTCTTGGGGGGCACGGCTAGCATCGCGGATGTGTTCTGTTTGGCTTGGGGGAGGTAGGCGTAGAGTTCCCCCGCGCCATCGGTCCGCCAGGCCATGCGGCTGCTCCAGCAGTCACTGGCGTTGTTTCCCCCACCACAGCCCTCCGCACCCCCGTAGAGACCCGGGAGTTTGCCACCCTGGACAAAGGTGTAGTTGGACGGGAAGTAGACAGAGTAGTTGAGCGTCACGGATGTTGCTTGAGACAAGTCAAACGGGGTGAAAGCGTAGAATTGCGTGCCGCCAACCGGGTTGACGGAGGGCGAGTAGGAGTGTGCTGGATAGAAGATTTGCAGAACGCTGTCCGACGAAACTGCTGCCACCGACGAGGCTGTTGTTGCAGCTGATGAGGTCGTAGAGGTGGATGAAGAGGTGGATGCAGAGGTCGTTGAGGTGCGTGCAGGAAGCGTTGACGTCGACGAGTCCTGACGGCGCTCCCTCCTCGCCCTACTCACGTCTCTCCTCTCCAGCGCACTCGCAGGCAATCCTGGCAGCACCCGGCTGTTGTTCTGCCCACTCGAGTAGTACTTGATCCGAAAGTCGCTGAGGTCGGTAAACTTGACGGCTTGCTGCCACACCTCGCCGACGGCCGTCTTCCTCAAGGGCGGGTTGGAACGTGCGTATGCATCTACAGACTCCTTCGTTGCGCGATGCACGAAGTGGACCGGGAAGAAGATGACGCTAAAAATGATGACCGAGAGCACTGGGATGGCGAGCAGGAGGTTGCGCCGGGTGAGATAGCGGCGTTTTGTGGGCGATGGGGAAGAGAGGAGCAGCGCGGCCTCTTTGGGGTCTTCCAGGGAGGACGAGGAGCGCGGCGAGTCGGTCCACATCTTGCGTCGAATGGATTCGGTGGTGGTATGGAGATGAAGAGGAACGTAGGAAGAGAAATGTGGGTTCTGCCTTTCGACCTTCTTGTATAGTCGAGAAGAAGGTCCATATCGCCCTTCCATCGCTCCGCCCTTCCACAGACTTTCCCTTCGGGCCCGCGGCAAAGACAGCAGCAACACGCGCTAGACGGCGTTTGCGCCATTGATGCCCATCAGACTCCGATGTACACGAGTGAGACCTATAAACGTCACAATGTATTCTCCGCGGCAGCTTCCTTCGGCACGATCCATTTGCCAGCCCGACACCTGCTGATGCCGTAGAAAGTGACGATGCGGAAGCGCCCTGTCAAGCACTGCGCCAGGCTCGCGTAGCCATCACACTGCTCAAGTGCCTCGTCACCCGAAAATCAAATTTCGCTACACTTGTCGGAGTTTCAACCTTGTTTTCCCACCCTCTTAGCCTGTCGTTGATCCGCATTCATTCCTGACCATCACCGGCAGTCCGTGGTCAAGCCACTGATTCAAACATCCACAATAGACACCGTCGTTCACAATGAGGACCAAGGATAGGGCGAAACAATGTATGCTTTGAGGTGAAAAGATGCGATGAAAGCGAAAGGATGCATATAATCGGAAAGGGGTAAAAAGGTTGCAGATGCGATAGGAAGGTATGCGGTTTGGATGGGAAAGGTATCATATGAGAGGCCACCATTGTCCATATCCAGTCGATGAAGCTAGGACATGTATCGAGGGAGAATGTTGCCGGTTGTGCCGGCTCGGAGGAGGGGTCGACGAGCGATGCCGAGCGAGCCCATGCGAGGTTGGAGGATCATAGCGGGCTTGCGGCTGCCGGCGGCTGCACAAGGGCTGTCGCCAACGCCGTCTTCGAAAGACGAGTCGCCGACGCTGCCGAAGCTGGTGTCCTCTGCGGACGGGGTCACGGCACCTACATCCGTCCTTCCACCGTGCAAGCTCGAGACGGCTTCGGCAAAGGCGGTCGTGGCCCCATTGCGGTGACTGTGCGCGGGCTCAGCAGCGTACGACTGGACGACCATCTTCGGGAGTCCACCCGGACAAGGAGAGTCCTCCATCAGCGACGGCTGATCCTCCTCCTCCTGGATCGATTGGCGTAGAGGAGCCTTCGACGAAGACACGCGGCTGAAGGACTGCCTCTTGCCCTCACCGTAGGTGAAACTGCGGTGACGCGAGAACTGCTTCCTGAACCCATTGAGTTCGGTCGATCGCTTCGCCAAGAAGCGGGGATCGTCCATGGCAATGTATTGCTCGGGCTCGCAGAGGTTGGCGTACGACTGAAAGAAATTGCAGTAGCCGCCCTGCAGGATGTAGATCTCGGGAAAGTGGCAGTTGGGGTAGTCGTGAGCAAGAGCACGATCGGCCTGTCGCAGCGCCAGGGCCATGGTGGGGGCACGCTTGTAGCTGAACTCGCAGTGGAAGACGAGAACGTGCTTGCGGCGGTTGCCAAATTTGTCGGCTTTGCCGCTCTGCGATCGTTGAGGAAGCTGCTGACCGTTCGAGTGACGGCCTTGGCCTGGGCTAAGAAAGTGACCGACGACCTTTTCGACCGTGTTGAGATTGATGGCGCCGGGGATGTGACCACCTTCGTACTCGTAGCCGAATCGGCAGTCGACCACCTGGAAGTCCATGATGGCGTCGGTGAATTTGCCTGCGAGCAGGTCCGTCATAGTTTGCGGGGTGATCCTCATGAGGCCATCCTCTTTGACATTGAAGCAAGGAAGCACCTTGCCCTCTTTTTCGGAAGCGCCGAAGCCGGGCAGGCTCTCAGCACTGGCAGGAGAGTTGATTTCGTCGGCCATGGCATCGCCGTTTCGCGAGCCGCTGCGCTTCAGGCCCGTGCCGTAGGCCAGAGGAGAGCTATCGTCCTTGCTGCCACGGCGCAGGAAGGTGGTTTGCGTTCGGGCCCGCATCGATGGAGCGATGGGCGAGCCATTGGCGTCTGCCATGTCGCATGGGCTGGAAAGCTGCGATCGTCGGCGGTCAGGCGAGACGGGCGAATCGAGGCTGGTGGAGCTGATCCTGGGCTTGGACGAGCTAGCGCCACCTCCCAGCACCGAGCTGTGATCGAAGGCAGAGACACATCGGCGAGGAGCAGGCGCAGTGGGTCGGACGACTCGGTTGGTCTGGCCGTTCACCCCAAGCACCGGATAGGCACTCTTGATGGCGGGGTGCTCGTTGGTGAGCGAGGGACGCTTGACGTAAGGATTGGCGCGCTTGCCGAGATTGGTGCGAAGCGCACCGATTCCTGAATTCGAGCCGGAGCCGGGGCCGGAGCTGGAACTAGATCTGCAAGCGGCTCTGGGCACAACGGCCATGGTGTTGGCTCGCTCAAAAGCACGGACTCCCAACGAAGTGGTGCGCTTGGGGGGAGGCATCCTAGTGCAGGGCGAAGATTCAGGTGGAGAGGAGACGCCAACGCTGGGCGAAGCAGCGGTGCTAGACATGGCAGCAAGCAGGCTAGGAGCCTCGGTGCCCGCCATGCCGAGCCTGCTGTCGAGCTTTTCGGGGGACAGAGGATCAAAGAACAAGCCGGCCATGGTCCCGGAGGCCGAATGCATCGAAGGAGATGGCGAGAGGCTGGTGTCCCCATCCTCTTCCTCGGGCTCAGCTACTAGCAATCGATGGCCGTCTTGCGAGCGAGACTGACTGGCGCCAAGCTCGTTCTCAACATCCTCAAAGAAGGACTCCCTCGAGGCGGTACGAGAGGAGTGTTCGCTAGAGCGTCCTCCGAGGCGCAAGCCTGAGTCCGAGAGACGGTTTCGTGCGGCGAAGCTCGATGTTGCCTTGGAAGACGAAGCGGCAGCACCGAAACAAGCTTCACGATCTGCAAAGGTCGCAGAAAGTGCGGGTCGCGGCCTGGCAGAGGTGACCCCCATGAGAGCCGACGATAGCTGAGAGATGCGCTCATTGGCCTCGCTCTGTCTCGTTGGGAGCGACTTGGGTCTGCGCTTGGGCGGAGGCTCCTTGTCTGGGCTACTGAGCAGCTCCTGATCCCTCGCAAAAATGGTTTGAGAGTTGAAAGCGATCTCGGCGCCGAAGAGGCGAGAAGACATGGTGTCAGCCAGTTGAAGGGACGATTTTCGCTCGGCGACGGGTCTTGCACGAGGGAAGCCTCCGAGAGCAGGGTGGAGACGGTCTTTGCTGGGGCCAGCCTCAATTTGTGCACCGACGTGGATGTTGTTCATGAGCTTGGGGAGCGCCTCGGAAGGGGAAGGGCGGTACTGCGAGAGACGAGGCGGTACGGGTGCCGGAGAGATGTCCATATCTCTCGGAGAGCTCATCTTGGCAGCGAGACCAGGAGAGCGAGCGTTGAGGGTAGTGCCCATAGCAGCGCCGAGGGAGTTGAGACGGGATGAATGCTGCTGCTGCTTGAAAGGCTCGATGCCGTGAAAGATGGACTGGTGGTGATGCTGATTCGCAGACGCAAGGCTCTGAGCGAGGCCGAGGCTGCCGCCAAAGAGGAATGGCTGGGGAGGCAGAGGTAGCGAAGAGAGGCCTTGCGAAGCGTGACCGTCGAGCGAGTCCGAGATGGACATGGACGAGCCGAAAGACCTGTCAAAGTCAGCGGGAAGGTCATCGTGTGTGTAGCGGCTGGGGGAGTTGGGCTGTTCGAAGAGGTTGAACTTGGGCACAGGCGCCAATGGCGAGGAGAGAAGAGCTGCCATGACTGCTGGATGAGACAGCAGTGAATGACGCTGAGCTGACCATGGGATGAAGAGGTCGAGCTTGTTGAATGTCTAGAGTATCATAGGCGAGCTGAAGCAACGGAGTGGTCGTAAAGCTGTTCGAATCTAGGCGTCAAGGTCGTTTGCTGAGAACGTGGGCGTTGGAACGCTTGTTGAGATGGAATCTTGAAGACGAGGGCGGTGGTGATGACCGGGTATGTAGATGGAGCAGATGGAGCAGCCGGGGAAAGGGGAGGGGGTGTCGAGCCGAGTGGAGTGGAGAGGAGTGTCTTGATGATAGTGAGGAAGGAGGTTGGGATGGGGAATCGGAATGGATGAGAGGGAGGCCGAGGTCGGATAGTGAAGTGGACCAAGATGAGGAGCCGAGACGAGTCGAGTCGAGACTGGCAGTGTCAGCCAAGCGAGGAGGGGACGATGATCAGGGTTGAGAGGATGAGGAGGAGGAGGAACAGCAGCTCAGACGGAAGCGAGTCAGCCCACTGCGCTCAACCGAGACTGTCAAAGTGTGACTGAAGTGGGAGAGCGAGAGAGTGATACGTAGAGTTGGTCTCAGTGTGACAGCCAAAGGCGGTAATGAAGGGTCAAAGTTAATAATCTAAAATGTGACGTCTTACCAGAGTGAGAGACAAAGGGAGATCCCGACTCGAGGCGGACGAGCAGTCAAAAGTGATTCGAGCTGCAGGGTGTGACTTTGTCAAAGAAAGAGAGAGGGAGAGAGAGAGAGCGGCGCTTGAATAGTGGCGGCGGAAGTGCACTCACTTTCCTCACTCTGTCGATGTCGCCTTGCCTCTCGAATCCTCTTTCGGCTCCTCCGGAAAAATGAGACGCTGCTCGTCCTCCTGCTCCTCTTTTGACTCAGGGCTAGACCACTGAGGCTTGTGCATCTCGCTTCGTATCACATCCCGCTGTCAAGACTAGCGAGGCTGTCGACGCACAGACGTTCATTGCTCCATCAGACGGACCGTGCTCAAGGTTCAAGTCTGATCGTACCGACAGGATGAGAGGAGGCACAAGTCATCAACAGTGTGATATCATCGTGAAGCACAAAGGAGAGGATCGACAGGGTCCAGTTCGATCTGAGTCCAAACACACGCGGTTGCTTTCTTTCGCCTTTGCTCTCTCGTCATCAGGTAGCACCACAACACGAGGCTCTGAGCATTGCTTGCCGGTCGTGTCAGGGCCCGACCATGGCAAAGCAAAGGCCTGGTCTGACCTTGATGGATGGACGGAACGACAGAATAAGCTCGGCTAAACGCTTCACACTCAGACCAACACATTTTCTTGGGCCTCGGGAGAAAGAGAGAGGGCGCGTCGACGCGGGGCAGCGGAGTTGACTTTTCAAATCCAAAATAGGATTGGTACGATGACCATGAGGGCATACACAATCAAGGCTTGGTTCGAAATCGTCATGGTCTGCTCATGTCTGAGCAAAGAAGGCCATCCACATACAATGGGATACAGTCAACGAGCAACGTAGCCAATGACCAAGAGAACGGCGTATGGTGATGGAGCGAGACAGGGGCCAAAGCCTAAGTCAGCTTTGCGTCTCTAAACTGCAAAATGTTGGTTCTCTCTTCTACAATTTGCCCTGCCTTCTAATCTTGGCTGCCAATTCTCAATTCACAACCAATACAAAACACACACACGGATTTTGGAATGACGTCTCACCAAGTCCAACACTGAGACATTTCACCGCCAGCTTTGGCCTTTTGCTCGCCACGCAGTGACGCCCGCTCTTGTTCCCTGCGAATCGGTTGCTCGTCTGAGGCACCATGATCGACGTCACTCCTAGCCGCTATGGTAGCGAGGACGGATCGACGTCACACGAGACGTCCTCGTGGCATCCAAGCGAGGGAGCCAGCGATGTCGACGGAATGCTTCATTCGCATCGCAAAGGTTGGCTGTCATATCAAAACACCATGACAATGCAAGAGACGCGGCTCGACGCAGCATGCAGAGGGCGAGCACAATGCAGATGTCTGTGGGACCAAACATGGCCCAGTCTGGACACTTTCGAGGTCAACTCCAGCGGTCCATTCCGAGCAGATACGGACACACCCCACATCGGCTCGTCTGCGTCCTCTAAGCCTCTTTCCTCGTTCGAAATAGATGTACAGTACAGCAGCGAGGACGACTTCAGAAGAAGATTTCGATGAGGCGGCTTGCGAATGCGATGCAAGTTACCGGAGAATGAGCGCTTGGCTGCCGATCAAAAGAACACAGAGTCCGAATGGACTGCATGCTGTTCCTGCTTCCACCGTCTTACCGCTGCGAGTGGATACGGGGAGCCATTTCGCCGCCAAGAACAATCACGGAGCGAGCTCCGTTCTGAGCCGGTCCTAGTTCCGTCTGAACGTGCCTGTGAACTCCTCAGGTGCCTGGTCGGCTCGTGTCGCATCTCGCAGACACCTCGCAGACAAGACCGGTCGAGCCATCACCGGTGCTCGCTTATTTTCCTTCTAGCTCGTTTGACGGTGCTCCAGGGCTTCTTTGGACGGTCGGCTGCGTTGACGCCCCGCTTGCTCATTCTCGTGGTCTGCTCGCATGGAGAAGGTGGCACTGCACGGCCGAGCCTAGGCGATAAGCACTGCTGCAAATAGGCTCTTGCGAAACAGACTCGGAATAACGTGAACCGAGCACGGCTGAGGCCCTTTGGCATCAGGGACTCGTGTTATCAACGACGCCCGGCTCCTCCCTTTGTCAAGACCCGCGGGTTGCTCTTGAGAATCTGTTCTACTGTAAACCCTGAGACTTGCTCACGCTCATTCGTTGACCCCTCTGCGATCCGCTTTCGTCCCGTTGCGGGGTCGAGACGAGGGGCCAACTCCCTATACCGGTGTGCGCATCAACGCAATCAAACTTCAGCGGAGATGAGTTGCCTCTCCCTCATCGGCAATCCATTGGATCTTCTCAACCTCACTTCAAGACGACCCAACCAGGGTCAATTTAAGATTCAAACGGCGACCCAACGGGACCTGTCGCCACCACGCTGTCGTTTGCGGAGAACCAACAAGGAGCGGGAGAGCGGAAGAACACGCAGACAAGCAGCAGAACAGGCCGGCAAAGCTCTAAGCCGTGTGCCTGGCAGAAGCCAAGGGTTCAGAAGAACAAAGGGAAGAGGAATGAGCGTCTGAGCTGAGAATGATATGCTATGCACATGCCATGCGAGGCAGCTCGGGCGCACCTCTTGCAGGATGCTTCTCAAATTTGCCTTGGGATCTTCTACCTTGCATGGCGCGCAGCGGTGAGCTCCTTTTTCTTCTTGTTCTGGCCTTTTCGCTAGGGTCTCGCTTCTTGTCGCCCAAAGCCAATTTAGACTCACCTGTCCAACTTTTAAGACTCGCTTTCGTCAGAAGATTCTCTTGCGTCCTTCTTGCGAACCTTGCGAAGCACGGGACAGCTCACTCTGTCCAGCCTGGGCAGAGGGATTCAGATGGACTCGGTTCCGAGGGAAGGAGAGGCGGCTTTCAATCCTTCTCAAACTGGGAGAAATCTCTTGCGAGCTCGCTGCGGACAAGTACTACCGTCTGCGCTTCGATGTTCGGATGACGAAACGATGCAAGCATTGATCGCGGAGGTGGCGCTTGTCATTCAGATGGCGACACATGGCCATGTCATGGTACAGCCTCTAGCAGGTACAACGGGCGAGCGGCAAAGCTGAGATAGGGACGAAACGATGCTGCGATGCGATGCGCTGCGCTGCGCTGCGATGTGGTGCAAAGCAGTCGGAAGTGTTGACGGGCAGTAACTTAGGCGATTTTGACCGTCTGTAAGCGGCTTTTGCGAGGCAGAGCAGAGCCACAGGCAGCGTTGGTCATTGGATGCCGGCCAACAAGGTTTCTGCCAGCCAGCGAGGCTGCGACATTTCTTCGGTTGTGAGGCTGAAGCATCTCACAGCTAAGCTCTTGAGCAAAATCACCGATCTGTCGTGCTCATTGCAAATCTCAAAGATGAGAATTTCTCCACAAAGAAGATTTTGCGAAGAAAAGAAAAGGCTCAGGGAACGAGCAAAAATTTCCAGACAGGGTTCAGTCCATCATTCACCTGGTGAGCAGCCACCACCATCCCCTTCGGCCAACGTCCTTTCCGAGCAACAACACCCTCGCGTGGCTCAGTCGCAATGAACGGCAACAATCTGCAGCTGTTCTGGGAGATCGCCTCATCCAACCAGGACGCGAGGCTCACCTCGGCAAATCAGCTCGTTGAGGAGCTTCTATCTCAGCAAGATGTGCTGGCTTCCTCCTCAAAGATCACCCTCGACCTGCCATCGACAACCGAGAGCACCGACGACGATGACCAAGACATGGACGATCCACTGACAGTAGACGAGCAGGAGGCCGAGTCCGTCGAGGAAGCGCTGGGCAACCGCACCGTCGCCGACCTCATGTACGCTTTGCGTCGACTGCTGCGCGGCTTGGCGAGTCCACGAGAGAGCTCTCGTCTCGGGTTTGCTGTCGTCCTAACAGAGCTTCTCTCCCGCATTAGATACGCTGTTTCCGCCAAAGAGATCCTCACGCTCGTTCTCAAGTACTCAAATCCTCAGGTCGCTGCCAGCAGACAAGAGCAGAAGGATTTTATGTTTGCCAAGCTTTTTGGCATCATGAGTCTCGTACAGTCGGAACTGCTCGTACAGCCCTCAGCGACAATCAGCGACTTCAAACGATCCATGAGCATTCTCATTGCGCTTTCCTCCGACAAGCCATGGATGGCCGAGAGCTGTGCATGGGTCATGGTTCAAGCCGTAGCCCAGCTCCAACGTGCCGACGTCGAAATCGAGTGGTCGCAAGCAGCGCAGTCGTGGATGACCGAGCAGATCTCTTCCACAAAGGAGCTGAGCCCGGAGAAGCTTGCAGTCATGCTGCAGCTCAGCCATGGAGCAGGCGCCGACTTCTTCCAGACAGTGGCTTTGCCGTCGATGCGCAAAGAGCACCCACTGTCCACGGCCAACCTCGCCTCGTTGGCGCGAGTCCTCAAAGAGGCCATCCCATCCGAGAACGAGGCTACAGCCACTGCTGGTGCGCGTTCTCGCTGGCAGGCCAAAATTCACTTCGTCTGGGATCTCATTCTCGACGTTTTCTTCGACTCGACTTCCTCAGCAGAGACTAGGATCGCATCGTTCCCGGACTTCTACCGCGTCGTCGTTGACGAGACCCTCTTTGCCGCTGCTTCGTCTCACGATCGCAAGTCGTGGGGTTTCCAGGTCTTCCAACGAGCTCTTCCAAGAGCGAACGACACCGACAAGCCCATGCTCTTCACGCCCAACTTTATGCGCACGCTCATCAACCAGCTCGGCAACCGCGATCGTCTCCTGCATCGTGCTGCCGTCAAGGCTACCGAGACTATTCAAGACGTCGTCAAGCAACAGCCTCACCTCGGCTTTGTCCTCGTCACGCAGCTCATCGGCAAGAATGGTCATCAGAACTTTGATTCGATCACAAAGACCAAGACGGTCGAGCAAGTGCTGTCGTCGCTCGACATCGACCGCGTGCGCGAGTACGTCAAGCATCTTGGCGAAATCATCTGCCAAGGCATTGACACGGAGGACGAGGACGAACTGACAGAGATCAACAACCGAAGAAAGTGGGCCCTCGACCAGCTCTTGTTCCTTGTGCGCACGCCCACAGTGCCCAAGGATGACCAGCTGCTCGTCGACGTTCTCACCTTCCTTGCTGCCCACGGATATTACACAATGCAGAAGCCGCTCAAGAAGCGCTTCCTGCTCGAGCGTCTCCCGACACCTGCTTTCACCGACTCGCTCAAGCAGGTCACCCGATCGCGATTCCTCTCTAGCGTCTCGGAGCTCGCCAAGCAGGCACCTCCGACTGGCGCCAGTGTCGCTGGCAAGAAGACGCCCGGCGTCGCTCAGGATGGGCAGCTGTGGCTCGCCAAGGCACACGATGTCTTGCTGCAGCTTGAGAAGGACAAGAGCTTCAAGTCGATCTTTGACCACGATGACGAGATTGCAGCCAAGCTTGCTGACGGCGTTCGCTGCCTCGACAAGGTACGCAAGTTTGAAGCCAAGAGCACCGATGCCGATGTCAAGGAGCGCGCACGTGCGTTCCAGTCGCTGCTGCTGTCGGCGTTGCTCGTCTCGGCGGACGCTGCTGACGGCGCTTCGGACCTGGTCGAGCCGCTGTGCGCGTGTGCGGACAAGCTCTTCCCGGCGCCCAGCGCCGCTTCGTCCCGCAAGGGCAAGCAGGTCGAGGACCAATCCGAAGTCACCGGTGTCGAGCTGCTCTGCGACTGCCTGCTCAGCTTCCTGGAGCTGTCTTCGGCCTTCCTACGCACCTCCGCTACGAACGCCTTCGAGGCCTTCACACAAGACATGACCAAGGGCAGCATCGGCTTGCTCCTCTCGCACCTGCGAACAGCTGACGAGGTTGCTCAGGATGCAGATGAGGACGAGGACGAAGACATGGATGACGAGGAAGCATCAGATGAGGTCGAGGAGGATGGCAAGCCACGAGCCTCAGACACATCTGCTACCAGCGACGACGACGACGAGTCGGATGCCGATGCGGACCAAGAGGACGAGGACGACGAGGATCAAGAAGTGGATGAAGAGCTCCGTGCTCGCGTCCGTGCTGTCCTCAAGGAGTCTGGCATGGCTGATCCCGACGACGCCGCTCAAGACGGAGAGGACGACGAGGATGAGGCCGAGGACGCGCAGTCTGATGCTGGCTCCGAGTCGAGCGTCGAATTCTCCGATTTGGGCGACGACGAGATGATGCTGCTGGACGACAAGCTCGCCGAGGTGTTCCGTCAGCGAGTGTCGGCATCGCGCGGCCAGAAGGAGGCAAAGCAAGAAGCCATTGCATTGCGCTTCAAGGTGCTGGAGCTTGTCGAGGTGTTTGCTCGCAAGCAACCCCAAAGCCCGTTGATGTTGGATCTCATCGAGCCGCTGTACGACCTCTGGAGCAACCGGGACGAGGACACGGAGCAGCTTGCCACCAAAGCCAGAACGCTGCTGCTGAGCCGAATCAGCAAAGCCAAGACGGTACCGGACGACTTTGATGCCGACCACGTGGCGACTCTGCTCCAGCGCATGCACACGGAAGCACGCGAGTCGCAATCCAACGACGTCTCAAACGTCAGCCAGGCGATCAACCTTTACTTGACCAAGGTGGCGCTCTCTAAGAGTGGCGACGACGTCAAGGCAGCGCTCGGTGGCAAGCTGGTTGAGATCTACCGCGAGTCTCTGCTCGACTATCTGATGCGAAAGTCGAGCCGATTGCGTCACGAGTTCCTGATCGACGCTTTCCGACGCTTCCCCATGCTCGGCTGGGAGCTCCGCTCCGAGCTGCTAGACAACTGCCGACCAGGTGCTGCCACACGAGCGTTCCGTCAGGTGCAGGTTATGTCGATGCTGCAAGCGGTGCTGACGCAGATTGCGCAGCGACCCGAAAAGGGCGAGGTGCTCGGTTTCGTTCCCGAGATCAGCAGCTGCTTTGTGCAGATCATCACCGACTCGTGCGATGCGGCGTCGACGTCGGCGTTGAGCTCGAACCACATGAAGGACACGATTAAATTTGTGCTCCAGGCGGCGAGGATCAGCTCGCGCATCGAACCGGGGGCTAATGACAAGCTGCAGGGCGCATGGAAGGTGGTCAAGCTGCAGGACGCGGCGGACAAGCTGCAGAGCTCCGAGAGATTCAAAGCGTCAACGTCGATCCACGATCTCATGAAGCAGCTGATCAAGGTGCTGCAGCCCGATGCGACCGGCGCAGACGGAAAGAAGAAGAAGAACAACAAGGACGGCGGAAAGAACGATAAGAAGCGTGCTGCGGAGGAGAGTACACCGATCAAGGTGAATGGCAAGTCGCCATCGCCCGCCAAGAAGGTCAAGGCGACTTCAAAGTGATTCGTGTCTTGTGGGCGTAGTTCTTTCTGGTTGTCACCCATCGGTCATTGTGTAGGAATGCAAGCAAACATGTCAATCGGATCATTGACATCGCGAATGTGGGCATTAGATCAGGCACCGTGCATCGAGAGCGACCTGCA
The DNA here is from genome assembly GCF_000497045.1 of Kalmanozyma brasiliensis GHG001. Lineage (NCBI taxonomy): Eukaryota > Fungi > Basidiomycota > Ustilaginomycetes > Ustilaginales > Kalmanozyma > Kalmanozyma brasiliensis. The sequence continues at coordinate 702,971 of NW_015961948.1, read as the reverse complement.
GACCATGATTGAGAAAGATGTCGTGCAGCCGAGATGCAAGTGTCGTGCACGATTTGAGAGCTTCGCTGGCCGCCATCTGCGCGTAGAAGCTCCCAGCACGCCTCTACAGACCGCTTTGTCTGCCTCTTCTGCGGCCCGCTAGCCACCGAGGTATGGGACCAAGACGATACCAGGGGGCCATCAGGCCAGGGTAGGGCTCTGTACGCAGGGAACCCACCGACATCAAGATTCAGAGGCAGCTGGATACGAAGTGGGCTCAGTTGGATGCCCCTTGCAGAAGGGATCTGCAAGCTGCACCGAAAGACATCCATCGAAGGTGCATCTGAGTTGACAGTCCGCCCTTGAGGAGTCTGGTTGAAGCCTGCAACCTGTCTCCTTGTAATCCTCACTTAAAATTCCTGCATGAAAGAATCTCTACTCTGTATTCCAAAAATTGCGGATGCGGGTCGAATTGAAGTGTTTCGCTCTTTCTTCGAATCGGCCCAGCAAGGCTACGATCTGACTCTATGGAACGCTCTCGTACGTCCAGATTGACAAAGTATCTGCTCAAACACTGACGTGGGTTCGAGATGAAGCATTTGTCATACGAGAGCTTTCGCTGCATCGTACCCTAAGTGTGAGTCGAGTATGCGGATGACTGCGACGGGCCTTCGCCCAAGGCTTTGTGTATTGAAATTTAGATCGCGAAATTGTACTGAGATGCTGCTCCGATTTTCTCGACTTTGACGAATTTTGAAATGCACTTCAGGGTCTCTGGTTGTCGTGAGAAAGCCATCTGGAGTGGGTCAAATTGGTGTTTGTGTGCGATTTCTGAAATTAGGGAATTGGCTTGGATCGCGACGCTTTGCTGCGTTCGACCCCTCTGTCTCTGTCTCTGCGCCCTGCCTTGTCTTCTGCCTGGCTGCTTTCTGTCTTAGGCTTCGTGTCAGTCTCGCTCCGCTCTGCTGGCTTCTGGTAGAATCACACACGCAGACAGTCACACAGAGAGACACACACACACACGCACCGATCCTTCTTTCCGGCGTAGATCGCTCGCTCCTACGTCAATCACTTCCTTCTCCATACCTTTCCTCGCTTCTCGCTCTCTGCCCCTCCTCTCTCCTGATCTCTTCCTCCATTCATTGGCAGAGCGCTGTCTTGCTCCGTCGTGAGGTCCGCTCAAACCGCGCCTCCCCTCAGTCCTTGTTGACGCTCAGATCGGCCCTAGGACAGCGTGCTGCGGTCACCATCCACCTGCACACATCACCCTGGCAAGATCGCAAAGCCTCACACGGCGAGCATTTCGATCGATTGCTGCTATCCATCGCAACTCACCCTTCGTCGTGCGGTCCGACCACATTTGCAGCTGCCATCTTGCTCTGGAACGACACCAGCGTCTTGCCTTTTGAACAAGCAAATCGTATTCTCCTTACCGACAATCCAGCATCACGCAACTACCTCTGCATAGCTCTCGATCAAGCGCATTCACGTCACTCTAAGTCGACTCGATCCTCGCCCTCGCCACGCCTGTAGTTTTCCAGAGACTGGACTCGACTCTCCGCAGAGTCAGCACCCTTGCCGAACGGCATTCATCCTGCGAGTCGGTCCTTGGCCCTGCCCACCACACAGCCTTTCCACAACCCCAACGCAACCATGACTTCCCACGCTTCGCACTCCAGCTCTGGCTCCAACGTCGTTGGCGTTCACTACCGCGTCGGCAAGAAGATCGGAGAGGGCTCCTTCGGTGTCATCTTCGAAGGTACCAACCTGCTCAACAGCCAGACCGTCGCCATCAAGTTCGAGCCTCGGAAGAGCGACGCACCTCAGCTCAGAGATGAGTACCGCACCTACAAGATCCTCGCCGGCTGTCAAGGCATCCCGCAGGTCTACTACTTTGGCCAGGAGGGTCTCCACAACATCCTCGTCATCGACCTCCTCGGTCCTTCGCTTGAAGATCTCTTTGACATGTGCGGTCGCAAGTTCAGCATCAAGACGGTCGTCATGACCGCCAAGCAGATGATCACTCGCGTCCAGACCATCCACGAGAAGAACCTCATCTATCGCGACATCAAGCCCGACAACTTCCTCATCGGTCGTCCTATGACCAAGAATGCCAACATGGTGCACGTCGTCGACTTTGGCATGGCCAAGCAATATCGCGACCCCAAGACCAAGCAGCACATTCCGTACCGCGAGCGCAAGTCGTTGAGCGGTACCGCCCGTTACATGTCCATCAACACCCACCTGGGTCGTGAGCAGTCGCGACGCGACGACCTCGAGGCGCTAGGGCACGTCTTCATGTACTTCCTCCGCGGCGGTCTGCCATGGCAGGGCCTCAAGGCGGCGACCAACAAGCAAAAGTACGAAAAGATCGGCGAGAAGAAGCAGAGCACCCCCATCAAGGAGCTCTGCGAGGGTTTCCCGGAGGAGTTTGGCATCTACCTCAACTATGTGCGCAAGCTCGGGTTCGAGGAGACACCGGACTACGACTTTTTGCGCGAACTCTTCACCAAGGTGCTCAAGAGCTCGGGCGAGCAGGAGGACGGCGTGTTTGATTGGATGCTGCTCAACGGCGGCAAAGGATGGGAGGCGGGTACCAACCGCGACCGCCGGGATGAACGGGATCGACCTCGCGAGGCGCGTGCGTCGGCGGTACCGCAGGCGTCGGCAGCGGCAATCCAGCCGCCCACGGCGCTGGCTCGAAGCGGGTCCAAGGGTGGGCGCAAGTCGGGTGGTGCCCACATGCAAAGCGAGCGTTCCCAGGCCGAACGCCTGCGTGCCAGTCACGGCGACTTCAACCAGAACGGCTCCGGCTACGGCGGTGTCGGTCACGCATCGAATGTTGCCGTGCACGATGCTACCGTTGCTGGCATCCCAGCGCAAAACGGGACCCGAGAACACAGTCATGCAGGCCACATGACGCCCACTGCCATGTCTTCGGGCAATGGCCTAGATGGACGTCGTGGCGACAACCGCCAGGCGGTCGGTCTGAGCAATGGCGAGGATCACCCAGCGGAACGCAAGACGTTCGGTCAGAAGCTGGTCAACATGTTGACATGCCGATGCGGTTGATTTTGCCAGAGTGGCGAGCAGACATCACACCAGCCGAGGCAACAATACCCCCCATCCGTTCGGTCAGCAATCCGGCCAACTCGAGAAAGCTCTCCGTTCATCCCTCTATTCCTCGCGTTCCTCTCATCGTCGTCTGCGCCAGCATCGCCTCACCACCGAGTCACACCAAGTCATCTGTCTTTGATCCCAGCACCACTAGTCAACTTTTTACCCCTTCGATGTACAAACTTTTCCTCTTTTTGTTGCAGCTCTCTACTCAGTCACAACCAAAACGCTCTCTTATCCAATCGCTATCTCTTCTTCCGACTTGCCCTGCTGTGCCTGGTTCGTGCCCTGCCGTGCCTGGTTCGTGTGTGCGTAAGACTCTCCCCAACGAGAGCGTTGGGCTTGGAGAGAGGATGCCTGCTCGGTGAAGTCTCAAGGTGTGCAGGGGTGATGTGGAGTCGAGTTTGACTAAGCGAGCGAGATGCATGGGCCGCGGAGCGCTTTTTGAGCTTCTTGCGCATCCTTTTTTTTTTCCCTGCGGTGGAGGAGGATCTTCTCGACCTTCACACATCACACTTTTACAAGACACAGGATACGGAACCTCGACAGAAGCACGAGCGCAAGCTTTCAGAGAAGCAGATCGAGTCAGGACAAGGCAGTTCAACGAGGGCAGCTGATCACCAACAAAGACAGGGGCCAAGACGATCCCACCCAGCCGCATTACGGAGGAGACGAGTTCGAGAGGAGGTAGACTAGAATGGTCATCGCCAGCACAATCACCAGCGGCCTGAGGAGGAGTGTTGGGGGCAGCACTCTCCGCGCATTTGGCGCTGTCGGTAGCACATCAGACCTGGTCCCACGGTCGATACTTCCCAGAAGTGCGCTTGCCCGCGTCCAAGCGCTGCACACGACCCCTGCCCGCCTCAACACCCCATCCCACCCCGCACGTACCACAAGCGCCGCAACACCGCCACCTTCCTCGCACAGTAACGTCTCAGCACGTCCCACCTCGGTGCGCAACAAAGACCTTCCTCCGGTACCCAATACGCTCCCTTACCTGCTCACCTTTGTCACGCTCGCCCTTGCCAGTTGGGCCGGATTCACCGTCTACGCGACCAACAAAGAAAAACTCGGCTCCAGCATCTTCAAGAGCGTGGTTTCGCAGGTCAAGAGCTCTCCCGAAGTAGCCTCCCTCCTCTCCTCTTCCTCGAATGAGAGTGTGGTGTTGAAGCGCGAGACGTGGTTGGGCGGCCAACCGCGCGTCGCTGGCGCCGTGAATATGATGCAAGGTCGCGTCGATCTTAGCTTCCGCATCCACCCGGCGAATGATGAGGACCAGACAGCGACGGTTTACTTCACCAGCATCAGAGCGCATAAACATGCCCCCTTCGAGATTCTCAGGTTCGTCGTCGTCAACGATCGGACCGGAGAGAGTGTTAGTTTGTTGGACAAAACGGGTCTGACAAGTATCGATGTCGAAAGCGGCGACATTGTGTAGTGCTCAGGAGTGGTGCAATAGACATCATCTTTCTGCCAGTGCCTGTGTGATGCGATGACGAGTGATGAAAACCCGGATGTGGCTCGATGCGAGCAAAGAGGACACTGCTCTCAACGGAAGTCGTTCGAGGAACAAAGACGCTCTGCCCACCCTCCGAACCCACGTCACTTGCAGGCAGCTCAGACCTGCCTCGGATGTCAACACTCTCAGCGTCAACCCATCACACTCCGCAGATCAATCACAAGATGTCATGGATAGTATTCGTATCAAACATTGTCCTTCAATCCGACAGGTGATACCTCTGCACACTAGGGTCAGCCCGTCCTCTCGCGTTCGAATGGGACTGCACACTTGGCGCTGCGTAACTCGCGTAGTCGGGCGGGGGACCCTCGCTGTGCGCAATGGACGAGGTGGAGGCCCATTCGCCATTCACCCCTGTGAGCGGGGCTCGTTCGTCGTCTGCCCTGCCCTTGACGGGTGCTGGCTGGGGGTCGAACGGCGCACGCGGCGGGTCGTGGAATGGCGATGTCGGGCTGGGAACCGCCGAGTTTTGGCGGATGGGTCGGTGAAATTGCATAGGTGCGGAGATGGGTTGGCGACCCCCAGGGGTGGGCTGTGCGTTGTACTGCCTCTCGGTCGGGTCAGCTGTTGGAGGAGCTGTTTGCGATGCTGGCACAGGAGCGTACCTCTGCGTGGCTGGTGACGACGTTTGCAGTGCGGAAAGCACCGGCTGCTGTCGACTCGTGGGGGCAGCCTGGGTGAAGCTGGGCTGGTTGAACGTCTCATCCGAGATATCCCCGTGTTGGCCACTGTAGTAGCTCTCATCCGCCTGCTCCGGCTTGCGGTACCCAAAACTTGCATCCAGCGCGCCCTGCGACTGCGACATGCCGTAGCCGCCATTCGGTGGGTACACATGCCCCCTGTCGCCGCCCCGGAAGCCTTCCGTCCCCGGCGTGCGCGCTTGCAGCAGCAGCTCGTACCGCTTCTGCCTCAATCGCGCGCTCACCGACGGACGCACCTTCTCCATCTTCTGATACAGCCAGTATGCCGTCCACACCGTGATAATAAAACTGATCACCAGCACGACGTACTTGATGACCTTGCTCTTGGTGTCTTCCGTGCCATCGCCCGAGTTCTTGATCGCCACACCGAGGTATACGATGAGCAGCTGCTTCGGCAGCGCAAGCACGGCGGCAAACGTAAAGATGAAGATGTTCATGCCGACGGTGGCAAACACTGCGGTGGTAAAGTGGCCCGGGATGGCCGAGAGGCGGGCCAGAAACATGACCCAGAACCCGCCGTCGCGAACCATGTCGGCCATGCACGCGTAGTGGATGTTCTTGCGCTCATACTTTGCTGCAGTCGACCGAAGGCAGGTCTTGAATGCATAGAAGTTGCCGATCTCGCCGAGGAGCGTGCCGAGCGAGGCGATGCCGAATCCGATCCAGATGCCGTACACCAACCCGACGAGGATGAGCACAATCTCGTGACCAAACAGCGGCGGGAAGGAGATGATGAACAGAATCGCCACGGGGATGATCCACCCCCAGGCGACCGTCGTGACCTTGCGCGAAATGGGCGTCAGCCAGTCGACAATCTGCTTGTGATAGAGGGTGGTGAGCACCACAATGGCGACGACGACGATCAACATCACCCACCAGTGCAGGTAGCGCAGCTTGAACCACGACTTCCAACCCTTGAGCAGGTCTTTGGCCGCTTGCAGACCCGTTTTGCCGCCATTCTCGTCGTCGAGGTCCGGCGGGAACTGCTTCATGATCTCCTTCTGCTCTGGATTGAGCCGGTCCATGTCGGGCGGCGTATCGGGGAGCAAGCCGTCGGTGGCTTCTATGCGGTGTCCACGGCCGAAGCCGTAGCGACCGGACTCTTCGTCCTTGGCGAGCGCAAAGTCGGCACCTCGCCCGCGGAGGGTGTCGTCATGGCTCTCATCGAGGTACGAGTTGTTGGCGTCTTTGGCGCCGTAGGGTGAAGTCTGACGCATGAGGTTCTCGTTGGACAGGCTCGGACGCATGCGCTCGTCACCTGGTGTGAGCGTGCTGTACGGATCTTGGTAGGGATGCAAGGCGTGCGAGGGCGCCGCGCCGTGGTAGTGGTGGTAGTCGACCCCGTCCTGGGTTGGAGCGTACAAGTTGGTCTGGGAAGACATCTGTGGGTGTGCTTGTGAGCGAGCTTGGTAGGCATTGTGAAGCGGATTGTCGTAGGCAGCTTGCCTTTGAGGCTGCTGCGAGTAGTACGCGTTCGACATGGTTGTGACGCCGGTTCAGCCAGCCGTCGTCGGGTTGTGTGTCAATGTGCACGCAGATGGAATGAGATGATGGAGACCCTTGCTTTACGGGCCCGATTGGCGGTGAAGATGCGCAATCTCGTTCGGTGATGAAGCCAGCTTCCTGTGGGTACGGTCAAGAGCGTTGCCTGCAATGCTCTCGAATATGCGACGGTGTGCTTCGAGGTGCGACGATCACCCGTGCAAGTTGGTTCGTGGTGATACGGATGGTCTGGTTCGTGCAGTCGTCGTGACCTTGCCCGCTGTGTGGTAGAACGTGTCGAAGCGAGGCTCGTGACGATGGTCGATGTGGGAGAGCCAGAAAGTCGAACGCGAACAAAGGTTGAGGTTATGCACGAGATCCGACGTTGGTTGCTTGGCTGTCTTTGCGTCACGCCAGGTCGTGTCTGCGGGGCAGCATCAGCTGCAGCCGCGCCTCTTTCTTCATAAATGGGCCAGCCAGTGTCACTTTTGCACAGCTGAGACAAAGGAACCCGACGAGGCAGTGCTCTTCGCGCCGGCTCTGCTCAGAAAAGCGAGGTAAAAAAGACAGGCACGGCGCCAGTTTGCCGCAACTCGAAGATCAGTTCTAATTTTAACGCTCGGAGCGGCGAATCTGAGATTGTGGTTCAGCAGCGAACGAGAGAGAGAGACAGGGGATATGAACGAGCCTCGACTTCGCCTCATTTCGACATCCGCCCTCCTTTCTCATCGGCTCCTACTCTCAGAATAATGGAGAAGAAGCACGCTGTGGTCTCTGCTTAGGACCAGGCTGCAATCTCCAGAGCAACGAAACGATCCATTCATGATGCAAAGGCGGACAATCTATATAGTACAACGCGAAAATGCTGGACAACATGCGAAGCGGAAGCTGACGGAGAGAGAGAGAGAGCCCCATCTTTACTGCGAAGGATCGTCTTCCGAAGTGTCGTCGGTGAAGTGCCAGTTGGTGCAGTCTTGGCACTTCTCCTCCGACCTGGCTTTCGGCACAGGCAGCTTGTCGTCCTCGTCTGTGTCGCCGTCCGTATCCTGTCCATCGTCGGCGTCATCGCCGCGGTGCCAGGGCCACCTCCAGCCCTTTGTGCGGGCCTTGCCGTTTTGCTTCTCGTTCGTACCGATGCTGCGCAACTTGGCCTTCTTCTTCTTGACCTTCTCGCTCCAATCTTCCGTCAACACGTCGTCGACCAGCATGCCGATGCGATGAGCGTTGGCCGTCATGGACCAGCCCAGCTTGCCCACCGTGTCGTACACGATGCTCTTGCCTGAGTGGCATTTCGACTCCATGGCGTACCCAAAGTTGGAGCAGATCGAGCCTGCACCGTTGCACTGGCCCGTAGCGATCGGATCGGCGTTATTGTAGACGTGCACAATCGGCAGTGCTGCGACTGGGCTCTCGTCCGGATGCCTTGCTGGTGGCAATGGCAGATGCAGGCGCATCGCTGCCATACGCTCGCCCGGGGCTTGAAAGGTGATGGTGGGCACACCAAATGTCATGCCGAGCAACGACGATAGAGCGCCTCCGAGACTGTGGCCTGTGATCCACACCTGCGAGTCCGGGTAGGCGTATGAGATGTTGTTGAACAGATCCGTGATGGCGGGATAGTAGAGCGATTTCTCGATCAGCGCGCGTTCCACGCAGGTCTGGCCACATCGATCGCCGTGACCCTGGTAGCAGTCGCATACGGTCGACCATGACCAAGAGACACGAGCACAGCAGCAAGAGAAGAGCAGATTGTCGTTGGTCTTGTCTCTGCGTGCTGTGTCGCCGCCGCCCAAAAAGACGTTCGAGGTTCCTTTGAGAGCGACTACAATCGTATCGTTGTCGTGTGTTGTAAAGATGTGGCCTCGAATCCCATCGCCTTCCCATCCAAACGAATTAGTGGGATCGAAGCCACCCATGCCGTCCCAGTCGGACGTATCGTTGCTGTACGCTGCGGAAGCCATCTTGGCGAAGGCCAGCACAGTGATTCGATCGGTCACGTCCGGCGCCTCCACGTCGACGTCTTCCCAGTCCAGAGCCGTGGAAGAGGCGCACATCGTATCCTTGTAGGACTGCCCCCGTACTTCCAGATACTTGTTCGGATCCTTGGCTCGTGTGATGCGCTGTCGGACTGTGCGGATGGCAGGAATGTAGTTGATGTTGGCCTGACTTGCCTGCACATCGTCCGCGGTGATCTTGAAATCGAAGCGGGCCTTGGCCCGCTCGTGCGACTTGTCGCCAACACCCTGATGGTAAGCTTCCCTCAAGCCGAATGTCTTGGTTCCGGTCCGCTTTGATCGGTCGATGCCTTGGTCGTAGTCGATGAGAGAGCGAAGCGAGGTACCGAATACCTTCTGCAGAAAGGAGGAGAGAGCGAAAGGTTGTTCGAAGGAGGGCAGGTCGGATCCTGATCTTGGTGGGATCAAATCGTCTACGATGACGGCACTCGCGGTCCAGGAGCAAAGAACCAGGCAGGCCGCAAACAGCAGCCAGCTGCGTTGACCTCTCGCCATGCTTGCCTGTGTTGGTTGGTGTGCGGAAATGTCAAGATTGACTGTTGAGGCTTGCAAGAGCCGCGGAGCAGCAAAGCATGCCAGGATTCTCTGACTGTGCCCGCTCGTGTTGCCGCTGGTACCGGAACTGACACGAGCGGTCAAAGCCGGGAGCTGTGTAACGCTGCGTGGAGAAGTGGATGTGATCGAGGAGAGATGGCAGGATGGGTGCGGAGAGGAACAGGGTCCTCCACAACAACACAGCGGCCGCGTTGCATCATGCAAGTCACAGCACAAATTTAGGGCTGAGCAAGATAACAGGCGCACTCAAGTCGCGCGCTTGTGCCTCGTTAGCTCAGCTAATTCGGCTCCTTTTCCGATCTCACCCACCACCCTCACAACCTACCTCCAGCCCAGAATCATCACCTTGCCGCTGGTTCGAGCAGGCCGACGGCGGGGAGAAGCTTCAAGCTAAACAAGGTTGCTCACAGCCATCCAGATAGCACAGTTTCTTTTGAAAGCTGGGAAGCGACAACGCTTCACATCAAAAAGCTCTGGATTAGACTCGCTGAAAGCAAAGTGGTGGTGATGACGACGATGATACCGATCGACAAGAGCAGCTTGTGGCTGGGAAAAGGAGAAACAAGAAGCGAATATCGAGACATGTTGTTACAAGAATGGTTAAGTAAGATAGAGAGAAGAGAAGTCTGTCCTGCTGGCCAACAGGAATCCGCCGACCAGCCCTATGAGGTCCCAATGCGAAGTGCTTTTCCGTGAGATCAAACGATTGCCAGGGCTGCCTGGCATCCGCGTAGTGTACAGAGAGGTGTTGTTGAGAGCAGAGAAAGGGGAAGGCCGTTATTTGCGGAGGCATCACTGAGTGTCGATATCGATCGAGCGAGTCTGAGTGTCCCTAGCTCGGCGCAAGGCGGCTTCGTGCTGAGCAGCCTTGGATCCGCCCCAAGCGTGGTCGAGCTCGTGCATGTCCAGCTTCTCAGGAGGGCCGAACAGGATGGTCTCGACCTCGGCGTCCGCCGACGAAGCGGTGCTGTCCGCCTGCGACATGGGGCTCGGCGCATCCGAGGCTGATTCAGACGAAGCAGAGCCAGAGTGAATTAGATCCGGAGTCTGCTCGGGTTTAGGGCTGGCGGTGGAAGCACCCGTCTTGGTTGCATGCTGCGCAAGTTGTTGATGCTGATCGATCACCTTCTTGGCGACCTCGGCCTGATGAGTCTTGGCGTCAGACGACTCGGCAGAAGAAGAAGTGAACGTAGTGAAGCGGATCTGACGCGGTGGCGGCAGAGCCGGACGTCGAGCTGAGGGTTTGTCTGCCTTGGCAGCTGAGTCCTTGGCTGACACAGCTACTTTGAGGTCTTGAACAGGCTCGGCTTGGGGCACGACAGTGCTGGATTGCACTGGATCGAGTTCGGACACACTGACCTCGGGGCAGGCGGCTTTAGGAGTGGTCGAGCCTTCAGCAGGAGGCAGGTCGAGCTGAGCAGGCTGCTCAAGGTCCGGAAGCGCGCCGACACCCATGATGAAGGGGCTAGGCAGGTCGATGCCTTTGGTCTGAAGACTCAAAGACAGGCCAGGGCTGAGCAAAGGCGAGTCCATCTCAATCATGGGCGACAGCTGCATGTACGGAGCGCCGTTGGAAGCGCTTCGCTCCATCAAGTCTGCGCCCAGCTTGAGCGGCGCAAAGGCGTGCAACCCGGCGGGCAGCCCGGCGTGCGTTCGTCTCTGCAGGATCGGCGTGCCCATCTGAGTGACTGCGGGCGCGTCCTTGGAATCCTTGCGCACGCTGGCTGCATCCATGTCCATGGCTCGCAACTGAGGAGACGAGGCCGCGACAGCAGGGCTGTAAGGCAGCGAGAGGGTGAGCGAGCCGGCGTGCTGATGCGGCTTGTCGGCACCCACCTGTGTCGTGGGCAGAGCGTGCGCAAACACCGAATCCCTTCCAGCAGCGAATGAAGAAGGCTTCCCCTCGGCGCTAGGCAGCACCACGTCTTCCTCCGTCTTGCAGCGTGGACTGCCAGGCGAGGGAAGGTCGCAGCCGGATTGAGGGCTTCGAGGAGTGGTAGCAGGAGTATCGTCCATCTCGGCTTCCTCGGTCGTGCCACGTCGAGAAGCGGGCCAGACGGGCTCAACGACGACAGCGTCCGACTTTTGCGACTCGAAGAAGTCAAAATCAGCATCGAGCATAGCCTGATGAAAGTCGTTCTCGTCGTCTTCGTCCTCGTCCTCTTCCTCGTTCTCGTCCACCTCGTTCACCGCGTGCCCAGCAAAGGGGCAGGTCTGCAAGTTGAAGGAGCCGCTCGCAGTGCGCGCGCCATAGCGGAAGGGGACGTAGCTGAGGGGAGCGCCAGCATCGTTGTCGAATCGGGCCAGGCCGGTTGAGACAGGCGAAGATGACATCACGTCCGCGTGCTTCCTCGCGTTTGGGATGTCACGCTTGCTCGCACGCATGAGCTGGCCAATGCGCGAGCTGTCCGTCTCGGTCTCGTCCCGCGCGCCGTATCGAATCGGCCTCTTGGCAGATGCCTCGGGCGATACGCTGACCCGGCCGCCACGGATGAATGTGGGCTGGGAGTAGTGCATGGGCATCTGAATCCTGGCAGAGCCGTCACGAGGTAGCAGCGGCGGGGGTGAGAAATCCATCGAGACCTGGACATCGCCGATGCGAACTCGCTTCGAGATGCGCAGAGGGTCGGTCTCGTATTCTGCATCCGAGTCGTCGCCAGTTGCATGAAGCGAGTCCGAGTCCATGATCGAGCCGTTGGCCTTCTTGGATGATGGAGTATCGGCCTCGAGCTTGCCCTTGGAAAGACGACCCTTCAGCCTAGCCTGAACAACCGACGCAGAAGGGGACTGACTCTTGTGAGCGGAGACCTCTGGGCTGATGCTACGTCCCTTCTTCTTGGACTTGGAAGAAGCCAATGCCGAAGCAGGAGAAGGCGTCTCGACCGTAGTCAAGGTGGCGGGCGGCTTGTACATGCTGCTGGGGCGACGCTTGCGCTTGCCAGGGCCTAGATCCTCCGAGTCGTCCTTATCGGCTACGTCAAGATCTGAGCTTGCGTTGTTGGCATCTGATCTGCGAGGTCTGGCAGCAGCAGCGGCGGTTGACGACATGGAAGAGGTCACAGCAGGGGAGGGCGAGGCGCCGTCGTCGGCATCCTTGCCACCCTTGGTATGCTTGGTCGCATTGTACTGAGAGGAAGGGCGCGAAGGTGGGGGCGAAGGGGAGGGGAGCAGGCGGCTGGGAAGTTTGCGTGCTCGTGTGGTGGTGCGACGTGATGGAGTCTGGTCGTTTATGGTCGCATCGGTGATCGACGCCGCCTGGCGGCTTGACGTCACATCTTTGGCTGCGTGGGGTGGTGTAGGAGCGGTGGCGGCGTGTTCGGTGCGAGCTCTTGTGGCGGCCATGACCTTGAACTGTGCTTGTACGTGCCCGACTGAAGACACGGTGGAATCAAGAGCGGCGAGATGTGACGGGAAAGAGACGAATCCAGCTCGTCAAAGAAGTCTGGGACGATTGAAGTCGGATGTAGGGGGAGCGAGAGCGTTTGATGTCGAGAAAGTACACCAGCGCTCAATCAAGGTCGAAGGAAGCAACCATCCATCGTCCAGCGCCCAGCAGAAGCTTTTGAGGCAAGACGAGTGCTATGTAGCGCAGGAGGCCTGGATGAAGTCTCGAAGAATGCTCGAATCAGTCCCTGTCGTCGTTGTGCTCTGGTTCGAAGCTGCCGAGACTGAAGCCTAGACGGGACAAGATCGTGGTCGACTGGAGCGTGCGCTGAATGACGGACGAGTCCAGGAGAAGTGGTGATGCAGTATAAAGGCGACAACGTCCAAAGTCGCACGGGTACAGACTGGCTGAGTCGAACGAGATGAGACCAACGTGATGCAGGGTGATTGCCAAGAGGTGGGCGTGTCGGAAGTGCTGTTGTAAAAGACCAATGAGCGGCCGTTAGCGATGAATGTGACTGCGGTGAAGAAGGAGGTGGATAAGCAGATGATGATGAGAGCGGAACGAGGTGACTGATGGTGAAGGGATGTGATGATATGAGAAGGTGAGGGAGTGATTCGTCGATGTCGTTTGCGAGGGAAGCCTAAGTGAGGCGCCTGTATGTTCTCGGCAGCTGCGGGTTGAGAAGACTCGATCTGTGAGCGGGAGCGTGTGTGTCAGACAGATAGCCAGCCAGCCAGCCAGAGCGAGAGTTAGGTGAGGCTGCGGACTGTGCGCTCGCGAAGGAATGGTGAAGCGAAGAAAGAAAGCCCAGCGAGGCGAAATTCCAGAGGATCAGCTGGAAAATGGCTGAGTCCTCCTTGACGGCACGGCAGCACCCAAGAAAAGAAGCGAGACGCAGGCCGTAGCGTGAGAGATGGCCGTCAGCGAACAGAGGGGAAAAAAATTATTCACAATTTTAGACTTTGGACGAGGCAAACCAGCCGCGGTCGAGGTTACGATGATTGATTGGATCCACGCGCGCCAGTCACAGTCACCTCGCAATTGTGCATGAAGAGAGGAGCCTTGGGCTCGTCTATAGTCATTATGCAACTGCCAGACGCCATACAAGAAAAGAAGCTTTGTGTTCTGCGATTTCACAAGTCCCATGTGAGTAATGAAAGCTTCAACGTGCCACATTCAGTCGAAATTGCACAGGCATTGCTTGCTTGCTTGCTGGCTGGACAGCTGGCGGCAAGCAAAGCCCGCGGGTCAGACTGCACAGCACAGCACGTCGTGGCGGGACCAAGGGTTGCAGATCGAGGCACCAAATGAACGGAAAGAAGAACAATGGAGCCAGTCACGCGCCAGCCAGCTCGGGCAAAACTGCCATTTCGCGATTCTGCGGCACGCCTAGGTCGCGACCATTCTTCAATTGAAAGGCATGTTCGACAGTAATGCGCTGGACACGAGGGCAGATGAGACGTTGCAGATTTGCGAAAGACAATGCTTGTACCTCTGCCTCGCTCAGTTGGAGCGTATAGACCAGAGATCATACGATCGATCGCTCCTGCTGACTTGAGGACACCACAGAGACACGATCCAGAAGAATGGCAAGCGAGAATCGGACGAAACCGTGCCGTTCAGGGTCATCTCGGTTCGGTGAGGTGGAGTCGAGTTCGTTGACCCGAATCACCAACGCGGCAGCACGTCACCTTCCTGCTCCCTTTTCTTTATCGCGCGCATATGCACGTTGCACGGTCATTATTGCGTTCTCATAGACTTGCCAGGGAGAAGCACTTGCTTGGAAATGGATAAAAGTATTGACAAGAAGGGCGTGGACGCAGTTGATCTGCAAAGGTGAGCAGCACAGAGGGAAGGGCGAGAAAGACGCCGAAGCCTGGCTGCTGGGCCGTGCGTGCGTTCATTACTCGCCATCGTCATCACCCGATCTAGGATGGATCGCAATCGGGCTTTACCTTCCTCAAGCGCACGGGCGTCTGCACCCTGACCGGATCAGCTGCTCTGACCAGCTGAGTTTTTTTAAGGCTCCCCTTGAACAGCACGCAAGCAAAGCAACACTTTTGACGTTTCGCGGTAGTGCAGCCGCTCATCCTCAACAGAACGCTGAGCAGCACTACTGTCTCCCACTACCACCCCGGGTTCATTTCGCGGTCTCGAACACCGACTCCTGATCTGAAGAGCGCATTGTCGTCTCCGCATCTCATTCCGAAGCTCTGGCGGAATCCTTGTCCTCCCGCTTTTCCGAGTGCCGGCGGCCACTCAAGCTTTGGGCTCGAAACGTCTCAGTTGAGTCTTCCTGGCTCCATCCTAGATCAGGGCTTAGCTCCGCCTACTTCCTTCTGGTCTCTGCTACGGTAGCATTCACTCGGACCGCTCCATGTCGGAACTCCGGTAGCACTCAGTAGCCTGTGCCGTGCTCGATCAAGATGCAAGATCGATCCAGCGGCCGAGGTGCCATGCTCCCTGATGCGTCTTCTTCGTCGTCGTCGTCTTCGTCATCAGCAGCAGTACGAGCACCATCAGCATCACAATCGGCCTTCCTCTCCGGTAGAGCGTTCCAGCTTCAGGCAGACGACGAGTCGCTCAGATCTAGACCAGCATATCAGACGGCCAGCATCGCCAATGACGCGGACCCCATCTTCGAACCAGCAGCAAGCAATCGCTCAACCCGTAGTCGTGCTCGCGCTGGCACTCTCCCATCCAGCTGGGGCGATGTTAACCCTCCACCCCAGCATCTCTCTCAACCAATTCGCCAGCCAGCACTCTCCCACCTTTCTCCCGCATCCAGTCAGAATGTGCATAGGATCACGACATCGGACATCGTAGGGCAGAGCCAAGCTGCTCAGGGGCCTGCGTCCCTCAATTCATCTCCCCTCGCTCAAGATATGGCTACATCGTCCGCTTCGCAAAGATTTCGATCCGGCTCTTTGACCATGCCATCCGCAAATCTCTCCAACGCATTCGGACCGTCCTTCTTTTCGACTCACTGGCAACCTACGCGCTCCGGCCTGAGTACGATGACATCGGCTGCCACTGACGAGGAATCAGGCTCTCCCTCCGTGATTGGCGATGGACTCGGGCCACGCTTCTCTTTCGACAACGCAGACATGCTAGACTACTTGGGTCTAGGCAGCACAGGCTCCAACGAACACGAGGGCCCCTTCTCTGCAGCTTTCAAGCAGCAGACTGAGTCCGACTATGGCTCCGCCGACTCCGACCCGTACCTCGCCTCGGCCAATCTGCGCAATCGCTCTTCCACGCTCGGCGTCCATCAGTTGCGACCCAGTCTAAATAACAGCGGAGGTCGTGCTCGCAGTAGCAGCTACTTGCCTTCCTTCAGCATCGATACCGCGGCACCTGTCGCTGCGCCTTCATCTCAGTCGCAGACACAGTCTGCTACCACCCGTTCTGGCAACGTCTCTGGGTCGCAGAGTCCTTATGCCGGTCCAGCACCGCATTCGTCCCTTCTCAACACCGCGCTTCACAACCGCCTACAGCAGTACAGCGCGGCGCCGTCGGCTCAGTCTTCTCAACTCGACGACCCTGTCCAAACAAGTGCGAATAGGCCCAGAGCAACGAGTATGGGTGTGCTGGATCACCCACAGTCTCGTGCACACCTACCCGGCACACTGACTCCCACGTACGGGCGCCAGGAAGCGAGTCTGGCCTCTGCGAACTCTGTCGGCCTCTACAATCTACCGCCTGCAACTGCCGGCTCAGCACCCGGCATTGATGCTCAAGCCGATCTTTCGGCGTTTCTCGCAAGCGGCAGGAACCGAGCCGGCACCATTGCAGCCTTCTCTGGCCCTGGCGGCCGCGCAAGAGCGGAGCAAGAACTCTTGCGCATGGCGCAACTGTACCACGAAGCGACGCGAGCGAGAGACGCTTCCATCCGCCCGAGCTCATCTGTCGTCGGCGAGGTGTCGCCGAACCTCGACGTGTATGGACCGCCTCGACCGCAGCCGCAGCGAACTGTCTCAAGCTCCGGTGCACAATCGCCGTTCAGTCAGGTGACACGATCGTCGTTCACGCAGCCAACACGGACATTGTGGATTGGTCATCTCCGACCAACAGTCCGAAGCGCAGACCTCATGCAGATGTTTTCACGCTACGGTCAGATCGAGACGGTTCGTCTCGTGTCCGAGAAGAGCTGTGCTTTCATCAACTACGTCGAGACTGCCGACGCAGTCCGTGCCAGAGAAGACATTCTTGGACGGTTGGGCGGCCGTGTCGGTCTCGGCACGATTGGGCCAGAAGGCCAAGTGCGTGTTGGATTCGGAAAGCCCGAGATCATCCCTCAGGCGGGTTCCGGAGGCTTCACGCCGGTCGCGGACCTACCTGGGGGTGTGATGGACGGAGCCGGTGCCGAAGCTTTCAGCACAGATTCCGCAAGTCAAGAAGCTTCCCGAGCGTTGTGGGTCGGATCCATACCACCTTCCACGTCCACCGAGACCCTCGTTTCCATCTTTGCACCTTTCGGACCGATAGAGAGCATTCGTGTGTTGACGAGCAAGAGTTGCGCGTTCATCAACTACGAACGACTCGAGGATGCCATGGCAGCGCGCAAGGCCCTGCATGGTCGCGAAGTGCTGGGTCCTGAAGTGGGCACGGTCAGGATCGGATTTGCCAAAGTGCCCGCCAGGGCTTCAGATACCCACTTTGGCTCTCTCGATCCTGGATCCGCTGAATTTCAAGCAGCCATGGAGACACTCGCCGTCCTCTCCGGGGTTAGACCGTCCGACTCGAATCTGCCCAGAACATTTGGCGACGATCGCTCCGTCGCTGGTGTCGATGGCGCATGGAGGCAACATGCCGCGCTGGGCTCGCAAAGCCTCGCCCGCAACCTCAGTGCCGACTCTGCTCGACTTGCCCCGACAGGCGCCTCCGGTCGGCCAGCTGGCTTCCCCACGCACAGCGCTTCCAACAGCATCGTGCCGAGCAGCGACAAGGGCGGGGTCCCTCTTCCAGCCGAGATGCAGCCTAAGGCCACGATCGACGATCTACAAATGCTGATGCGACAACTCGATGAGAGCGATCCTGACGCCGAAGCAGACGCCGCCCAGATGGCTCGACCTCGTCCGCTCATCAACTACTCGACGCGCATCCCTCCCGTTCCCGAACTCCCACCTGGCCGACGCTTCGACAACAACAGGCTCAAGGAAGTGCGCAAGCGTCTCGAGACGCCCAATTGCCTCCCATCCGATGCCGACGCCATCGCCCGGGACTACCTGCCCTGCGTCGTCGACCTCTCCTCCGACTTTATCGGCAACACTCTCGTCCAAAAGTTCTTCGAGCGCTGCAGCGAACCGATGAAGAAGACGATGCTCGAGCTGATTGCGCCGCACCTAGCCATGATCGGTGTGCACAAGAATGGCACGTGGGCTGCGCAGAAGATCATCGACTGCACGCAGGCCGACGACCAACGGGCGCTGATCATGCAGCACATCCGCGCGTACGTACCGCCGCTGTTGCTGGACCAATTTGGCAACTACGTCGTCCAGCGGCTGATCCCGTTCGGTCGACCGCACAGCGATTGTATCTTCGAGGCGATGGTGGACCGCTGTTGGGAGATCGCGCAGGGTCGGTTTGGAGCGCGGAGCATGCGGACCTGCCTGGAGTCGCCTGGAGTGGCCAAGTTCCACATCAAGCAGGTGGCGCTGGCGATTGTGCTCAACTCGGTACCGCTGGCGACGAGCCAGAACGGTGCTCTGCTGGTCACTTGGTTGTTGGACGCCGCAATGCTGCCGGGACGCTTCCGATTGCTGGCACCGCGGTTCGCGCCCCATTTGGCGAGTCTGTGTACGCACAAGCTGGCTTCGCAGACCGTGCTTCGGATCGTCAGCCAGAAAACAGATCTGGAAGCCTCGAGACAGCTGCTGCGGGTGCTCTTCGAGGGCTCGGGCAGATCAACGTTGTTGGAAGAGGTTCTCATCGATCAAGTGCACGGCAGTCAGTTTGTGACGAAGATCTTTGCGGAAGCCGACGTGTTGGAGGGCGCAGAGCGACAGCGGTGCGGGGAGGAGGTGAAGGATCTGTTGATCAAACACGGGTTGGTCAACATGCCCCCGTATCGGCCGCTGGCTGCCGAAATGGGGCTGCTACCCACCGCGACTCACAGCGCAGCGCAACACGAGCAGGCGCAGGTTGGCTACGACGCCAGCTTGGAGAGGCAGTTGGCGATGATGAACGTCAGCACGAACGCAGGAGAGCCTTCCGCCTTCTATGGTAACAGTGACAGAGGCACGGACTCAGACTTCGACCCATGGTCCCAATCATCGGCAGCCATGCAAGACACGGCATTCAACTTGTACCGTCAACAGCAACAATATCAACCTCAGCAACCACACCAATCTCAGGGATACCAGCAGAGGAGCTTGCACGATTCCAGAGCATACTATTAGACTCGGTAATACACGGACAATACGAGACGATAATGTGTAGCATTGCAGAGGACTGCAGAATGACGAGTGTGTGTGTTGACGTGCTCATTGAGATGAGAGCCGGAAATCATGGTTTCAGAGTGGCTTCGGCAAGCGTGGGAACGATGGGAGCGGGTCCTTCACGCCGCTTGCGGACTTCTTGCGCTTTATCCCAGCCTTTGCGCCTTCGTGAACGGTCCGGTACCTCCTTCCCTTCGATGGCGGCGCAGACGGCGTCGCGATCTGCGTCGCTGCCTCAACTGCGCTTTCTTCGCCGGCCCGGGCGTCTGCTGACGATTGTCGGAGCTTCACCTGTACCTCCGTCTGTAGGGCCGCCAAGAACGAAACCGGTCCTGACGGTGCCCGTGTCGAAGTCGTCGCCAATGGCGGGCTGGCTGGCGCTAGGTCAAACACCCGAGCTGCTGGCAGATTGGCTGGTGGTAGGTCGAACACCTTTGCTGCTGCCGTGGGCGCTTCTTCTCGCATGATCGACGAGGCAGGCTTCGATGGCGATGCCTTCCTCCTCTTCGTCCCAGTACTTGTTGAATTCGTCCGTCGTTTCTTCAAGCCATCGTCTCCGCTCCTTCTCGCAGTATCGCGCCTCCCGCTGCCCTTGTCATTCTGCTCCGGGTCGATCCTCCTCGCAGTGACCGCAATTCTGAATCCGTCCGGGCTGACACTGTGCTCGAAATACTTCTGCAGATCGTGTCCTTCCTGCACCACCACGCTACCGTGCCGCAGCGGCAGATCCAGCACGGTCCTATCGCGCGGCCTGACCCCTTCGAACTGCGCCTGATGCTTCGCCTTGAGTCGGAACTTCATCCTGCACGTCGATCCGAGGGAGAGCGAGCTGACCACGGGACCCAACCCCGGCTCGCCGTCGTCGTGAAAGTTCATCGCCTGGTGTTCGAGATACAGCACGGGGTAGAGCTCGTTGAACTCCTGCGAGAGCGGTATGGCAGACCGTGTCCGAGCGTGCAGCAGATCGAGTGTGGACAGGATGACGGGGGGCGAGGTGGCGTCGAGAGGCTCGGTACCCATCGCTACAACGTGCTTGTACGCCACGCCATAGTTGCAGGTGAACTGCTGCGTCAGCATCCGTCCGAGCCCGCCGAGATGATTCTTCAGGACGTGGCGGCGAAATGGGATTCGAGATTGCTGCTTTTGCGAGGTCGATGCGGATTCTTGCGCGAGATCGAGCGACGCGGCAGTTGATGTTCCCTGCGGCTCTGTCGTGCTGAGCTGCCGTTCTGATTGTATGTTGGCAGGTTCAGCTCCGAAAACGTCCTTTGCGGTGGCGTCTTGAGGCCAAGTATGTCTCTGGAACTCAGCAAAGATCTGATCCGCCTCCGACTCGTGCGCTCCACCATCGATATCCGCCTGAATGAGGTGGACGCGGCAGTCGCCAAACATCGCTGGAAACGTGAAAGTGTATGTTGCCAGCCCACCCTCTTTGCGCACGGTGAGCACGATGCCAGAACTTTGACTGATGATCGGGTCAAACACGAGACCGTCCGTTCGGTCTGTTGAGAAGTCGAAAGGGTGGCGAGACAGCTGAGGCGGCGCGACAACGGGTAGAGGCTTCCACTTGCCCACTCGATGGCCGCAGTGAGAGCAACGCGGCTCGAAAATCACTTCGCGACAGCTGAGGCGACCACATTTGCGACACCAAAGTCCGCGAGCTTGATCCATCGATCGTGTCGATGGTCGTGCCGGGATGAGAGAGAAAGGAGATTGACCGCTTGGAAAGGCGTCGTTGAGAGCAATGTCTTGAGGTTGCAGGAAGTTAGGATGGAAGGTCAAGGTGTCTTCGTCAGGGCGTTCTCGTGAAGCTAGGAGGAAGAAAGCCGGGCATTCGGGCTGAAGACATAGCCAACCAACGCTGTATGTAACAGGGCTCGGCGAACAACAGCTGAGGCAAGTCGCCGCATTCGCGAGGTTGCAGGGCACCTGGGCATCGTATGTCGAAGAAGCGGTGGAGACCAGCTTGGCGGTGATATCGATCGGTCCGTAAAGGAGTCTGTCTCTGTCATCTTGAGTCGGAACCGTGGACTTTGAACATCCCGGGAGCACGGAAGATGCCCGCGAGGATTGGTTCGAGCTTGACGCAGAACCAGAATGGGCCTTATTGCCCTTGCCTTTTCCCCGAATCCGCTTGAGCAGCTGGCGTTGCGTCTTGGTGAAGGTCTCGATGCGCTGGCGTGGGTCCCATGGCGGGCTCGAGGGCTCTAGAGGAAGGTTCCACCAGCGCTCACCTTGGGCCGGAATCCACTCGAAGCGAAACTTCCACCTCACAAAGCCAGCGTCTTCGTTGGCATTCTCGCGTTCCCCCCAGCCGTCGGTGATGAGGTACCAGCCCAGCACGGCATAAGAGCATGCCAGCTTGAAAGGCAGCAGGGCATAGCTGTCAGCCGCGATCAGGACTATCGGAAGTCTGTGCCGTGACGAATGCAAGAGCGCTCGAATAGTATTATCGCTTGACGATTGGTCCTGCTTGAGGGAGGCCTTGGGAGCAGCAAGCGAGTCCGGCGATGCATCTTCTACCTCGCTCTTTCCGCCGCCATGAGAGACGATCACCCTGCCGCCATGAGCCCAGGCATCGCGACGTGATGGCCAGCCTGCAAGCAGATAGCCGTACGGAATCGAGTCCTTGAGGATCGCAGACTTGCGGTCGTCCTTGGTCAAGAGGGTGGATGGTGGTCGGCCGAGATTACTTGTGACATAGCTACCCGTCTGATACGCCCGGTAGTACGGAAGGCTTTCACATAGCTCTTGTCTGGTCTGTAGTGATGTCGAGATGTATTGCAGCTGTCAGCTAACAGACTCGCGATTCAGATATGGTCATGTCAGTGACTCACTTCGGACCAGATGAGGGGACCGCTCGCCATCGTCGTGAACTACACTGCCGTAACGACAGGCGGCTGCGATCCAGAGCTCGAGTCAGCCCTCCTCGGCATCGCTCTATGCTCTGCCCTGACGAGACGGAGACGCGCAAGAATCTTTGAAGGGATTGATGTGCAGGAGAAAGGAAAGTAGCTGGGATGTGGCTTGAACGAGTCACGGCGGAGCCTCTCTTCTTCTTCTTCAGCAGCTGTCAGTTTGTATGCGCAGCCGTTTTCATTTCTTCTTGGCTGAGTCTTATGCAGGTTGGACCCTTGTTTTGTCACGCAAAGGCGATACGCGGAGCTCGAGCCGAAAGGTGGAGGAGACCGTGAGAAAAGCCGCTTCGGCAGGCTCATGCAATCGAGATATCTTCCCACGCCCCGGTCATCCTCATCACACATCACTTCCGTTGTCACAGCAAAGATGCAATCGGGCGGCGGCTTCATCATTGATGACCTGTCGACGGTCTTCGAATTCGATGCAACTGGCGGCCGCCCTGATCCTAAGCACAAGGATACCGAAGAGGATCACATTCCAGAATCGGTAGCAACTCCGGAACCGCTCAGCAGCAAGCAAGAGGCCAAGCTCCGGTCGTTCCTCGACGGCGCACTCGAGGACATCACAAGAGGCTATCGTAAGCGCTTCGATCCATCCTCGTTGCTGCATACGCTTCCGAGCTACCTCGCCGAATGGATGAGACTGCTCGGAGTACTGGCGCATGTCCCGCCGTACGGAAGTGGCAGCACCAACCTTCTCGTCTCGTATTTGCTGCGTTGCTCCACCGACCTCTGTGATGGGATCACTGGGTACAGTCTGGCGATGGAGGCTGAAGCATTCAAACGGCAACGGAAGCGACAAAGGGAGGAGCAGCCCGCAGGAACCAGCGGCGATCAGCTTGCATCAGATGAGGATGGCGATTCGGACTCAGACGAAGAAGAGGAGAGACAGCGTCAGATCGCTTCGCGCACAAGACAGCTCAATCTCGCCCTTCAGACTTTGGATCTCCTCGACCGGATATGGGCTGCCGTCTTGAGAGGCAATCTCATCAATCTTCCTGTCGCGCTCAGCAACGCCAAGGCGGCCTTTCCGGAGTCGACGGAGCCCGCAGGCATGGGCGAAGAGTCTAGCTCGGGTGATGAGTCCAAATCTGGAAAGTCTCGTCTTCCTCGAGCCGTCTACTCCACGAGCAGTCTCGTGCCCTCACCAGCCATCGACGGCCGATTTGCGTCACGGGCAACCGCTTCGTCCAGCACGGCTCCAAGAGAGAGCCTGCCAATACACGGCGGCCGAGGCAACCGGACGGTGGGCGTCACGGACCAAATCCGACTGCGCAACATTGCTATCTCATCGCGCGACAAGCTGTTCTCCTGGATGCGCTCAGAGCTCGATGCACCTGCTCCGCCCACCATGGAAGAAAATGATCTCGATCAGGAGGAGCCGCGCGGCAACACGGTCGAGGGCACCCTTGAGATCAAACAGGATCCTGCAACCGTGCTCGATACGGCAGAGGAGGGCGACGACCCTGATTTTGAAGATGTCGCGATCGGAGAGGAGCAGCCAGATGAAGAGGAAGGGTACGACGCCGGGGAGGACACCGAGGAGCATCAGCACTACCAGGACCTGTTCGATCGCAAAATCGATCCGGATGCGGACGACGACGACGAGGATGAGGATCAGCCCACGGCTGTTCAGAGGACGAGGGAAGAAGATGATTCGGATCAAAGGCTCGGCGCTTCCGTCGCTGGCACTGTTGAAGCTGTCACGTCGCCCGATGCGCACATCAAGAGGAAACGCGAGCTTGACTCAGAGGGCTCAGTCCCGATCGAAGAGCCACGCGCGGACGGTCTGCCGAGCAAACGACCACGCGCACCGAGCACAGACAGGGACACGGACGCAGGCGGCGCCGATGGCAACGTCAAGATGAGTCGTTCCGAGATGGGTTCCATCAACTTCAGTCTCTCGGACGCGATCGGACAGTGGGACATCAGCTTCACTCGTCTCTTCTCAAAGACATTGCGGACGCTCAGCGACCTTTCCGACTTCACCAAGCGCGGGGGCAAGACCGACTTCGCATCGAGTCTCGCGGGCATCTCGGGCGCAGACGAGCAAGAGCCTGCCGACGAGCGACATTGATGCTCACCACAGGCTCACAACATTGGCGCAGCATACAGATCTTATATCCGTTCTCTTGTACAACAATCAATAGGCATACTTCTTACGAGCCTCCCTGGCAATGAAGCTCGGGTAGATCTTGTCGATCCAGGTCGCGAATGCGTAGAAGGGCGGCAACGTGATGATGCCCTCGTTGTACCGATCGACGGCAAAGATGGTCTTCTCGGCGACGCCTTCCGGGGTGAGCATCTTTTCGCCCTTGACCCAGGCGAGGTCCTGCGGCATGTCCCCCTTGCTGTGGTCCAGGTCGACCGCCGAGTGACGGAACGAGGTGGCGATGGTGCCAGGGCAGATAGAGAGGAAGCGCACCCTGGAACGACGCTTTCCTGAATCTGCCGGCTTGACTTCAGCGTGGGCCTGCAATTCGATGGCGACCGAGCGGAAGAGCGACAGCTGAGCTGACTTTGTCGCCGCGTACACCGAGCGAGTGGGCGTAGCGAACAAGGCAGCAGCCGACGACATAAGGACGACCGCAGGAAGCGACGAGGTGGTTTGGAGCATGGGCAGGAAAGCTGCTAGAACAACGGCCGTTCCTGCGACATTGACGTTCGATGCGCTTGCCACCGCCTGCTGGACAGCTTCGAGACCGGATTTGTCGGGGTACACCTTGGTCGAGTCCTTCGATCGGACTGGGTCGACGCCGGCAACACCGAGCAACGGCAGCAGAGCAGACACACCGAAGCAGATGTGTAGCGTGTCCAGGCCCTTGAACTTGGCCGAGACCTGCTTCCTGAGCCGATCCACGTCCTCGGCTTTGGAGCAGTCGGCTGCGATACAGTGAATGCGCGACTCGTGCTTGAGCTTGGCCTCGTCTCCCGGAGCTTCGTCCGACATGTCGTACTCCTCTCCCTGAGCAGCTTGCTCGATGCAGCGCTTCTTGACAGCCGCTAGCCCTTGCATGTTTCGCCCGACGAGGATGAGATCTCGACATCCACGGCGAGCATACTGGAGAGCAAGCGCTTCGCCTACCCCCTTTTCGGTGGACGCGCCAAGGATGAGCACGCGTTCGTGGTAAATCTTGATGCGTTGGATGCGTGGACGAGCGGAGAAGTGAAACATGATGGCCAACGGCACGGTGAGCGCGACGCAGGCGAGCGTGGCCAACAGCGAGAGCGTCTTGGTGTCGGGTATCTGCACCCCGACCTTGTCGGCAAGGCCTTGTACGAGATCCATCCTGATGTTGCGGTATCAACGAGCAGCAGTGGTGGTGGTTATTAGGTAGAGACGGAGTGGCTGTCGGCTGAGGCTGAGGCAATCTAATGCTGTCTCCTCGAGTCGGTGACGTTCTTCTTCTTAGCTTTGAGCAGACGGAGTTGAGGTCGCGGCTTTCACGTTGCGGCCATGCCACGCGAGCGAAAGCGGGGTGATTCGCTTGGCGGACATCGTGTAAGAGAGGTCGACGCTGGACAAGGTGGAGGTAGGCACCACAATTAGTAAGCCTGACTAATGCTGATGGCGTTGACCGCCGAAATTTTTTGGAAGAAGTCGAGCTCGCCCTGCAGCAAAGAAAGTTCAAAAGGTCTGACTTGGTGACGTGCTGCTCGGGTTGAGGCGCTTCCTCCTGCCCTACCTCAGCAACACCCATCTTCGTCTTGCTTTCACACCTTCGGGCTCACACCAACAGCAACACTCGAGGTCATCACTGCATCCGTCTCGGCTTCTTTTGCGCGAATTACAATGTCCAAAAGATCGCGCTCGGATTCCGAGTCGAGCTCCTCGTCGTCTAGCTCGGGCGGCTCTGTAGTCGAAGCCCAGACAGCTTCAGTATCCACAGCAAAGCTACCTCCATCTCGCAACCTGTCGAGCATTGGCTACAAACCACCGAGAGGCTTCGATCCGGTTTCATTCTCGTCGTCCTCACCTTTCCTCCAGAAGAAGCTGTCCGCATCGAATGCGCAACAGCTCTGGGCAGTCCGCATCCCAGCGGGCCTGTCACCATCGCAACTCGACGGTGTGGTCATCGATCTGCCTCGCGACACGTCCGATGTGAAATCTGCATCCAAGCCATTGGGGACAATCGAGGTGGCCACTGCCTCTTCGAGTCATGCCGCCACGTACAACTTCTACGCATCTGTACCGTCTGCACTCAAGGGCAAGGCGAAAAAGGCACAATCGAGCGCCGACTCGCAGCTGATTGCCATGGCTTCTGATGCTGTCGCTTCGGATGAGCAATCCGTCGCATCAGGTCAGGGAGCTGCGTCGGAGCTGGAGAGCCTCAAGCTGCTCGTGCCTGCGGGCAACGGCGATGAAGACGGAAAGCTGGTGCTGGCACCGGTCAAAGTGTCGAGGTGCCTCCATCTCTCGATTGCCTCGCCCGCCGAGACGAGCAAAGCGGAGAAGGTCAAGGAGACTAGCAATCGGTTCGAGGAGAAGAAGCTGCCACAACAGCCGTGGCATCTGTTGAAAGGGAACTTTAAGCCAGCAGGAACTCGTCTTACAACAGAGTCTACAGGAACGGAGCCAGCGAGCCAGGTTACGGAAGAACTCAAGGACAAGAAGGAGAAGAAGCGCAAGGTCAAGACGGAGGACGACAAGAAGTCTAAGAAGTCAAAGAAGGAGTGAAGACCTGCTGCAAGGTGTTCACATGTGCGATATCATCGCTTGTCATCGAACGCAATCATTTCTTACTCAACGTCAGACATGATTGAGTGGTTGAGGACTGCCGCCTGCTGAGCTCTGGCTAAAGCGTACGGCTGTCGCAGCTATAGCAAGAGACAGATTGCTCCAGCTGCTTCCGCCCGTCTGTGGAGAGGTCCGCTGCTCGCGACACCTGTGCCAGGGTCTATCCGTCACCGAATCGCAATCGTCAATCGGGCAGAATGAGGGCTCCCAACAAAACAGCAAGAGTCGCGCTGTCCAGACCCTTTTTTCTGTCTTTCTGAACGGTGAATTAGGCGGAACAGGAAAACGCGCTCGAGGCTGGAGTGCGTCAACATTTCTTGCCGAGCGCTGATAATCGATTTGCTCTGCAGGCTCGTCGGCCAAATTCTGAGCGAGGCTGCGTGCATTCCCAATTCTGGTTTCTTCTCGTCCTCATCCTCCCACCTCGACCATCTCCGTCCACCAATCAGCATCCGTAACGCTAGGCAAGCAGCTCGTCCACGCACAAGATGTCGACATCACGATCCCTCCTTATGCCCGTTTCGAGGCTCTTGGCCGCCGCCGGGTCCAGCTCGCGCACGCCAACCGTCGCTCGAGCACTGTCCACCTCGTCGGTGCACCATGCGATCTCCAAATTCGCCATGCCAGCCATGTCGCCCACCATGACGTCGGGCGGTATCGCTGCCTGGAAGGTCAAAGAGGGTCAAGCTTTCTCGGCGGGTGACGTCCTGCTCGAGATCGAGACCGACAAGGCTACCATGGATGTCGAGGCTCAGGACGATGGTGTTCTCGCAAAGATTTTCGTCCAGGATGGAAGCAAGGATGTGGACGTCGGCAAGACCATCGCCATGCTTGCTGAGGAGGGCGACGACATCTCCAACATCGAGGCTCCCAAAGACGATGCCCCTGCAGCTCCTTCTAGTACTCCTACCGACGACAAATCGAAGCAGGCCTCAGGCAAGTCGGCGCCAGACTCCTCCAGCCAGACCGCCGCGTCCACCGGCTCGGCAGCGCCATCGTCACAAGGTTCCTCCAGCTCCAACGCACACCACCACTTTAAAGGCCCTCTCTTCCCTTCGGTGCAGCGTCTCATCGCCGAGAATGGCATTGAGGACGCCGAGAGCAAGATCAAGGGAACGGGTGTGCGCGGCATGATCACTAAGGGCGATGTCCTTGCCTTCCTCGGAAAGGCCAAGTCGCCCACTGGATCGTTCAAGGAGCCCAAGGGAGGCATCGCGGTTCTCGGCCCTTCGCAGGCCAGTCCAAAGGGTGGCTCCGCTTCTTCTGCATCCAAGGCCCCAGCCGAGCCATTGACGGGCGATGCTCTCCGCTCCCTCATCATCGGCGGTCTCGCTTCCTCTTCTCGCTCGGCCCGTCAGCAGGCCGCGCCAGCACCTGCGCCACTCGTTCCCACTCAGTCTTTCTCCCAGCAAGCGGTGGACAATGCTCTCGAGGGCTACAGCTTCACGGCGACACCCGCGCCGAAGGCAGTACGAACGGGAGCTACTCGCAAGGAAGGCATTCGATCGGACGACCCGCTCTGGGATCTGATCTGAAGGGGAGGAGAATCGGCACTCTCACGCGGCTGACCACATAGGCATCTTCTGTACTTACACCACTTGCATACATACGCTCCACGCTGAAAGGCTTCAGCAGCCCTGGCAATACGCTACTGAGCCTGCCCCCGTCTGACCCTGCTCCTGCGAAACGGCTCGCACTTGAGAGAACATGAACAGAGGGCCGATCATGTTGATTCTAGGAAATAGGAGGGGGCAGGGTGCAGCGAAAAGTTGTGTCGTGTTAGAGTTTTTGTGTGCGCTTTCCTGGAGTTTGGATTGCAAATCAGCGCGAGAAAAGGGTGCGGTTATCAACGACATAACCAGCAGGGTACACATTTCGCCTATCTCTGCCCCTTGCTCTTGCCTTCCTCTTCCATCAAGCTTGGCACTTCGCCCCTCACACAGGCTGCTTCCGAGGACAGGTAGTCAAGGCAGAGCCGGTCAACCCCTGTCGTCGCCTACTCCCTTAGGCCTGCCCCCTTTTACTGGGCCTGCAACTCACGGTGACAGTCGTTCCAAGCAAGCAAGCAAGCAAGCAAGCAAGCCCTCGGCCCACTCACGCTCTCTTCCCCTGTGGCCACGCCTAGGCTACGTCGGCTCACCTTCACAAGGCACATCATCAAGAGTCAGCAACACCTTATTCAAGCACCTCGGAACCGATTCCTTCCCAAACTCCGACTGCAAGCGTCAAACCTGACTTGACTTCCCGCAACTTTTTTGCGCTGACTCGCTGAATACTTCGGAAGACACCTTCAGTCCACCAGCCTTCCATCGATCGCCTCGCCGTCAACTTCTTCCCTGTCCCTGCCGACCACACACTTCGACACATGCAAGCCGCCTGACAAGCGTCCTCGGTGATTGACTGTCTCTAACATGGCGGCGTCAACGGAAGGTGTGTTGTCGCCGTCGTCGGCCGCTCTTGGTCAAAGACCATCCAGAGATGCTGTAACGATGGGGCCGCCCCTAAGGAAGAGGCTGAACACGAGGTCCCCGCCACCGCTTCAACCTTCGAAACAGCTCAGCACTCTCAATCCAGCTTGCGGCGCCGTCATTTGCTGCGATCAGGACCACTCGGTCGTTCCTGCTCCCTGCGCCACCGATTGCCATGATTGCACATCTTCGGTCCCAGCCTCACCCTGCTCTGACGCCCATCACATCTCGAGTGCATGCACAGAACCCTCCTGTGGTGCTGCCACCTCTTCGAGTGCAGTGGTCTGCCCCACTGCTATCGCGTGCTGCGACGACACCGAATGCGCTGATGTGGCCCCTTCGCCGTGCTCACAGTCGCCATGCTCGGCTCCTGGCGATTGCTCAACTGGTACGCTACCAGCGCCGATCCTCGCAGCTTGCTGCACCGATGAGGCTTGCGAATCGGAAGCTTTGCCGAATCCGCACATGGACGCCACCAACGTCTGCGATGGAATACTCCTGCAATCGCATCCCAAAGCCCATGCGCACAATCACGAACCGTCGCGTAAACCACACAACGAATGCACCGAGTGTCGTGGCTCGCTGAACTCGACTGGCACAGCGGAAGGCGGACAGCTGTACAGCAGCTTTCAGGAACTTTTGGATTGCTGCTGCTGCTCCATGCCGCCGACAGTGGAGCAATGTTGCGTCGGCTCGACGCCATATCCGTGCAATGCACCTCACGCCTCGCCAGCTGAGACAATCGATCACCCTCATCACCAGCACAGTCACCCAGCGCCCCCGCCACCCCTTTCGGATACACCGTCGTCAAGCATCATCACCAATGCGACCCAGCTCACTTCACCGGGCGGCCGAAACCAGTTCGGCTCCCGGGCATCGACCGTCTCTACCACCGCGACTCCCCAACCTGTGTCTGTTTCGCCCGCGATGCAATGGTCATCGATGATGCTGCATCCATCGACTCCTCACTACAAGGACAACACTGTTGGCGCTTCCGTCTTTGACAGTCATCAGCACTCCCCTGCTGGCCCTGTCTCCTTCGAAGACATCTTGACCGAGCTTCAGTCTTGGAACGACTGCACGTTCCAACAGCCGCATTTGCACAGCAGTCAAGGTGGCTGCCTTCCGCCTGCAATGACGCTTTGCGATTCCAATGTTTGCCCAACCTCTGCGCCGCACTCGCACTGGATGTCCACCGACGCCCCACGGCAGCAACAGCAACAGCATCAGCATCAGCATCGAGCGGATACTCTCAAACGCAACAACAGCCAGCAAGACGCAAGGCCGCAACTGTGCCAGTGGGGCGGTTGTAACGAGCGCTTCTGGACTGTCGAAGAGCTGGTTGCGCACGTCAATCACTCGCACCTTGTTCGCAAAAACGCAGATGCAGATCCATCGCAAACGCCCGACACACAGAAGAGCTTCCATCAGGCGACGGCGCAAGTCAGTCGGGCGCTCGCGCATCAAGGAGCGCAGCTTTCGACAAAAGAGCAGGATAGTGCGGGTCTCCTCGAGTGTCTTTGGAAGGATTGTCATCAGGTCCCCGTACCCGAAAAGCTCGCGTTGGGCACGTTCACGCCGACCACAGAGGAGGACTTGTGGAAGACGACCAATGCAACGGCATCAGCAGGCCAGGACGGTAAGATCTCGCTCGCCATCCTGCAGCATCTGCTGCATGATCATTTGGGCCAGCAAGCTGCGGTACCTCTGTCGCTCAAAGGAGACCAGCCATTTGCAGCGCCGACGCCTTCTTCGCATTATTCCGCTGGCAGCGTTGCCCTCACCAACACGAACGACAATGCGGCATCATCCTGGTGGAGCAAGAAGCGCAAGAACAGCGAGACGGGCAGCTTCAGTGGCGCGGCGTCCTGTAGCGAGAACGACCAACTCTTCTGTCGATGGGAAGGCTGTTCCGCCTGCTTCGACTCGCACTCTGCGCTCACAGACCATATCGAGACTGCGCACGTCGGTTCCGGCAAAGCCGAGTACGAGTGTCGCTGGATCGGCTGCCCTCGCCATGCTTCTGGAGCCAAATTCTCGCAGAAGCAAAAAGTGCTGCGACACATCCAGACGCACACGGGCGATCGACCCTTCAAATGCAACGAGTGCGGCAAACGCTTCAGCGAGCAGAATACGCTAGCCCAGCACATCCGAACGCACACGCTCGAACGTCCCTACGTCTGCGACCACCCAGGTTGCGGGAAGTCGTTCAGCGTCGCGGGCTCGTTGACCATCCACAAGCGGACGCACACCGGAAGCAAGCCGTTCGTGTGCAGCTTCCCAGGATGCGGCAAGGCATTCGCCGAGAGCAGCAATCTGACCAAGCACGTGAGGACGCATACCGGCGACAAGCCGTTCCGCTGCGACGAGTGCGGCAAGTGCTTCAGTAGGCCGGATCAGGCGAGTCGGCACAGGAAGACGCACGAGAGGAAGAGGAAGGGTGCGGGAGAGGGCGTGCAGCAGGGGCATGCCGTGGCTGGCTAGTGAAGGTGATCGACTTCGACCCAATCTCAAATCACATCTGCCTCACCTGTGATGTATCCTTGTGTGAACGAAGGCGTGCTGCTCGGCCATCGCTGTGAGTGTGAAGTTGAGCATTCATCTGAGTATGACACAGACAGCGAGGGCAAGGTGAGCCGGCTCATGGATCTAACAAAGTCAACTTTTGGCCGCGTCCCGATACCGCTTACACCACCTTCGCGAGATTTTACTCCACATGTCGGAAGCTTTGATGGCTTGGAGCGCAACTTCTTGCTCCTTGCTCTCATCGACCTTGCTCGCCGCCACCTTGATCAGATCAGTAAAAGCTTCAAGATGGCCGCAAGAAGCACACAGTTGCTGCGCATCGCGCTCACACGAAGCGCCGCTCGTCCAGCTATATCCCCACGTCTCATCCCTACGAGAGCAGCAGCGGTCGCCTCCTCGTCGTTCCATACGACCCCCCACCGGCGCTTGCCGTCAGACGACCCCGGCGGCAAGCCCAACACAGGCCAGCACCGCACAGTCTACGACGACTTTTTCAACATCCTCGAGTCGGCTACGCCCGCAATCGCTGTCTCTGTCGCCTCGACCTCGCCGACCTCCCTAACACTCGCCGACGGCCTCGTGCTCTCCGAACCCATCGTGATCCTCAATAACCAGGTATTCCTATGGGACCACCCGAAGCTCAACCAGGACTACGCAGTTCCCAGCGGCATTGGCTGGGAGGATTGGCTCGGCGCAATGGTTCAACCCGGCAAAAAGCTCGAGGTGACACCGAGGGTCAAGGAGATCTTCAAGGTGTTTGAGCTGGTCGATGAGCGACCGGAGATCATACTCTTCGGCACAGGGAAGCGGGTCTTGCCACCACCGGGACCGATCAGACAGTACATCAATGAGTTGGGCATTCAACTGGACGTGCAGAGTACCGTAAGTCGGCAGATCCCATCCCAAACATGCTGAGAGGTTTCTCATTCGCTGACCATTCCTTTTTGCACAGCACGACGCAGCATCAACGTTCAACATGCTCTCGGAAGAAGGAAGGAAGGTGGCCGCCATCCTCATCCCCGCCGAGCCAACACCGAAGAAGCGATACACCCCGCAGGAGCTGCAGCGTCTGTTGACGGGTCAATGATGTCGTGCCACGAAATGCAATGCATATACTGTACTGTGCCACTGCTGCGAACGGTTTTGCGAGTTTGTGTTGAGCCCCTGCTGTTCCTGTGTTGAAACGTCTCAGTCATAGACGAGTCCGACGCTGCTTCGGTCGCAAGAAGACGGGTGGGAGGGTATGAATTGCCAAAGATGCTTTCCGCTGTTCTATTGCGTTTCTACACGATCGCACGGCCATCACTCTTCCTGCTTGGCATCTGGCGCATACGACACCGACTGACCCGTCCTCTCCGTAATTTTGCCCGAGATGGTCTCGATCAACGTCCAGGTGAGACCGTGAGAGATGAAGCTGCGCAGCGCCGAAACGCCCAGTCCGCGATACAACCGCAAGAATCTCGCTAGGAACGTGTCCGTCTTCAGTATCCGTTGCTTTCCGCCTTCCTCCTGGACGATCGGGCGCTCCCGGATCATGTGCATGAACGTCTGCCAGCCCGTAAACTGCTTGGGGTTGCCGGCGAGGGCGTCGCGCTGCACCTTGGTCTTGATCAGGTCCACCGGGTAGAGGATCATCCATGAGAGGATACCTGCTGACGAACCGGATAGGAACGAAACGACGGGTCCCGGGATGCCGTACAGGCTCGGACCGGATATCGAATCCGACGTCGAGTGGCGCGTAACGAGCTTGCGGATCGAGTCGTAGAAGCCAAAGTAGAGCGCAGTACCAAAGGTGTCTCTCGCCATATGCAACGGAAAGCCCATGTAGAAGCCCTTGATGCCGCCAAAGTTCTTGTAGATGTTTGCGGCGGCTTGGAAGCCCGATTGAGGCACAAACGTCCGCCCGCCTCCGTTGGCCGAGGTGTTCTTCTTCACCAAACCCTTCTGCACGGCGATGAGGTACTCCAACTGGCGTTGCACTTTGACCAGCTCAAACGGCGCCGAGCCGCACGAGATGATGATGCCGCTCGTCGCGCCGCCCGCCGCGCCCGACAGCGCCGTGTGTATCAACCGCGACGAGTCGTCAAAGATGCCGTTGCGATGCAGCGCCGCCTTGGTGTTGTAGTAGATGGAAAAGGACGAGGTGCGTACGAACGAGATGGTGATCAAAGGGATGGTGACGCCGCGAAAGAAGCCGCGGAAGCCTTCTTCGCGTACGACGGACTTGGCGCACGCCCATATCGACGGGTAGTCGCGCACTTGGAGGCGCGATTTCACCGAGTCGAACGGGAACGAGGCGGCGGTCGAGACGAGCGAGGCGGTGCCCGCGGTGACGACGGTGCGGTTCTGGAGGAGGAATTCATCGGTCTCTTCCTTGGTCCATTGCAGGGAGCGCGCGTAGTCGGTGGCCTGTTTGTAGAGCGATGGTGATGGGGTTTCTGAGGGGGAGTGGATGGGGTAGGAGCGTGATCGCGATGCTGAAGACGAGGTGTGTCGAGTTGGACGATATTGTGATGGGCCCGCGCGTGACTGATCGTCATCTACCGTTGCCGCAGCCGTCGTCGTCGATCGTCGTTGATCAGAGCAACCATAGTGGCTGCAGGTTTGTCTATCCATGGGATGCAGAGCTATCTCGTCAACATGTATGCCTCTGGAATGCCTGTCGTCCCGTTCCTTGTGAATGTGCCCCGTTGAGGTGATGAGATGAGTCGAGGACAGCACAGGTAATCGATGTTTGCTGCCCCAAGCCGCTAGATGGAGTCTCTTGCGATCGCGAAGACGTTGTGGAAGTATAGCAGATCGTGTAGACCAGATCCAGGTGGAGTTATCGCATCTTCTCGTCAAAAAGTTGAATTGGCACGGGCGTGAAAATGACGAGAGGAAGACTGCTGATCAGCTGCTGCATGATTTCGCTCATGGATTGGGTCAGCTCTTCTTGTGTCGTGTTGGTCCAAATAGATCCGTGTTGGCCGTCACGTTGACGCTTCGGATCGCATCGCTGTCTATCGTTCCGATGTTCTCACCGCCCTGCTCGCTCTGTCATACCATGGCACCGCCCTGCCACCACACCAAGGAGCATCATGTCTAGCTCCCACGTCCAGATCAGACAGAGCGTGCTGGAGACACACCGATGAAGAGTTTGCCGTCACAGTCATCCGATGATACCGCTCAATTCAGTCCGGTAAGGACGTGGCTTCTCACTGGCTGACATCGATTCGAGACACGCGCAAGACGAATCAAGTGACGGAAGAGCTTCGAGTTGCGATGAGAACGAATGACAAATGCGATTGGTGACAGCGACTGAGAACAATGACAAGCCGGCGGCCAGAAGGAGACTCCGGTCCCCTTGGCACTGCATCGGCTACGATTGTCGTTCTCTCCAACGAGAAACGACTAGAGACCGTGTAAAGACAACAAAGTCTTGCTTTTTGATTGCGGCAACTCAGAGCGAGTCCTTGTCGCTACGGCTGCTCTTCTCCAGAACGGGGAGCGAGCTCTCTTGCGAGCTTGGGTAGCCACGCATGCCGTCGCGCTCATGTCGCTCCTCAAAGGTCTCTTCGATAGTCTTGATGTGGATGCCGGTTTCAAAGTTGTCCTGACTGTTGTAGTCGCCGAGACCATTCTCGACATCGTCGTGCATCGAGACCTGAGTGCGGATGACGTTGGGCTGGTTGTTTCCACCGGGACGGAAAGCACCGGAGCGCTTGGTTCGGGTGGTCGAAATGCCACGGCGAGCATTGTCGCTGTTTGAGCCCTCCATGGTGTACTGCTGAGCACCCTGACCGATGGTGACACGTGCGTTGAGCGTGGAAAGCAGCGAGTTGACGTAGAGCTTGGCGAGCGGCAGGTTGAAGACCAAGTGGAGCGTTGTGGTGGAAGTCAGGAAGAGGACGAGATCGACAATGGCGAACACGGTGGTGAGCGCACCGGTCTGGAGCGTCATTCGAATCAACTTGGTAATGACGTCGTCGGTGCCGGCAAAACCGGTTCGCGACTTGTTGAGTGTCCAGACGAGCGAGCCCGTGATGAGGACGTCGGTGAGCGCAGCAAAGCCGAGCCACAAGATGACGACCACCTGGAACTTTTGGAATTCCTGGAAGAAGAGGACGATCTCGACACCGACAGTGGTGCCGATAGCGCTGAGGAGCGAGACGGCGGCACCGGTGGCAATGAGAGCGGGCATGATCTTGGAGTGCATCAGCTTGTACACACGCCAAGCGAAGAAGAGCTGGGTGGAGAAGGCGATGATACCGGTCATGACGGGATCGGCAGCAAAGGCGCGATTACTCTTGGTGGCGTAGACGAGGTTGCCAAAATTGGAGACGAGGTACTGGTACATGAAGACCTGGTCAAAGACGGCGTTGATCGAGTCGGCGATGACGAGGAAGAGCACAAAGTACCTCATGAGAGGCTTGTCGTTCTTGAAGTTGACATAGTAGATGTAGGCTTGAACGATGGAGAAACCGTAGAGCCAGACGTTGAGCATGACACCGATGTACATGCAGCCCAAGCTGTGAACGCATGTATGAAGCGCGGAGGCAACGATGAGAAGGTCAGTCGATATTGCGCTCGTCACTGGTCAGGCGATCTGAGCTGGGGCTACTTACGAGAGGTCCATGGAAGGGAATGACGACCCAGGGCCCAGAGCTGTACTGCCGGCCATCTTGAAGAAAAGATGCTCTCTGTGCAAAGCAAGTCTAGCGTCTGAGGTTGATAGTGAAGAGTGGGATGCTGACGGCGTGCGAAGCCGTGACGGGATCTACGAGTCCGGAACGAGAGTGGACGGCGAAAGACAGAGCGAGACGCAGATGATGGCGAGCAGAAGGATGGTGACGGGTCGAAGAAGCAAGGTCGGGGGTCGGGAAAGATGATCAAAGTTTGACGTGGAAGGTCGAGAGGTATATGTACCTAGCTGTTGCAATCTAGGGTGAGAAATAGACCCTAAATCGGCTGCGAGCCAAGTCGTGGCATAGAATCGCGGCTGTAAGAGGTCGCGCGACGGGCTGTCCACGCAAAAGTTACACGAGCGCTTGCTACTGTGGCCGAGAATGGGGCAAGGGGGAGCGAGGAGGGTCAGGAGAAGAGAGGAGGAGGAGGAGAACAGAGCAGAGCACAGCGGCAAATGGCAAAAAGCAGAGGCGCATGAGCCGCAAAAGCGCGTCTGGGCCTGCAGCTAACGTGGGAAAGGCGATCTCCGGGCGAACCAGCAGTGTTTGTTCATGAGCGGAATGAGAAAGAGGGGCAGGCGGGGGGCGTCAAAAGGCCAGATTGGCGGAACAGCACCCCACCACCTGGCACAAAAAGCGAGCCAAATGAATAAATTTTCTTTTTTCTTTTCTTGCAGGCAGACAGACCCGTTGCATTGCATTGGCGAGGCTCGACGTCTGAATGGCTGTCAGCGCTGCAGCCTGAATTCTCATGGCACCACAGCGGCTGGATGGTGCTGCGCGATACGAGCCACAGCCTGTGAGTGGAAGAGCTGCCCGTCGAACACTTGACACGGATCCACACCAAGCCAAGCAAACAAGCGAGCAGCAAGAGAGGAATGAGGATGATGGATCGTGATTGCTTGGGCGCTCGGCTGGTTGGAGAGGAACGCAGTCGAGACTCGAAGCAGAGAGAGAGGAGAGGCTTGCATCGGCGACCGCCCAGTTCAAGGCAACGCGAACTCTAATTCCTTTCTGGTGTGTGAGAGAGGCGCATGAGTGGAAATGCAAAGTTGAGACACACGGTCCCGGCCCCAGTCCGACTCTGGCCGGCTAGCTCGCCTGCGCTTGTCGCTCTCCTACCGCTGAGCAGTCAAACGGCCCTTTCCAAGAGATCGCCTTGGATCGCATCATGTCCAAACCTTGCCTCGAGAAACAGAGTGACAGCTGCAAGGGCATCGCCCAGTCTCAGTCAAAGGCCACGCTGGCATCCGTCGTTGACGCCGAATGTTTTGTGAACAACAGTCGCACAACGCCTCATTTGACTTTCAACTGCTCCGATCAGACGATCTCTTGGATCCAGGAGCAACAGCCATTGAAAGATCCAGGAGGAGCCATGGTCGAGTGAACAAGAATGAGGAATGAAGGCCAGACACAAAAGTCCCATGGGCTCGGGGAGGATGGGAAAAAAGCGGCCATGTCAGCTGCAGCCCGCTCATTGTCCCTAAAATGAAACGGCGCATGGGTCTGCG